>NC_134083.1:84284656-84607906 GCF_000715075.1 Nicotiana tabacum
AAACAATGCACATAAAACATCATACAATGGAGGAACCTTTGGCAATTCAACTCACTACACTTATGACCGGGGTTGATATCAACAATTAAGCCCTTGCATACACATTCATACCTTTCCCAACTTTCACATGCTGGAATATTAGTGACCAATTAAAAACACTCAAACAAGCTGCCCATAATGACCTAACCTCAAAGACCGACTCGACGCCAATAAGAACTCTCAACACGTGCACTCACCCAACAAGAGATGTTTACTAACGTCACCTATCCGTCATGGACTCATGTGACTCACCAAATAATAAGAGGGTATTTCGTCCATACATTCAAATATGCATTCGAATATAATTTAAGGACATCACATATATGAACAAAGAACCACTCACTCTTACAAAGAAATTCATGTGCATTCCATGGTTGTACCATAGGCTTCCCCGTAGTATATATCTCCACTAATCTAAGCTCGCAAAGTCTAAGATCAATTAGGTCTTTACGGGTTGTAATGTAGGCTAAGGTATGGGAATGATATATTTGGGTATAGTGACTAACCCTCTTAAGCACTTTCATACACTACACTTAACTTTTCAATACACACTTTTTATGACCAATTCAAGCAATGCCAGGAAACCATATACAACTTGGCCCTTCTTCTTTAAGCACAACTATGTATTCACTAAACCAGATTGAGATGAAAAGGAGGTGTATTTTCTCTTTTTTTGTTGGCCTTTTTGTATTTTCTTTCCTCTTTTTTTCTCAACACTCTCCATATTTAGGTTGCCTGGGTAATGATCTATCAAACTTACATGCACCTTCTGGCCTTTCTATTGTTCCACTCAAAAGCTATCCCAACTCTCACCTTACATTTCTAGCGACTTAAGTGCTTTCAGAGGTACAGGTTCGAAAAGATTTAATTAAGAACAAAATGGGAATCAACTTGTAATGTGGGTGATGTCGCGCCCCGTTATCTCGCGAAAACGGGTTTCGACGTGTGACAACTCTTTAAAAAGAAGGTAATTAAAAGAGAAGAGTCTCTACCTAATGATTTTTAAGGTGCGTTAGGGCACATATTTAGGAATAACTCTATTTTTACTAGTCCGCGTCACCAAAGATCGGGTAAGGGCTCAAATTTTCTCAAAGAGAATGTGTTAGGCACTCTTCGAGGTCCACAACTATGGGTCCCGGCTGAACTTTAAGTTATGTGGATTATGTAATTAGACTAGGTAATCAAACGAATAAAAGGAAATTTAGAAGTCAGAGAGTCTTATTATAACTCATAAGAATTGATACAAAATCTTAATAACTACAAGGATACAACTACATTGATCTATGTTAAATGAGTTTATAAAGAAGGGAGGGAGGGGTCCTAAATGCTTTAGCCTAAAGGATCACCCCGTGCAACATAAATAATACTTTGCAACTCTCTTAAGGTGGGGGTTGCTCATATTACTCAGCGGGCACAAACTATCATCTCCTGCTACCCGATTGCTATGTTAAAGTTGTTTACCTAAAGGCGCTCTAATTCAATTCAAGGGCGTACCCTATACGTGCTCTACCCGTCCCACACTTATGGCCCAGGAGGCTTTGGACCTCTATTTAGGTGGTTCTAGACTCTTCTTAGGATGCTCAGAATGATAAACTTTGCGCACATCCAAAAGAAATATGTATGACTACACATAAGTACAATTAAAGGCTCAAGTTAACCCCCACACATAAACAACAAATTATACGCGGACAGATTCAACAATATACAGTTTTCAGGATCAAGACTTAAAGTCCTATAGGCATGGTCTCTAGATGATTCTGGAATTCCAGCAGCATTGCAACTTTAGGCTAACAGATTTGCAGATTAAAGGCATTATAAACCTATAGGCATGATCTCAAATTATATGCGTAATGAGGCAGTGAAATGATCCCAGAACCCTGAATTATCAGCGCTGATTTTATAGACAAGTTTCTTTGGCAGGTGAGAGTGTCCTATAGGCAGGATTTATAGTAGTTAACAATTAAAATTGATTTTATATACATTATCCCTATAGGCATGTCGTCTAAGCGTGGCAATGCGACGAAGTAACAAAGTAATTGATTAGTTGAATAAGATCCTATAGTCATGATATCTAAAGGAGCAATGTACTATGAGCAATAGAAACAGTTGATTGATTGATTAATTGAAACACTATAGACATGGTATTTAGGTGAACATTAGCAAAACATGTGTTATTGTATCCTACAGGCATGCTATCTAAAGCGTTTAGTAATATACATGGAAACAAATGTAGAAATTACTTGAGCCAACATGTTTTGACAAATTAAGTGAAGTATGTGTGTGATACCTATAGGCATGATTTCTATTAGCGTGCAACGCACTAAACGAATCATATAAGGCATGCTAATCGAAATAACAAATAGAACACATAGACCCTATAGGCATATTTTCTACCCTTTTATGCAAGCCTTAGAATATACCCATCTCCCCAACTTAATTAGCACCCCAATTGTTTATTTACAAATTATTACAGGCCCAGATAATGAATATAAGTATAAATATAACACAAGGAACAATAGCAGGCACAACAGCAGGCCCAAAAGGAGATAACCCAGCACTGCCTGGGCCTTCAGCAAACTTATACCAGCAGCAAACCCGGACCCAAACTCGACTCAAGTATTATATTATGCCAATTATAAGCTTCAAACTCATATATAGACCCATACCAGGCAAAAGCGGAGGATTCACTCACCTAGTAAGGGCAGATGAACAACTTAGCCAAACAACTACTCACTGAATTAGCTAAGAAAACTCTAAGTCCACACACTCAGTTCTTAAGACTATAGCTATCAGCAGTTATAAGCCAAAAGCACATAGACATGATAACATTAAATTGGAAGCCGCATGAGACATATATGAGGCAGGTTCATGTTTGTATTTCCAAAAATGTTTGAAGTGACAATATTGAGCAACATGAGCTAGCAAGCCACTCCACATAGAGTTTTAAAGTAATGCATGATTCAGGATCAACCTAACTTCAAATGACAATCTAGCATAATCATAGGCAGGAATCAAGTAGAGTACAAATTTCACATGAAGGTTTTAACATGATGGCCTAATGGGAATATGGTTACAAATAACATAACAATAGACTAGTGAAACAGTTTGGCCAACATATCATTTGGTTGAACATGAAACATAACATGATGAGCATTGATCATACCACAAAGATTCCAAGAAACATATGGTAGGTAAAAGAACAAATCAGCTATACATTAATAAGACAAGCAGTCATCAGGAATCCTGTCAGTCGATCACACATAAGAGAAGAGGTGGAACATTTATCCTAGAAGTCTTAGGCAATGCTAAAGACTACAGGATTGACAAGTCGAGGAATACAATCATCAGAGTTATGGATAGCAGAGAAACTTATTTGGGCTAGATTTTAACACAGTGTTGTAACATGGGATGGTCAGGGATCAATTTGCAAGGTAACGGTAAATTACACAAAAACGATTCAGCAGAAAGAGACTTATTGAGGAAAATTCTAGGCAAACATTAATTCCATAGAGTTTTAGTACAAATGTTCAAAGTGAAGTATGAGAAAGGGTTTGATATTAAATGGTCAATGTAGGAATTTAAGCATACATAAACACGACAGCATCAAACAAGCATAACAGCCCAAAATTCTCCCAAATTGACTAAACATGAATTAACATATGCAAACTGATATATAAGTTCTGATGAAGAATTGCAGAAGAAATTCAAAGCAAGGTCGCCCCAGTATCATATTGGCTTAAAACGGTTCACATATCACAGATGTTTAGAAGCATGAACACAAACAGGGAAGAAATATAGTTGCGAGGGTTTGAACACTTACCAGTTTGCATATTTAACAACAAATAGAGGAGAATCACCAAGTTCCAGTAGCAAAGTAAGAACAACAGCAAAAACTCCAATCCCTAGTGCCTTAGAGTTTACAAGAGCTTCGAACGAGCCCCGAGCAGTGCTCGCACTAGGAGGTAGATAGAGAAGATTCTGGTGGCCTTGGCTTTTAGTCGTCCAAGAGCCCAAGTTTTAGAATAATATAGAATAAGTGAGAGTTAGAGAATAACATTGATTCAGGTCTTTTTTAAAGGGGATTAGGGGAGGGGTTTATATAGTGGTAGAAACTGGAAGAACAAACATGGAAAACAATCAATTAAGCACAAATAATGAAAGAAAATATCACATACGAGTCAAAATTAGTAAAGGAGATGGAGAGTCTCAAACCCTAATTAGGGTTCAATCATTTGAAAATCGAACCAAGAGTGCAGATCGCTCTTTGTTGAGCGTATATAGATGAAATATCGTCTAAATCCTTGAAGATCGAAGTCATCCAGGCCTGATTTTGAGAGGTAGTTCATGCTAAAAATAGGGCAAGAACTAAGTAACACCACAGGCGTATGTACAATAGTGAAGTACCGCAAAATAGGTAAGTGAATCAATGATTGATTCCATTTTAGGGTCGTATTTGGAGGGGTTCAGAGATACATCGGCTAGGGTTTCTCAATGAAGAAGAGAGTAGAGAAGATTTAGGGGCGGCTAGAGTGGGGGAATGGGATTAGGGTTTGGGATGAGGGGATATAAGGAAAGGGTAGGGATTTATTATGGGCCATTGATCATTTGATATCAACGGCCAAGATCGAAAAGGAAATGGGGTGGGTCGTTTAAATGGGTACCGACCGGGTTGAGATTAAAGGGGTCATCTGGTTTGGGCTCGAGATATTGGGCTTAGAAGTTTTGGACGTTTGGGCCATTAAATTGGTCCAGAATTGGCTCCAAATTAGGCTACAAATTAAATGCACGAAATGTTTTTTTATAAAAAGTAATAACAAATAGTAAAAGTATTATTTATGTAGTAAGATGTTTTGAAATAATAGTTTAACATTTAAAAATATAAAAATGCTATTTTGAGCATAAATAATGCAATAAAAATATGATTACGCAACAACATATAGGCTATTACAAAGAAAAATATTCTGAAACATATTTGTGGATGCAAATAATACCTTTGGATGATTAAGTCATCACAAAATAATTTAAAGGGTAATTAATGCATATTCAAGTAATTTAAATGCAAGAAAATCATTTTTAAAGCTTTAAAAAATTATAAACATTATAGAAACTACTTGAATAACTCTTGTAAATTAATTAATGATGCAAAGAAGATATTTTTAAAGTATATATAATATTTAAAAAAATATGAGGATAGAATTGGGTATCAACAACTACCCTTCTTTACCCAAAAATGATGAAAGAGTTATCGGGTAAAGAAAATGATGACCAATTTTGTCCGAAATGAGTAAGGAATGATGTGTTTTGAAAACAATGGGGGTCTAAACCTAGTTCTTGAGTTTTCTACATATCCCTGGTGTTACATGAATCAGGCTGTGTATAATTCTGGATCCAACGACGAACGAAACCAATGGAATTGTTATAAGAGTGGTTATATGCTTCGAAAAAAGATCTTGTGGGTAGGGTAGTGTTGTAGGTAATGGATAATTTAGGTGAAACCGTGAATGCGAATTTGAACGTTACGAATGTATAAGGAAAATATTTGAACGGTTATAGAATAAAGGGTAATCAATTGTTGACCATCAGTTACGTTTGAGATAATCAAAGGATGTGAATGTTGTGAATGGAAGCCGGAGCGAGAACTGCTCCTGTTTGTAGAACTGTTACCTTTTGAGTTACCTGCAAAACTTAAAATACGGTGCATGCGAATATATATGGGTTATTGCAAAAATTTAAACATGATGCAAATTCCCTTTGGACCATGAAGGTTGCCTTCAGACGATGAGGATAATGTCCTTAAACCATGACGTCCTGGGCCATGAAGTGTATGCTAAGAGATTCGCCGGCCATGGAATGGCGTCCTTGGGCCATGAAGATGGTGCCTCTGGACTATGACGCCTTTGAATAATGACATGCAATTTCGAGAGATCCTCCGGCCATGGCATGATGTCTTCGGGCTATGAGGATGATGCCCTCAGATTATGACGCCTTTGTACAATATGGCGATGTTTCAGACCATGAGATGCAAAGAGGAAACATATAATACTTAGTCATATGCGAGAAGGAGACGAGACAAGGTTTAGTCTTGTGTGAGATGAAGGCAGTGCTTAGCCCAATGCAAAGAGAGGAGACAATGTTTAGTCTCATGCAAGGAAAGGCAATTCCTAGCCTGCCTCGTGCAAGAAATGAAGACAATGCTTATTCTCATGTAAGGAAAGGCAGTGCTTAGACTTATGCAATGATGAGGGCAGCGTTTAGCCTTATGCAAGGAGTAGAGACAATGCTTAGTCTCATGCAAGGAAAGGAGATAGTGCTTAGTCTCTGGTAAGGAAAGGCGATGCTTAGCCTTATGCAATAATGGAGGCAATGGTTAGCCTCATGCAAGAAATGGAGGCAGTGTTTAGTCTCATGCAAAGAAAGGAAACAGTGCTTAGTCTCTGGAAAGGAAAGGCAATGCTTAGCCTTATGCAATAATGGAGGCAATGCTTAGCCTCATGCAAGAAATGGAGACAGTGTTTAGTCTCATGCAAGGAAAGACACTACTTAACCTTATGTAATACTGGAGGCAATGCTTAACCTGATGCAAGAAATGGAGACAGTGTTTAGTCTCATGCAAAGAAAGGCAGTGCTTAGCCTTATGCAATGTGAAGACGGTGCTAAGTCTCATGCAAAGAATGGAGACAGTACTTAGTCTCATGCGAAGAAAGGCAGTGCTTAGCCTTATGCAATGTGGAGACGGTGCTTAGTCTCATGCCAAGAATGGAGACAATGCTTAGTCTCATGCAAAGAATGGAGACAGTGCTTAGTCTCATACAAAGAATAGAAACATTTCTTAGTCTCATGCAAGGAAAGGCAACGTTTAGCCCTATGCAAGGAGTAGAGACAATGTTTAGTATCATTCAAAAGAAGGCAGTGTTTAGTCTTATGTAATGATGAGGGCAGTGCTTAGCCCTATGCAAGAAAAGCAATGACTGAATGCAAGAGAATAAAGTATTTCTTAGCTTTATGTGTCTACGTTTGACGACCTTTGTCGTTGTGAAGATAGTGATCTTGTTGTGTGTATGTATTTGTGGACGTTCCTGTTATGTTCATTGTGCCCGCACCCAAAGAAATATCATGAGTTTTGCGGGGGAAAGGTTGGTTCGTGCTCTCGATTTCTTGCTTTGCCTTTGCTTTTGTTTGAAGTCCTTGCTTGAGTTACCCCGAGTAATGTCTGGCTGCTATTGAAACAATTATTTTTTGAAAAACATGTGTTTGATAAATTATTTACGAAAATGTAGTTGTTTGAAATATGTGATAATGCAGGGGAGCAAATAATTTGTTGAATTGATGACTGTGACATGCTTTTGAGTCATTGCAACCTCCTTGACTCGGAATTTTGAGGATCCTCCTCAAACTTCTTTCCCAGTTTAAGTGCATAATTCCTGCGATGCATTCCTTGGCGATTTCAAACATGATGGGGTCAGGCAAACTCGAGATCCTGCCCCAGATTCTAACCGTAGGGGGCATGAAGATTTTATTATGATGTGACCGAACCTTCAGGGCTGCGTACGTATCGCCTCTTAAATGGGAATCAGGTCAAGCGTAGTTCGGTTACATCAAAGAGAAAGTGTGAACATAATCTTAAACATAGTATCTCTTGACTGCGTCTGAATTGATAGGTTTTGGCCAAATCTCTCCATCCATTTCTGCAAGTATAAGTGCTCCTCCTGTTAATACTCGGGGAACCATGTAAGGGCCTTGCCAGTTGGGTGAGAATTTCCCCTTTGCTTTATCCTTATGTGGGAAGATATGTTTCAACACCAATTAACCTGGTGTGAATTACCTTGACCAGACCCTTTTATTGAAATATCTTGCCATTCTATTCTGGTAGAGTTGACCGGGACATACTACGTTCATTCTTCTTTAATCAATGAGAGCTAGTTGTTCATACCGGCTCTATACCTATTCTGTGTCGCTGAGCTCGGCTTCCTGTTTGATTCTTAAGGAAGGGATTTCTACTTCGACGGGGATAACGGCTTCAATACCATAAATCAGTAGATAGGGGGTTACCCCAGTGGATGTATGAATTGTGGTGCGATACCCGAGCAAAGCAAACGGTAGATTATCGTGCTATTGTTTGCAATTGTCTACCATTTTCCTCAATAGCTTCTTGATGTTCTTGTTGGAGGGTTCTACGGATCCATTCATTTGTGGCTTGTATGATGTAGAGTTTCGATGCTTGATTTTGAATGTTTCACACATGGCTTTCATCAAGTCAGTGTTGAGATTGGCGGCATTGTCAGTAATGATTCACTCAGGTACTCCAAATCGAAAAACGATGTCGTTCCGAACAAAATATGCTTTGACCTTCTTAGTTACAACCTTATAGGATGCGGATTCAACCCATTTTGTGAAGTAGTCTATAGCTACCAGCATGAAACTATGTCCGTTTGAAGTAGCGAGTTCGATTAGTCCGATGACATCTATACCCCAAGTAGAGAAGGGCCAGGGCAAACTTGTTGCATTGAGTTAGTTGGGCGGCACTCGTATCATATCAGCATGTATCTGGCATTGGTGAAACTTTTGAATATATTTGATGCAGTATGTTTCCATAGTTATCCAGAAATATCCTGCTTTTAGTATCTTCTTGGCAAGAACGAAACCATTCATGTGGGGTCCGTAAGTTCCGGCATGTATTTCCTCGAGCAATCTAGACGCCACCTTGGCATCGACGTATCGCAATAATCCCAGATCATGAGTCCTTCTTTACAGAATTCTTCCGTTTCGGAAGAAATGGTTGGCCAATCTTCGAAGCGTGTGCTTCTGAGTATGTGTAGCGTGCTCTGGATATTATCCCTTTTCTAAGTATTCCATGATGTCGTGGTACCACAGATTTCCGTCAATCTCTTCTTCAACATGAGTACAATAAGCTGGCTGCTTATGAATTCCTATTGGGATAGGATCAATGAAATTCTTTTCTGGTTGTTTTATCATGGAAGATAAAGTGGCTAATGCATCTGCAAACTCATTCTGAATCCTTGGAACATGTTTGAACTCTATCTTTGTTAACCTCTTGATCAGCTCTTGTACATAATGTAAGTTTGGCAATATTTTGGTGTTCTTCGTAGCCCATTCTCCTAGAACCTGGTGCACCAATAGATCTAAATCTCCGATTGCCAGCAACTCTTTAACATTCATATCAACGGCCAACCTGAGTCCCAGGATACAGGCCTCATATTCTGCCATATTGTTGGTGCACGAAAACCTGAGCTTTGCAGATACCAGATAGTGCTGACCGATTTCTGATACAAAGACGGCTCTGATACCCACTCCTTTGAAGTTTGTTGCCCCGTCAAAGAACATCCTCCAACCAGCGTATGCCTCGGTAATTTCTTCTCCTACAAACAATACCTCCTCGTCGGGAAAATACATTTTCAATGGTTCATATTCTCCGTCTACAGGATTTTCTGCCAAGTGATTCGCCAATGCTTGCCCTTTGATTGCCTTCTGGGCTACATAGATGATATCGAATTCACTCAACAATATCTGCCACTTTGCTAGTTTGCCCGTAGGCATGGGTTTCTAAAAGATGTATTTTAGCGGATCCATCTTCCATATGAGATATGTAGTGTACGCACAGAAATAATGCCTCAACTTCTAGGCTATCCATGTCAGAGCACATCAGGTGCATTCTAATAAAGAATATCGAGCTTCGTAAGGCGTGAACGTTTTGCTTAGATAATATATCACATGCTCCTTCCTTCCAGTTTCATCATGTTGTCCTAGAACACAACCAAAGGCCCCATCCATCATAGACAGATAAAGCAGCAGTGGTCTTCCTGGTTTTGGTGGGACCAACACGGGCGGTTTGGATAAATACTCTTTGATTTTGTCGAAGGCTTTCTGACATTCTTCAGTCCAGCTTGTTACAGCATCTTTCCTCAGCATTCTGAAGATTGGCTTACATATCACTGTTGATTGTGCTATAAAACGGCTGATATAATTGAGGCGCCTTAGAAAACGCATCACATATTTCTTATTATTTGGCGGTGGCAAGTCCTGGATAGCTTTGATTTTTGACGGGCGTAACTCGATACCTCGGCGACTGACGATGAAGCCTAACAACGTTTCAGCAGTGACTCTAAAGGCACATTTTGCATGGTTCAACTTCAAGTTGTATTTTCGAAACCGATCAAAATATTTCTTTAGGTCTACTATGTGATCCGAACTCCTTTTAGATTTGATGATAACATCATCCACGTACGCTTCTATTTACTTGGGTATCATGTCATGGAAGATAGTCGTCATGACCCTCATGTAGGTAGCCCCCGCATTCTTCAAACCAAACGAAATCATTTTATAGCAATATATTCCCTATGGTGTGATAAAGGCGATCTTTTCAACATCCTCTTCATCCATCCAAATCTGGTGGTATCCTATGAAACAATCAATAAATGATTGGAATTCATGCTTTGCATAGTTGTTAATCAGTATGTGTATGTTGGGCAATGAGGAAATCATCCTTAGGACTTACTTTGTTTAAATCTCGGTAAGCGACACATACCCTAACCTTCCCATCTTTCTTTGGAACTGGCACAATGTTGGCTAACCAGGTCCGGTGATTGACCACTCAGAGAACCTTGGATTTGATTTGCTTGGTGACCTCCTCTTTTATCTTAAAACTCATATCTGGCTTGAACTTTCTGAGCTTCTGCTCTACCGGTGGACACCTGGGATTGGTGGGTAGCTTGTGAGCTACTATGGATGTGCTCAAACCAATCATATCATTCTAGGACCATGCAAAGATGTCTTCATACTCCTTTAGGAACCTGATATACCTTTCTTTCTTAGACGGTGATAGATGAATGCTTATACGAGTTTCCTTGACTATTTTAGGATCCCCCAAGTTAACGGCCTCAGTTTCTTCTAAATTAGACTTCAGTTTGTTTTCAAAATCCTCTACTTCTTTGATGATTTCCTTAGGTATTATATCATTCTCCCGATCTTTCGAATCACTTCCCTTATGTTGCGTTGCCTTATTACATGTCACAGTCGTAGGTTCATCGGGATCTGTAATAATTATGTTGAAAAGGATGTAGAAAGATAATAATAAATATGAAAAGCAGTAATGCATTAAAGCTTTAAAATGTCAACAAGTACGACTTGATGGCTCGATTAATTATTTCAAAACAAAATACTAAAAATGTATTAAATGCCCAAAACTATTTAAAAATAATTCATGCTAATTTGCCGGGCTACCCAGGAACTCAGCGATCCTGGGACGGTGCAATGGTCCAGTTTTTTAGAACAACTCCCTCTTCTATTGTCTGAATGGTAAGGTCTTCCTCCTCCCCAATAATTGCATTGCAGTCCATCTTCTTCATCTAGAAATAACTTCCTCATACCGGCCACAACTTCATCTTCCTCAGATCCCCATAACATGTCAGCATGATGGAATGTCTGGTGCAGCGGTGGTACGGGTTTTTCTAGTGGATAATAAGGGCAACGCTATGGTGGTGTCCAATCCTGATATTCTTTCCATGTATATTCATATCTGAGTCCAAAGGTCGTGCCATGATACTATGGTTGTACGGGTTTGGTGATCCCCTGAAGATTTTTGCCAAGACCCTTGCCTGGTTCATATACCGTCCACAACAATATACTTTCTATATTCTTGCTCCACCATATATCTTTTTCAATTGCGTTCACCCGCTCAATGCAGTGATATGTTTCTCCGCCCAACTTCCTCCTGTTTTCGATGACTGGAACAGTCTGATTGGTGTAGATGGGGTTGCTTCCATCTTCATGAATTATCACCTCCTGATGATTCCACTCAAACTTCATAGCCTGATGTAGAGTTGAAGCCCCTGCCCCTGCTACATGTATCCATGTCCGTCCTAATAATAGATTGTAAGTATCATATATATCTAGCACTTGGAACTCAACATCAAACCAAGTTGGACCCATATGTAGATCGAGGTTGATCTCTCCGATAGTGGCTCTATGAGATCCATCGAATGCCTTCACATTCATGATTCCCATTCGTATCTTGTGCAGGCCTTTACCCAATCTCTATAAAGTGGTCAGTGGGCATATGTTCAGACTCGAACCTCCATCTATCAAGACCCTAGAGATGAGCTTATCCTCGAATTGCACTGTGATGTGCAATGTCCTGTTGTGACTCAGTCCTTCTGGTGGTAACTCATCTTCGTGGAAAGTAATTTTGTAGTTCTCTAGTACCTGTCCGAACATGTAATCCATCTCTCACCTAGTGATGCCGGAGGGTATATAAGCTTCACTTAACACCTTCATCAAAGAATATTTGTGCGCGTCTGAGTTTTGCAATAGTGAAAGATGGATATCTGAGCAGGATTCTTGTTCAGGTGGTCAACAATAGAGTACTCCCTTGCTTGTATCTTCCTCCAGAGATCGTCAGTGCCAGGCTCAACAACAGGCATCTTAGGTGCAACTTCCTTGCTTGTTCCTCCCAGACTCTCAGGCGTGCAAACTCTGCCAGTCCTAGTCATACCTTGCACGACACTTGTTTCTTCCATTTGGGCTTTTTCTCTTTCTCCTTGCATCCACAACATAATCCTATGGGATGGCATCAGACTCGTAAGTTAGTGTGGGAGCTAACATTACAGTGAAGGGCGTAGCTATCTCAACTTCAAATGGTGACTGGGTTTGTACCACAACTGGCGTGAGTGTGACTGGAGATGTTTTAGGAGCGTCTCCCTCTCGAATGATTCTAATGGACCCTTCCAGATCCCACTCCTTATCGGTTTCTATCACGTTCACTCCCTCACCTCTGTGATCCAAGGAGAGGTTTATTGCGAACATATGGTATAACTTCTTTTGCTTGTATAACCGTAGTGTTAATCAGCATCTGAATCTTATCTTTTAACGTGCGACACTCCTTAATGGTATGACCCTTCATGCCTGAATGATAAACGCATGTTTTGTTGGGGTTGATCCATTGAGAGGGATTTTCCACAACAATAACAGGAATATGGGTGACGTAATCAGCGGTTTTTAGTCTCTCATACAGTTGGGCTATGGGTTCAGTAATTGGGGTGTATTGTCTAGGTGGTTTGCGGTCAAAATTTGGATGTACTTTGGGTAGATTTGGCATGCGGATGAAGGTGAATGGTAATATGCAGGTTGAGTGTTATAGGTATGGTATGTGGTGGTAGGGTATTGGTATTTTGGGGGTAAGAGTTGATATGTGGGTGAAGGTGTTTGGTATGTGAGGGGAGACTTAGGGCCCTAGGCTACCATCACGGTACCCACTTCTTTCTTCTTTGAGATACATCCTGATTGCAAGGCTCTATTCGTGGCTTGCAGCGCCTCGAAATTGGTTTCTATCCCGCTCTTAATTCCTTCCTCTATTATTTTCCCTAACTTGATGATGTCGGAGAACTTGTGACTTTCGATGACCATCAACCTTTCGTAATACTGCGGATCTTGAGCCCTAACAAAGAACTTGTTCATTTGTTCTTCTTCAAGTGATGGCCTTACTTTTGCGGCCTCAGATCTCCAACGAGTAGCATACTCGCGGAAGGTTTTTGTCGGCTTCTTATTGAGGTTCTAAATGTAGAAACTGTCTGGTGCATTTTTCAAGTTGAACCTGAACTTATCCATGAAATCTAATGCCATATTCACCCAATTAACCCACTTCTTTGGGTTTTGAATGATTTACCAAGACAAAGCGTCTCCTGTAATGCTTTGTATGAATAGTTTCATGCAGATTTGTTCATTCTTACCCACTCCTACAAGCTTGTCGTAGTATGTTCTCAGATGCACCTTCGAACCATAAGTACCATCGAACATTTCGAACTTGGGAGGTTTGTAACCCTCCGGCAGTTCCACATCCAGCTGAATACATAGGTCCTCATAGTTTAGACCTTCAACGCCTTTCCTACCTTCAACACTCTCGACTCTTTCTGTGAGCTTCTTGAGTTCCTCTGCCATGTTTCTAATGAGTAGGTCCTTCTCAGTTGGTTCGGGTATGTATAGGGTTTGCTGCGGGGTATGTGGTAAGGTTTCCACATATATCGGATTGCTTTGATGAGTTCCTGGAATTTGGGTATACGGGTGGTCGTTGGTCGAGTGTTGGGGATCGGGAGTAGGTTGTGGTGTGTTTAGTGTGATAAGTGATGGTTTGCGGGCATTGAATTCGATGATGGTGTTGTTGTTGAGGGGTAGGCACTGGAGGCGGGTTAAGGTTCTGGGGAGGTACGGGGTTATGATAATGGTGTTGTGCGGGAGGGTTCGAAACTATGGGTGGTGAATTTTGATTTTGTGCATTTTGTGGTGGTGTTTGGTTCTTGGTAGTCGGGTTTTGGTGGTTGATGTTGGGAACATTGATGGTAAGGGAGAGATTTGCCATATTTCAGACCTGCTCAAGCTCGCTCTGTAATTCCAGGATTTTCTGTTCCAAATGTAAGATCAACTCATTCTGCCCCGGAGTACTTCTGCCATCTGAAGTTTCAACTTTTTCTGCCATAGCAGCATTGTCTTTCCTGATACCGCTTAAATCATCCATTTTCTCTTTGCCCTTGCTTTTACTTTTCAGGTCGTTAGGTGGAGGAGGAGGTGGAGGACCCCTGGATCTAGTGTGGTATGCTGATGATGCCAGTATACATGAACCAACCTTTGGGGATGGGAGTAATCAAAAAGAAAGAAAAAGAAAAAGATAACCAAATCAGTATGGTGAAATAAAAGAGTGTTTGCAATATTTAAACATGTCTCACAAAGTCATGCAATAATTCGCGTCCTAATTTGGGGGCCTCATTGTGCCTGAGGTAAGCTTAAGCGACACATAGACTTGGAGAAAATTGGTGCCAACATTTGCTTCATTTTATTAATGCAAAAATGAGTCAAAACAAACTTTTACTAAATCAACGATAATATAATAAAGTTACTAATGGCATTTAGCCTTATTACATCGAAATCTATTCTAAGCTAGAAAGTAGTAAAGAGCATCATCTCCTAATCTAGTGGGTCCCTGAAGGACCTTCTCGTTGCTTGGCTCTTTTGACCCCATCAATTAGATTTCCCAGATTGCGCATATCCAACAGTAAGTAAGCTTTCGTCAGATTTCCTCCTTCATTGTCGTCCATCCTTGACAATCCAAGAGTCTCTTTCTCATCTTCCCTTATAGCTCCATCAGTCCTTGTTCCAGGTATTCCAATCTTTCTGTTGACTTATTGACAATCTCCTTCCATTCCCTTATTGCTTCTATGTTTACTTTGTGTTGCTCTAAATGTTTAGCTTCGGAATAGAACACCTTTTTGCGTAGCCTCTTTTACTTAACCTGTGCCTTAACCACTACATCTATGACCCTATCTTTTAGATTGACTCCTGTCTTGATGTCCCATGCTACATCGTCTTCTAGCCATGACAGATAGTAGAACATATGATCGGCATGATACTTGTCTGGCTCAATAGTTTCCCCTTCCACAATGATCTTTTGGTTCCATATGTGTTGCACTTCGAACTTGAACAAAATGACATATTCCTTGAAATCTGTCTTGTATTGGACCATATTGGAAACCCGAGGTATGACTTATTTTCTTCCAGCTTGTCTCATTGCCCTTATTGGAGCATAAGGGTAGATACCTAGCAGCCCGATCAACACCAAGTGAGTAGTCCCCTCCGATCTGATGATGAACTCACTACTAGGAAACCATTCAAACATCCAATGCACCTGCTCGTCTGTTAGATTGTTGAAGAAATGCATCCAACTTACAACATTTCCAGGCTTTGCAAACCTGTCTGTAATAAATATCATTTTCATTGGGTATTGATTGTCTATGTAGTCATTTAGTGGCCTTCGCAGAAGCTGTTGATGATACTCTCCCCTCTAAAAGTGTTCTAGCAGCCAGACTTGTAGCAATAGATTACAACACTCAAAGTGTCTGAATCCCTACTTGCACCGATCTAGAGCACGGTACATTTCAACTAAGATCATTGGGATGATAGTATAAGTTTGTTCTTCGATTCCATCCATTAAGGTCATGGCGACCATGACTAAGCGAGTATGAATCCTTCCTCCTTTCATTTGAAATATCAACAACCCCAAGTAGCAGACAATGAACACCTAAACCCGGTGGTGCACCCACCCTAAGGAAGTAATGGCTAATTCGTCGTGGTGAAGATGATATGACTTGTTATGCCCATATCGATCGTAGAGAAACTCAAAAGGGATGTACGATTTTTTTAGACAGAGCAGTTCGTCATTTTTCTAAAAACCCAACATTTTTAGAAAACCATGTGGAGTAAGATTCTCTGGTACTAGTAATCCCGGACTATCCCATGGCAAATTGGTGAAACCTCTTATTTCTTCTAGGAGAGGAGTCATTTCTATATTTCCAAATCGAAAAACATCTATTTTCTCGTCCCAGAACATGGTGGCGGCCTCGATCAACTCCCTATTTGGTTGAATATTCAACAAAGATGGCAGGTTACCAAGTACTCTCCTCACATGATTCTTATCACAAAGTGCAATGTGTTTCCACCAGGTAAGAAGCAAAGGCGGGATATTCTTGACCATACCGAACCTGGGGATTTCGTGCTTCATTTTCTACAAACAAACAAAGGTTAGCCCTTTTCCCCTCCAGATTTGACTACTTACGCAATAATGATCAACACGTTGGCACATTTTCTCTAAGTAAGGCGCATAATGTGATAGTGTCCATTGGGACAGTGGAAATCCCGTCGGACTTTGGACAAGGCTCTTCTTAGCGGGTTGTTACATTAACAACGCTTCAACCCGTACTAGGTTTAGCATGATGCATGTACATTTCAAATTGGAGTAGGGTTCTAGAAAGGTCTAGACTGGTACTCCCAAGTGGACAACTTGAGAGGGAAAGGCACAGGATTTTCGATTGCACCGCTGATCGACTAGTCTACTACATATAAGCCTTTCGGATTTAAAAAGGGTGATTTAAGGAAAGCGTGAACACTTATCAAGCGCCGCTATGTTGATAATTGGCATGAGTGGAGTATGATACAAAGCATGCTTTATGCGAAATAATAATACATTACTAAGTATTTGCAAGATAAAAGTACGTAAAATCAGTAAATAAAATAGCAAAGTGAACATGAAGAGAAAAGAGAAGAAAGACAAAAGAGAGAAGTCAGTTTAGCTCTTAAACAAATGTGCGAGAACGTAATGAAGCAGGTAGGTAAATAGGGATGCAAGAGTCATAATATAGTAGTCTTAGACAAGATGAAGGAGATGAGAGAGGTCATACATGTCACAGCAAATAAAGGAGAATAAGGGAAGGGATGTGCATGTCATAGCAAAATAAAGGTGAATGAGGAAAATGAGGTGCATGTAATAGCATTTTAAAACAAATAAAGGCGAATATGGAAGTGGATATGAATGTAATAGTAGTTTAAGACAAGTAGGAGAAAACAAGGAAATGGATGTGCATGTAATAGCAGTTTAAGTCAAAGAATGTAATCCACATAAGTCAAGCTCATTATGGTAAAAGGCTCAGTATATCCCCAACAGAGTAGACATGCTGTCGCGCCCCGTTTTCTCGCGAAAACAGGTTTCGACGTGTGATAACTCTTTTAAAGGAAGATAATTAAAAGAGAAGAGTCGCTAACTAACAATTTTTAAGGTGCGTTAGGGAACCTATTTGCGAATATATTTGTTTTAACTAGTCCGCGTCACCAAAGATCGGGTAAGGGCTCAAATTTTCTCAAAGAGAAGGTGTTAGACACTCTTCGAGATCCACAACTGGTGGTCCCGGCTGAACTTTAAGCTATGTAGATTATGTAATTAGACTTGGGAATCAAAGAAATAAAAGAAAATTTAGAAGTCGGAGAGTCTGATTATAACTCATGAGAATCGATACAAAATCTTAATGACTACAAGGATACAACTACATTGATCTATGTTAAACAAGTTCATAAAGAAATGAGGGAGGGGTCCTAAATTTTTTAGCCTAAAGGATCACCCCGTGAAACATAAATAATACTTCACAACTCCCTTAAGGTGGGGGTTGCTCATATTATTCAGCGGGCATAGACTATCATCTCATGCTACCCAATTACTATGTTAAAGTTGTTTACCTAAAGGCGCTCTAATTCAATTCAAGGTCATACCCTATGCGTGCTCTACCTGTCCCACACTTATGGCAAGGAGGCTTTGGACCTCTATTTAGGTGGTTCTAAACTCTTCTTAGGATGCTCAAAATGATAAAACTAGCGCGCATCCA
The DNA here is from genome assembly GCF_000715075.1 of Nicotiana tabacum. NCBI lineage: Eukaryota > Viridiplantae > Streptophyta > Magnoliopsida > Solanales > Solanaceae > Nicotiana > Nicotiana tabacum. The sequence continues at coordinate 84,302,908 of NC_134083.1, forward strand.
AAAAGAAACATGTAGGACTACACATGAGTACAATTAAAGGCTCAAGTTAGCCTCCACACATAAACAACAAGTTGCACGCGGGCAGATTTAGCAAAATACAATTTTCAGGATCAAGACATAAAGTCCTATAGGCATGGTCCCTAGGTGATTCTGGATTTCCAACAGCGTTGCAACTTTAGGCTAACGGATTTGCAGATTAAAGGCATTACAAACCTATAGGCATGATCTCTAATTATCTGAGTAATAAGGCCGTGAAACAATCCCAGCAACCTGAATTATCAGCGCTGGATTTATAGACAAGTTTCTTAGGCAGGTAACAGTGTCCTATAGGTAGGATTTCTAGTAGTTAACAGTTGAAGTTGATTTTATATACTTTATCCCTATAGGCATGTCGTCTAAGCGTGGCAATGCAACAAAGTAACAGAGTAATACATTAGTTGATTAAGATCCTATAGTCATGATATCTAAAGGAGCAGCGTACTAAGAGTAATAGAAATAGTTGATTGATTGATTAATCAAAACCCTATAGACATGGTATTTAGGTGAACATTAGCAAAACATGTGTTATTGTATCATACAGGCATGCTATCTAAAGCATTTAGTAGTACACATGGAAACAAGTGTAGCAATTACTCGAGCCAACAACTTTTGACAAGTTAAGTGAAGTGTATGCGTGCAACGCACTAAACAGAATCATATAAGGCTTGTTGATCGAAATAACAAATAGAACACATAGACCCTATAGGCATGTTTTCTACCTTTTATGCAAGCATTGGAATATACCCGTCTCCCCAACTTCATTAGCACCCCAATTATTTATTTACAAATTATTACAGGCCCAGATAATGAATATAAGTATAAATATTACACAAGGAACAACAGCAGGCCCAATAGCAGGCCCAAAATGAGATAACACAGTACTGCCTGGGCCTTCAGCAAACTCATACCAGCAACAAACCCGGATCCAAACTCGACTCAAGTATTAGAGTATGCCAATTATAAGCATCAAACTCATACATAGACCCATACTAGGCAGAAACGGAGGATTCACTCACCCAGTAGTGGCAGATGAACAACTTAGCCAAACAACTACTCACTAAATTGGTTAAGAAAACTCTAAGTCCACACACTCAATTCTTAAGACTATAGCTATCAGCAGTTATAAGCCAAAGGCATATAGACAAGATAACATTAAATTGGAAGGCGCATGAGACATATATGAGGCAGGTTCATGTTTGTATTTCCAAAAATGTTTGAAGTGAAAATATTGAGCAACATGAGCTAGCAAGCCACTCCACATAGAGTTTCAAAGTAATGCATGATTCAGGACCAACCTAAAGAACTTCAAATGACAATCTAACATAATCATAGGCAGGAAGCAAGTAGAGTACAAATTTCACATGAAGGTTTTAACATGATGGTCTAATGGGAATATGGTTACAAACAGCATAACAACAAACTAGTGGCACAGTTTGGCCAACATATCATTTGGTTGAACATTAAACTTAACATGATGAGCATTGATCATAGCACAAAGATTCCAAGAAACTTATGGTAGGTAAAAGAACAAATCAGCTATACATTAGCAGGACAAGCAGCCATCAGGACTCCTGTCAGTCGATCACACATAAGAGAAGAGGTGGAATATTTATCCTAGAAGTCTTAGGCAATGCTAAAGACTACAGGATTGACACGTCGAGGAATATAATCATCAGAGTTACGGATAGCAGAGAAACATATTTAGTCTAGATTTTAAGACAGAGTTGTAATATGGAATGGTCAGGGATCAATTTGCAAGGTAACAGTAAATTACACAAAAACAATCCAGCAGAAAGAGACTTGTTAAGGCAAATTCTAGGCAGACAATAATTCCATAGGAGTTTCAGTACAAATGTTCAAAGTGAGGTATGAGAAAGTGTTCGATTCTAAACGGTCAATGTAAGAATTTAAGCATACATAAACACGACAGCATCAAACAAGCATAACAACCCAGAATTCTCCCAAATTGACTAAACATAAATGAACATATGCAAACTGATATAAGTTCTGATGAAGGATTGCAGAAGAAATTCAAAGCAAGGTCACCCCAGTATCATATTGGCTTAAAAAGGTCCACATAACACAGATGTTCAAAAGCATGAACACAAACAAGAAAGCAATATAGTTGCGAGGGTTTGAACACTTACCAGTTTGCATATTTAACAACAAATAGAGGAGAATCACCAAGTTCCATTAGCAAAGTAAGAACAACAGCAAAAACTCCAAACCCTAGTGCCTTAGAGTTCACAAGAGCTTCGAACGAGCCCCGAGCAATGCTCGCACTAAGGAGGTAGATAGAGAGGATTCGGTTGGCCTTGACTTTCAGCCGTCCAAGCGTCCAAGTGCCCAAGTTTCAGAATAATATAGAACAAGTGAGAGTGAGAGAATAACATTGATTCAGGTCTTTTTTAAAGGGGATTAGGGGAGGGGTTTACATACTGGTAGAAACTGGAAGAACAAGCATGGAAAAAAATTAATTAAGCACAAATAAGGAAAGGAAATATCACATGCGAGTTAAAATTAGTAAAGGAGATGGAGAGTCTCAAACCCTAATTAGGGTTCAATCGTTTGAAAATCAAACCAAGAGTGCAGATCACTCTTTGTTGAGCGTATATAGTCGAAATATCGTTTAAATCCTTGAAGATCGAAGTCATCCAGGCCTGATTTTGAGAGGTAGTTCTTGCCAAAAATAGGGCAAGAACTAAGTAACCCCACAGGCGTATATACAATAGTGAAGTACCACAAAATATGTAAGTGAATCAATGATTGATTCCATTTTAGGGCCGGATTTGGAGGGGTTCAGAGATAAATCGGCTAGGGTTTCTCAACGAAGAAGAGAGTAGAGAGGATTTAGGGGCGGCTAGAGTGTGGGAATGGGATTAGGGTTTGGGGTGAGGGGATATAAGGAAAGGGTAGGGATTTATTATGGGCCATTGATCATTTGAGATCAATGGCCAAGATCGAAAAGGATATGGGGTGGGTCGTTTAAATGGGTACCGACCGGGTTGAGATTAAAGAGGTCGTCTGGTTTGAGCTCGAGATATTGGGCTTAGAGGTTTTGGACGTTTGGGCCATTAAATTGGTCCATAATTGGCTCCAAATTAGGCTACAAATTAAATACACGAAAAGAAATTATAAAAAGTAATTAACAAATAGTAAATGTATTATTTATGTGGTAAGATGTTTTGAAATAACAGTTTAGCATTTAAAAATATAAAAATTCTATTTTGAGCATAAATACTGTAATAAAAATGTGATTATGCACATCATATAGGCTATTACTTCAAAATGTGTAAAATACTTTTAAAATACAAAATTAATTATATCAAATAAAGGAAAATATTCTGAAACATATATATGGATGCAAATAATAACTTTGGATGATTACTTCATCATAAAATAATTTAAGGGTGTAATTAATGCATATTCATATAATTTAAATGCAAGAAAATTAATTTTAAAGCTTTAAAAAATTATAAACATTATAGAAAATACTTGTATAACTCTTGTAAATTAAGTAATGATGCAAAGAAAATATTTTGAAAGTATATATACTATTTAAAAAAATATGAGGTCAAAATTGGGTATCAACACGTGCCAAAGAAAAAGCTTATATGCTCAAATGGGCTATTTAAGGAAAATATTTATTTATAGTGGCATAATAGCTCAATGGACAATTCAAAGAACTGCCTACATCATCTCCTAGACTCACAAAGCTTACTTATTTCGTTTTAACTAACACACAGGGCAAGTTCTAGACAAACACATGATAGCACAGAATATAATCAACATCTCACATCACACAATGCACATGACCCCAATCGGTACGGTTCTCTTCCAACTCTCAAGTTTAGGCAAGTAATCACAAAGTCAAGGAGTATTAAGCAATAAATGTAACAACCCGATTGATCGTTTTGATAGTAATAGCCCCGATCCCCTATTTACTGCTTCTCTCATATCTATTTCAGCTATTGTGACTTGCCTGGAGGTTTCGTTTTGGTTTTTTTGGAGTGTTTTGGGACACTTAGTCCCTAAATTGAGGTTTAAGTCTCAAAATTTTGACCGTAGTCGGAAGTGTGTGAAGACGACTCCGAAATGGAGTTTCAACGGCTCCGTTAGCTCCGTTGGGTGATTTTGGACTTCGGAGCATGTCCGGACTGTGAATTTGTGGTCTGTAGCTAATTTAGGCTTGAAATGGCGAAAGTCATATTTTTGGAAAGTTTGACCGGGGGGTTGACTTTTTGATATCGGGGTCGTATTCCTATTCCGGAAGTTGGAGTAGGTCTGTAATGTTAAATATGACTTGTGTGCAAACTTTGAGGTCAATTAGACGTGGTTTGGTAGGTTTCAGCGTCGTTTGTGGAATTTGAAAGTTTAGAAGTTCTTTAGGCTTGAATCCGTGTGTAATTGGTGTTTTGATATTGTTTTGAGTGATTCGAAGGCTCGACTAAGTTCGTATAATATTTTGGGATGTGTTGGTATGTTTGGTTGATGTCCCGGGGGCCTCGGGTGAGTTTCGGGTGGTTAATGGATCATTTTTGGACTTGGCTTGATAGCTGAAGTCTGGTTGTAGCAGGTTCTGGTTTCCTTGTATGCGATCGCAGGGATTCATTAATGATCGCGTAAGCTTATTCGGGGAAGAGGTGAGTTTGTTCTACGCGATCGCAGAGTTAGGAACGCGATCGCGCATGTGTGTGAAGTTGTGCTTCGCCAACGCGTGGCTAAAGTCGTGTTTGCGAAGAAGGATTTAAGCAGGAGGGGAGGTGTGGCCAATGCTCTACGCGATCGCGTGAGGCAGTATGTGATCGCGTAGGTATGGGAGGCAGTTATCCGCGATCGCGTGGGTGATTCCGCAATTGCGTAGGGGTAAACATCCCGGGGTTGCGAAATTGTTCTTCGTGATCTCGAGGCTATTTTCGCGATCGCGATTAAGGAAATGTTTGGGCAGTATTAAAGTTTCCAAAAACTGGGGTTTTGCCATTTTTATCAAAAACTTGAGTTGGGACAAAGGGAATTGGGCGATTCTTGAAGGGATTTTCGTGGAGTTGATTGGGGTAAGTGATTCTTATTTGGTTTTGATTAAATCCCATGATTTCATCTTTAATTTTATCATCTAAATTGTGATTTAGAGTGGTTGACTAGGTTGTTTAATGTTATTTTTAAGGCGAAGAGGATGCCGGATGAGTGGAGGTGGAGTAAAGGTTCAATTATATAAGAACAAAGGTGATATCCAGAGTTGTAACAATTATAGGGGTATCAAATTACTGAGTCATACCATGAAAGTATGGGAGAGGGTAGTTGAAGCGAGGGTGAGGATGACAGTGTCTGTATTCGATAACCAGTTCGGGTTCATGCCGGGTCGTTCGACTACAGAAGCTATACACCTTGTTAGGAGGTTGGTGGAACTGTACAAAGAGAGGAAGAAGGATCTACACATGGTGTTTATTCACCTAGAGAAAGCATTTGACAAGGTTCCTAGAGAAGTTCTCTGGAGATGCCTGGAGGCAAAAGGGGTGTCGGTTCCCTACATTATTGCGATTAAGGACATGTATGATGGGGCTAAGACTCGGGTTAGGACAGTAGAAGGCGACTCTGAGCATTTTCCGATTGTAATGGGGTTACACCAAGATTCTGCGCTCATTCCGTTCTTATTCGCCCTCGTGATATACGTGTTAACACACCATATTCAAGGGGAGGTTCCATGGTGCATGCTATTCGCCGATGACATAGTTCTGATTGATGAGTCGCGAGCTGGTATTAATAAGAGGCTGGAGGTTTGGAGACATGCTCTTGAGTCTAAGGGTTTCAAGCTGAGCAGGACGAAGACGGAATACCTGGAGTGTAAGTTCAGCGTTGAGCCAGGGGAAGTGGGCGTGGATGTGAGGCTTGAATCATAGGTCATCCCGAGTAGAGGCAACTTTAAGTACCTTGGTTCGGTTATCTAGGGGGGAGGGGAGATCGACGAGGATGTCACACACCGTATTGGGGTAGGATGGATGAAGTGGAGGTTAGTATCTGGAGTCCTGTATGACAAGAGAGTACCACCGATACTCAAAGGTAAGTTCTATAAAGCGGTGGTTAGACCAGACATGATGTATGGGGCTGAGTGTTGGCCAGTTACGAACTCACATATCTAGAAGATGAAAGTAGCAGAAATGAGGATGTTGAGGTAGATATGCGGGCACACTAGGATAGATAAGATTAGGAATGATGATATTCGGGAGAAGGTGCACGTGGCTCCCATTGATGACAAGATGCGGGAAGCGAGGCTTAGATGGTTCGGACATGTTCAGAGGAGAAGCCTGGATTCTCCGGTACGGAGGTGTGAGTGGCTGGTTGTGGAGGGCACGAGAAGAGGTAGAGGGCAGCCTAAGAAGTACTGGGGAGAGGTGATCAGGCAGGATATGGCGAGGCTCCAAATTTCCAAGGACATGACACTTGATAGGAAGATGTGGAGGTCGAGTATTAGGGTTGTAGGTTAGGAGGTAGTTGAGTCTTGCCTTACTTCATACCATTGCGGGACTAGCCAAGTAGGGGTTTTGTCTAAGATAGCTAGTGGCAATGTTGTGTCTTACTATTTTGCTTTTCAGTGCAGGACATATTTACTAGCTATCGCTTTTGTTTTGCATATTTCTTCTGGATTTCATGGTGTTCCTATTTTTCCTATGATTGTTATGGTGATACTAATATTATCTCCTTTTGTCTTTTTGTTTTCTTGAGCCGAGGGTCTTTCGAAAACAGTCTCTCTACTCCTTCGGGGTAGGGGTAAGGTCTGCGTACACACTACCCTCCCCATACCCCATTAGTGAGATTTTACTGGGTTATTGTTGTTGTTGTTGTTGGAGGTGACGCACATGCTAGGTGACGGGCGTGCGAGCGTGCACTGTGGGAGATTGTGACTTGGTCCGTCCCGTGAGACTGTAAGGTCGAATAGCCATTGTTATTACTTGTTTTCCTTGTCTTTGAGCAATTAACTGCCTTTCATGTTAGAAACCATGCTTAGGCCATATGATATCACTGTTGGGACCCGCAGCGGTCGTATACTTGTTGAATTGACTGCTAATTGTTGTCTTGTACTCAGTCACAGTCTTGCTTGTGTGTTATATCTCTGTTTCCTCTCATTTCTTGTTGATACTTGTTATTTTCTCTACTTGGGCTAGTTATTATGATATTCTGTGAGCCCGAGGGGCTGGAGAGGTTAGTGACTGAGGTAGGGCATGAGTGCCGAGTTGTGAGGTATATGGATCGGATTGCACGCCGCAACAAGCCTTTAGGTTTTATATATATATATATATATATATATTTGGATCGGGTTGCACGCCGCAACAATATTGGATCGGGTTGCACGCCGCAACAATATTGGATCGGGTTTCACGCCGCAACAATATTGGATCGGGTTGCATGCTGCAACAATATTGGATCGGGTTGCGCGCTGCAACAATATAGCGCTTGGGCTGAAAGAGCCCCTCCGGAGTCTGTACACCCCTAGTGAGTGTAGGTACCTATTGAGAGTGTGTATTGAGGGCTGAGAGCCGAGGGTATGAGTTGAGGAGATGAGTTGAGTGACTGTTGCCTTGAGAAGTTGTACATGCTTTTATTTATTGCTGCACTTAGTTGCTATCCGATGTTGTTGTGAAATTTCTGGAAGATTCATATCTGTTTTACTTGGGCTCGAACTGATTTGACTTATACCACTGGATTTTAAAGCATGTTCACTCTTTACTGAAAACTTTTGATATGAACTGTATTTTTTTTATAGCTCGTCACTACTTCTCAGTTCCTTATTTAATTCTATTACTTACTGAGTTAGTTGTACTCATGCTACACCCTGCACTTCATGTGCAGATCCAGGAGTGTACGGTTCTGGCGGTCGATGAGTTCGTGCGCAGACTGATTATCGGAGACTTACGAGGTAGCTGCTGGCTTCCGCAGTCCTTGTTTCTCCTTTTTTATTATCTTTTCTCTCTTGTATTGGCACTTGGAACAGATTGTAGTAGACTCTGTTTCTAGATTGGTTGTTAGATGCTCATGACTCAGTGACACCCCGATGTCGGGCTATTTTGTTTTTCCGCACTTATGTTTTATTTGGGTTTTACTCCCCCCTCCCCCCCAGTTTTATGAAAAACTCCAGATTATTTTAAATGTCTTAATTTATTTCTATTAAATTTCGAAAGATTTTTGGATAGGTTGGCTTGCCTAGTACCACGATAGGCGCCAGCACGACGGGTTAGGTTTTGGGTCGTGACAAGTTGGTATCAAAGACAAGGTTACATAGGTCTCACGAGTCATGAGCAGGTTTAGTAGAGTCTTGCGGATCTGTACGAAGACGTCAGTACTTATCTTCGAGAGGCTGCAAAACCCTTAGGAAACTCCACATTCTTGAATTCTTGTCGTGCGAGTCTGTTGATTCTAGTAACAAAACATCTGTTGTTTCATTCTTTCACAAATGGTGAGGACGCGTACTACGGGATAGGATGGACAGCTACCAGTACCACCAGTCAGGCCCCCCAAGAGGCCGAGGTCGTGGTAGAGGCCGTGGTAGGGGCAGAGGTGCAGCTCGCACCGCAGCCAGGGAAGCACATGCAGATCCACCAGTTGCCCCAGTTGAGGAGTAGGCTCCAGTTGTGGATGAGCCGGTGGGACCAGCTCAGGCACTATCTGTGCCAATTTTGATTCCGGGCCTTCAGGAGGCCTTAGCTCAGATTCTGACCGCGTGTACCAATCTTGCTCAGGTGGTCTCTGTTCCAGCCGCAGCAGCCACTTCTCAGGACGGGGGAGGTGCTCAGACTCGCGCTGCCCGCTCAAGACTGCTTTGACCACGACTCCAGTTCTGCCATCAGTTTCTGGTTCCTACACAGTGTATTGTGATGCATCACAGATTGGTATTGGGTGTGTTCTGATGTAGGAGTGTAGAGTGATTGCTTATGATTCGCGCAGTTGAAGACCCGTGAGAAGAACTATCTTGTCCACGATCTTGAGTTAGCAGTTATTATTCACGCCTTGAAGATTTGGCAGCACTATTTGTACGGTGTCCATTATGAGATTTACACGGATCATCAGAGTTTGCAGCATCTGTTCAAATAAAGGGATATTAACTCGCGTCAACGGAGGTGGTTGGAGCTTCTTAAAGACTATGATATCACCATTTTGTAACATCCCAGGAAGGCCAATGTGGTGGCCGATGCCTTGAGTCGCCGGGCAAAGAGTTTGGGGAGCTTAGCATATCTTCCAGCAGCAGAGAGGCCATTGGCATTGGATGTTCAGGCCTTAGCTAGTCAGTTTGTTAGATTGGATGTTTCTTAGCCAAGTCGGGTATTGGCTTGTATGGTCTCTCTGTCTTCTCTTTATGATTATATCAGGGAGCGTCAGTATGAGGATCCCCACCTGCTTGTCCTTAAGGACACGGCCTAGCACGGTGATGCTAAGGAAGTCACTATTGGGGATGATGGTGCATTGAGGATGCAGGGCAGGCTATGTGTGTCCAATGTAGATGGTTTGTGTGAGTTGATTCTCCAGGAGGCTCACAGTTAGCGGTATTATATTCATCCGGGTGCCGCGAAGATGTATCAGGACTTGAGACAACATTACTGGTGGAGGAGAATGAAGAAGGACATAGTGAAGTATGTAGCTCGGTGCCTAAACTGCCAGCAGGTGAAGTATGATCATCAACGACCAGGTGGGTTACTTCAAAAGTTAGAGATTTCGGAGTATAAATGGGAGCGGATCACTATAGATTTCGTTCATGGGCTTCCACGGACTGAGCGAAAGTTTGATGCAGTTTGGGTGATTGTGGACCGGCTGACCAAGTCAGCTCATTTCATTCCTGTGATGACTACCTATTCTTCCGAGCAGCTGGCTCAAGCGTATATCTGAGAGATCGTCAGGCTTTATGGCGTACCAGTATCTATCATCTCGGACTGGGGTACACAGTTTACATCACGGTTCTGGAGGGCCGTACAGCATTAGTTGGGTACTCGAGTGGAGTTGAGCACAACATTTCACCCTCAGACAGATGGACAGTCCGATCGCACTATTCAGATATTAGAGGATATGCTCTATGCGTGTGTGATGGAGTTTGGGGGTTCGTGGGATCAGTTCTTGCCTTTGGCGGAGTTTTCTTACAACAATAGTTACCAGTCGAGCATCCAGATGGCACCGTATGAGGCTCTGTATGGTAGGTGGTGTAGGTCTCCAGTGGGTTGGTTCGAGCCGGGCGAGGCTAGATTATTGGGCACAGACTTGGTTCAAGATGCTCTGGAGAAGGTTAGGGTAATTCAAGATAAACTATGCACATCCCAGTCCAGGCAGAAGAGTTATGCGGATCGGAAGGTTATTGGGCACAGACTTGGCTCATCTTTCCTCTCATTTTGAGCATTTGAGAGTTCTTCTTGGTTTTGATCAAGTGCCAAAGAAGGATTTTCGACTTCCACCTCTAACGAAGGTTCTTGGATATCATCCACTTCCGAGGATTTTTGGAACTCTAAAGCTTCAAGCATTTCTCCCATTTGTAAGTTCAACCTCTCAAGAGCCAAATTATTTTGGAGACTATTTTTCAAAAGTTTCTCCAAGGCCTTTTGCTCTTTGTTTCCTCCTTTGAGTAGGCATTCCATCATGAGTTTGAACTCTCCATTTTGACCATGCTCAATTTCTTCCACTTCCATATCCATATAATTAGCATCACAAAAATTAGAATCATCATAGCGAGGGTTCGGGAAAGGCAAGGGCATATAAGCACAATTAGTCCGATGACCATTTTGACCACCACACTTATCACATATACTCCACTCATGGGTTTGAGATTGTACGCACAATCCGCCCCGTGAGAATTTAAACAATTTTGCCACGAGTGTGGTCCTTCACAATAAGGATAAGGGTCATCAAAGTATGAACAACTACCATCCGACCAATTATTATCATATGATGCCATTATTTCAATAAACAAGAAAATAAACAAGAAAACAATTAAGAAGATAAACAAAGATAAGAAAATAATTACATAAATATTCACAAGTTTGGACCAACCTAAGAATCCTAGCAATTCTTCTAGCTGTAATTAATAACACCGTTAATTTTCCGGCAACGACGCCAAAATTTGATCACCCCCAACTATGCCTCCTAAGAGGTCTAGCGTTCATTGCAAATATAATCCGGTTTACAAGTCTGGAGTCGAATCCCACAGGGAATTAACCTACTAATTACAATCACTAGATTCGCACGAATTCAAGTAATCAACCTTTAGAAATATTAAATAATGGTTTGAGTGTTTACTAACTAAAGGCAAGGTAATTAAAAACTATAATTTTAATACTAACAAGGTAAATGTTGTAGACAGGATTGGAAAGGTCTAGGGTTACGATTTCACCTCTCGTCGGAATCCTCCTCGCTACGTCTCATATAAATTCGCCTAGATATTCCCTACCGATCGTGAGCACTTTCAGTGTCGTAATTCTCTTCCGAGCAAATACAATAATTTACTAGACATATTCTTCCAAACTACGCTAGCTGGCACTAGTTTACCGCTCATTAAGATCGCACCAAGGTTTTGTTATTCCTAATCTCACCTTTAAACCCTCTGTATTGATTGCTCATATACGTTAGGAGTGATGTTAGTCAACAACTACCTAAATGTGTACCCTTTTCCAAGCAATACACACTAAATAGGCAAAGTCAATTGGGGGCCTTTCAATCAACCACAATAATCATATAGTTGAACAAGTAGAGAAAAGTAATTGGCAAATTCATATTAAACGCAGTGAAAAAGTCATCCTTCAAGAGGTTACATCAAACCCTAGATGAGAAGGTTTAGCTACTCATAACCATACTAACAATCATGATAATAATTGAAAGCATTAAAATACAGATTAAGGAAGAATATAAGAGAAAAACTCCTGCGATTCGTTGCTTCTAAGTGTTCCCGTCGCTTTTTTCCTCCCCAATAATGTCTAACCCCCAAGAAATAGGTTTAGAATCCCTTTTATATATGTTGGGGGGCGTGTATGGTCGAAACTACCAAGTCTTAGCCGAATTAGGATGAAATTCGCCCTTAGCTTTCTCACTTGGCGCCAACCAGGACACTGAAATTTTTCATTATTCTGCCTTTGACGTTTTGGTTGGTGCCTGGCACCAACGTGGGCACCAAACTCATACTCCCTTCAAATTCTTCTGTTTTTACTTCACTTTGCATGCAAGTTTGCCAAAATCGCTTCAAATTGACTCTTACACATATGAACACCATTATTAAGCTCGAGTCACAAATATTTACACCAAAGTTAACTAGATTGAGGTATAATGCAAGGCAAATTACATGCGAAAACATGGAATTTTAGCCTAACATCACCCATCTCAAAAGCAAATACACTTAATAGAGACCAGAAGATCTGAGATTTAAAGTCACAGTTCAATTTTAATATTTGGGTTAATATGTAAAAGAAGAAAAGAGAAGAAGTAGAAAGTAAATATAAAAAACATGGCACCCTGGACAAATTGAACTTTTGCCATGTGAAATTGGATAAGGGGCAGAAATCCGGACTTACTAATCAGGATCAAGATCGATTGGTCGCGAATTTGCTATGATGATGATGATGATAATAATAATAATAATAATAATAATAATAATAATAATAATAATAATAATAATAATAATAATAATAATAATAATGTAAAGAAGAAAAGAGAAGAAGTAGAAAGTAAATATAAAAAACATGGCATCCCTGGACAAATTGAACTTTTGCCATGTGAAATTGGATAAGGGGCAGAAATCCGGACTTACTAATCAGGATCAAGATCGATTGGTCGCGAATTTACTGTTGGTTAAGATAATAATAATAATAATAATAATAATAATAATAATAATAATAATAATAATAATAATAATAATAATAATAAAAAATAAATAAATAAAAAACTATTACTAATTGTAAAGAAACGCACACTTTTCAGAGGACGAAAGATGCGGCATATTTGAGGAAATCCAACGGCCTGAGTAGTTATGTCGGTTAGGTGCTCCTTGCTACTCGTACTTATGTTTCTTCGCGATCACGTGTTGTTCAGCATATTTCATGATAATGTGATACCCACTAATATTTCTTTTGAATTTCAAACTTTCACCCAACAATTTAGGTAAAATTTGGAGAACTGTACTGTTAACCCAGTCCAAAATCCAGACAAAAATATTAAATCTTTACATGTATTTATCAGTTTTATTGCAATAAAGATAATTCAGTGTTCAAGAGATCATAATTCAAACTGCACAATTACCTTACTACTGGCGCGATCTAAACTTCCCTGTAACTATTTCGAGTTAGGTTCCTCTTCTCCTATTTTTACTGTGCAATATACTCCAATTAACTTCAAACATAGTCTTATGTTTCGAGTTAGGGTTGATACAAAAGTTAATGCGGTAATTAAAGTTTGCAATGAAAAAGAAGTTATTTTAATCAAAGATTCTTGTGGAAGATTGCTGCTCCATCTTTTTGGTCCATTTTAATTAATTTTTTGGTTGTTTTTACATATTAAGATGTCAACTTTTTAGCATTAATTAATAATAAAATTGAACAAATTAATCTTAATTTATTCATCGAAAATATAGCAAATAATCTTAGATTTTTTACTCCAAGAGCAACTTTGAAAAAAGAAGTTAATTCTTTTTTGATATTTGAAAAAATCAAATATTGTGATCACAGTGGCGTAACCATGAAATTCAATAAGGATATTCAAATTTTGAACATTCTTTGATGGCTGACTATGCAAAGGTGTTCAAATACAAGTAATATTTTATATTATATACAATATAATTTTTCGGCGAAGCAATGTTGTGATATCGACCAGAGCGCAGAGTGGTGCTTCAGTTTGATAAAACCACTGGCTTAAAGCAAGTCAAAATGTCAAATGCAGGCAAAGTGAATCCCTGGTTTCATTTCATTATACTACTACGAATTAAATAACTAGTCCAATCCGTTCTTCTTTTTCCCTTATTCTCAATCCTACTTTCAGTGGAGCAACAAAAGCAGATCAAAACCAAGCGGCCACTTCAAATTATATATCCACTCTTTTTCTCATACTAACATCTATATATACAATCCCCATTTTTTCCACTCAAAAGCAACTTCATCTATCAATCCTCATTACTCTCAATCTCATCAGTTACCACGATCTCTTTTTTTAGCTCTAATTAGCTGATAAATAGTTAAAGAAATTAACTAAGATGGAGGCCATGCAATCTTGGATTTCTGAGCACAAACTCACCAGCATTGGTTAGTCTTCATTTTCTTTCTTAATTGTCAAATTCATTTTCATTTATATTTCCATCGTCTAAAATATTCAAATGGGTTTCCTTTCCACTTACAGGGACATTCTGGGCTACTGTTGTTGGTGCTTCACTAGCTTACTCAAGTGCCAGAACGCCATTTAAGCCAAGTCTTAGGCTCATTCATGCCAGGTTAATTAACCAAATCAATGTGTCTTCAGCTCTTATATATATATATATATATATATATATATATATATATATATATATATATATATATATATATATGTGTGTGTGTGTGTGTGTGTGTGTGTGTGTGTGTGTGTGTGTGTGTGTGTGTGTGTGTGTGTGTGTGTGTGTGTGTGTTAATTAACAGGATTTTCCGTTGGCAAACAGGATACACGCACAAGCTTTAACATTAGCAGTGTTATCAGGAGCAGCAGTTTATCATTACTATGACAAAAATAGCAACGAGCAAGTCCACAAGTAAAATGCTCTACTACCACCAGAAATAATCTAGCAGTCTAATCAGCTCTTCATTTTGAAGGAACAACTCTTAGCTATTAGAAGTAATATATTGTGGGGCAAACATTGAATTTTCCTAGACGCTGTGTCAAGTATATGGAAAATTGGAGCTTGTCTTCTGTTTAGTTCAAAAATGTATTATGGATATTATCGAGACTTTCAATTCATGCTGACTAATTTGCAATTTGTGAATTTTGATATGTGATTTGAAGGCAGTGATCAGTTCCAAATGCATTACAAATTATATATATTCAAATATACTCTCTCTCTCTCTCTTGATTTACTGCCACAGGTAAATCGATGAGCTTATTTTATATTCATTGGTAGATGCGTATTACTACTTTGAGAAATTAAATAAAACAAAAACTTGCATTTCCTTTGGAGTTCATTTTCTAATATTTTTCTTTCAGTTAGTTTACTCTCACCAAGGTTGCTAATGGACTTTACTGAAGCAACCGGTTATTTTTTTTTCAGACTTCATAACTTAATAAATTTATTTATTTATTGTTTTAACTACGAATGAATGAGTTCTAGAATCCAAATATAAATTAAATAAATTTTTCCAAATGAAAAGAATGAATATAAGAAAAAGAAGGCGAGACAAATTAGAGATAGAGAGAAGAAAGAAACGTGTATACGGTCAAAACCGGTTTTGCCCTTCGTGTAGTTAGTCAAGATTGGAGCATGATGGACCAAGGGTCGTCTTCGTAATATCGAGATGAGATCCGAAGCCAGGTTATCAAACTCAAGATTCAGGGACCGATCAATACCGAGCTCAAAGTCAATATCGGGATGATTAAATACTGAGTTCAAAGTCAATATCGAGTTCGAGTCAATACCGAGCCCGAGTCGATATCGAGTTCGAGTCGATTACGAGCTCGAGTCGATATCGAGCTCGAGATCCGGAGATCGATCAGTACCAAGACCAACCAAAATCGAACTATGAGACAAAGAGTCGTTGTAGCCGCACTTAGGGAGAGAATCTCGGCGGAAATTAAGGAAAAGCTAATTAATTAATCTATCATGCGATTCCCACTATGTATTTTTTATTATATCAAAAGCAGGATTTTTTACTATATTAAGAGTGGGTATCATTTCTGTAATGGGACAGATTGAACATCCAGAGAAGAAAACATTGATACACTCACATTCTAAAGATTGTTACATTGATATATAGTTGAGATTATCCTTTTTTGAGCTTGGACAATGATTCATCTTGCTTGTTTATAAATCATTCTCTACTCAATTTGGTTTGTATTTCATTCCTTTATACAGTTAATATTCGATATATTTCTACTTACTTTCTCGATTTGTACCAAGCTAAACCACGTATCCTTAAAACTACGTATAAATTCAACTCTATCCGTTTTTCGGATAAACAGTTTGGCGCCCACCGTGGGGCTAAGGATAATAGTGGTTATTTGGTGTGAATCTCTGTGAAACACACTATTTTATACTTGCTCTTGGAAGTATCTTTGATTTCAGGCTGAAAACGACAAATTTACAATTAATGGCCCTACCTATCGGCAACGAAGCTGGCCTTCAAGATGAGAACAACAACTTAACGCCCACGGTTGAAAGGCCACCTATCGATCCCGTTAGAGCTCGGGTCGAAGAGCCAATAGACGTTAATTCATATGTGGCCATCGAAGCAAATCAACTTTCCGACCCTGAAAATAGCATTCATGGTGGAACTCGATCTGCAGCTCGAAATACCCAAAACGCTGAGGAAAACGGAATTAGCTTGCGTATGATTTTTGAAATGTTGCAAGCTCAACAAGTAGCAATAGCCCAGTTGTAGAGCCAAACCCAGGCACCGATCAGGCTCGAGCTCAGTCCACCCCAAGAAGTCACCCACAAAATAGGGTCAACTGTAGTGAGGTCAAATGAGCAAGAATCGGGGACCAATCCCAAAATTATTAAGATGCTCGAAAAACTGATAAAATGAATAGAGTCAGGAGAAAGGAGGATCAAAGCAAATGCTAAAAAATTGGAAAAATATAACTTTAGGGTTGATCAGATCCCAGGGGCATCACCGATATTGAAAGGCTTGGATTCCAAAAAAATCATACAAAAGACTTTCCCCCCGAGCGCGGCTCCTAAACCGATCCCTAAGAAGTTCCGCATGCCCGAAATTCCTAAGTATAATGGAAAGACTGACCCCAACGAACACGTCACCTCTTACACATGTGCCATTAAAGGGAATGATCTAGAGGACGACGAGATCGAATCTGTATTATTGAAAAAATTCGGTGAAACCCTGTCAAAGGGAGCAATGATATGGTATCATAATTTATCGTCTAACTCTATCGACTCTTTTGCTATGCTTGCAGATTCTTTCGTAAAAGAACACGCTGGAGCCATAAAAGTCAAAACCAGGAAGTTGGACCTTTTCAAGGTAAGACAAAAAGATAACGAGATGATAAGAGAATGTGTATCTCATTTCCAAATGGAACGAATGGACCTACCACCAGTCACAGACGATTGGGTTGTTCAAGCTTTCACTCAAGGTCTGAACGAACGAAGCTCGATAGCTTCACGACGGTTGAAGCAAAACTTGATCGAGTACCCAGCTGTTACATGGGCTGATGTTCACAATCGGTATCAATCGAAGATTAGAGTCGAAGATGACTAGTTGGGTTCTGGGTCCGTTATTAAAAGGGACATCAACAGAGAACAAAGGTCGATCAAGGACCAATACCGGCAGTATAGTGGAGATTATAGGGGTAACGAACCAAGACATAACCTCGTATAAAGCAATAAAAGAAGTGATCGAGGCCAAGGATCTTGGGGGCTGATGAACAAGAATGGGTTCGACATGCATACTGGCCCTAAGGAAGCGCCACGGTTATCGGAATATAACTTCAACGTCGATGCATCCGTCATCGTGTCGGCTATCAGACGCATCAAAGATACTAAATGGCCCCGACCTCTACAGTCCGATTCAACCCAGAGGAATCCCAATCAAATGTGTGAATATCATGGCACTCATGGCCACAGAACGGAAGGTTGCAGGCAATTGAGAGAGGAGGTAGACCGGTTATTCAATAAAGGGCACCTTCGAGAATTTTTTAAGTGACCGGGCCAAAAACCATTTCAAAAACAAGGATTTCAGAAGACAAAACGAACACGAAGAGCCACAACACATCATCCACATGATCATCGGTGGGATCGATATCCCCAGGGGCCGGTCCTTAAATGCACTAAGATGTCGATTGAAAGAGAGAAGGGATCTCGGTCTCAGGATTACACACCTAAAGGAACCTTGTCCTTTAGTGATGAAGACGCATAAGGAATCGTGCAACCCATAACTATGCATTGGTAATATTTGTACCTATGAATAAAACTCAAGTTAAGTGTGTGTTAGTTGATCCAGGTAATTCGGCCAATATTATTAGATCGAAGGTCGTAGAGTAAACTCTAGGTTACTAAAACAAGTTGAATATTAAAAAGATATGTTTCAGAGTTCTACTTAAGATACGGAAAAAGAAGAGTAAAACGGAGTTAAGATGCTTTTAGGAGGAATCAAACGCTGAACCGTCCCTTCTCATTCTCAATGAACCCCCTTGATTTTCCTTAAAAAGTAGGCTCCAAAGTGGGAACCTGCTTGACTTGGATCAAGAATGCTCTTAGAGAGAATCAAACGCATTACATTTGGTTCCCAATGAACCTATATAATCCTTCCAATAAATGTGGCCGGGACCATCCAAAAAATGAAGTTCCATGTGATCGAAGGCAACATGAGGTATAACGCTCTTTTTGGAAGGCCGTGGATCCACAATATGAGAGTTGTACCCTCGACGCTCCACCAGGTTTTGAAATCACCAACATCGGATGGAGTCAAAACGGTCTATGGAGAGCAACCGGCCGCAAAACAAATGTTTTCCATCAATGAAGTGATTCCGATATCTACACTATCATCGACAAAAGGATCAGATTCGAAGGAGGAACAAAATACCAAATAGCAATCACAAACGTCAGCCTCGACCCAACTAGAGAGTCAGAAGACTGACTAAGATGATGACTATGGGATCCCTCGATCCTTTGTGGTCCCCAATGATATCGACGTTACCCAGTCAACGGTCGAAGAACTAGAGCAAATCACACTAGTCGAACATCTGCCCAAGCGAAAGGTATACCTAGGCACGGGGTTAGATCCCGAGCTCAGGAAAAAGCTTATTCAATTTCTTATAGCTAACATGAACTGTTTCGCTTAGTCCCATATCGACATAACAGGTATCCCACCAGAGATAGCCACTCATAGACTAAGCCTAGATCCAAAATTCCGTCCGATAAAGCGAAAAAGAAGGCCCTAGTCCGAGGTCAAACATGCCTTCATCAAGGACGAGGTAACCAAACTTCTTAAAATAGGATCCATTCGAGAAGTTAAATACCCCGAATGGATAGCAAATGTGGTGGTGGTCCCTAAGAAAGAAAACAAACTTAGAATGTGTATAGATTATAAAGACTTGAACAAAGCATGCCCTAAGGATTCCTTTCCTTTGTCTAGCATCGATCCTATGATTGATGCCACAGCCGGCCACGAGACTCTCAGTTTTATCGATGCCTACTTTGGGTACAACCAGATACAAATGAACCCGGAGGATCAAGAAAAGACCTCATTTGTCACTAAGTACGATACCTATTGTTATAACGTAATGCCATTCGGTCTAAAAAATGTCGGTGCAACTTATCAACGCCTAGTAAATCGAATGTTCGAAAAACAAATAGGAAAATCAATGGAAGTTTATATTGATGGCATGTTAGTAAAGTCCCTGCGAGCAGAGGACCATTTAAAACATTTGCAGGAAACTTTCGACGTACTAAAGAAATACAATATGAAGCTCAATCCCAAAAAATGTGCATTCAGGGTTGGCTCGGGAAAGTTTATTGGTTACATGGTGTCCAGCCGAGGAATCGAAATCAACCCCGATAAAATCAAAGCTATCGAGGACATCACGGTAATAGATAATGTGAAGGTCGTGCAAAGGTTAACGGGGAGAATAGCTGCTTTGGGATGATTCATTTTGAGATCCTCAGATAGGAGCCACCGATTTTGCTCACTGCTTAAGAAGAAAAGCAACTTTGCATAGACTCCGGAATGCCAGCAGGCTTTGGAAGAACTAAAGCAGTATTTATCGAGCCCGCCTCTGCTTCATACCCCGAAAGTGGACGAACAACTTTACTTGTACTTAGCTGTCTCGGAGATAGCAATAAGTGGAGTCCTGGTTCGAGAAGAACGAGGTACGCAATTCCCTATTTATTATGTCAGTCGGACCTTAGGCGAGGCCGAAATTAGATATCCATACTTAGAAAAATTAGCGCTTGCTTTAATAAGCGCCTCTAGGAAATTAAAACCATATTTCCAATCTCACCCAATATATGTTGTAACAACTTATCCTCTTCAAAACATTTTGTGCAAACCCGAGCTTTCAGGTTGATTGGCCAAATGGGCCACAAAAATTGTTGGGTATGATATCGAGTATCGACCCTGAATCGCTATCAAGTCTCAAATCTTGGCAGACTTCGTGGCTGACTTATCGCCAACCCTCGTGCCCGAGATTGAAAGAGAGCTACTTATAAAATCGGGTACCTCTTCGAGAGTCTGGACCCTTTTCACGGACGGTGCCTCGAACGCGAAGGGGTCCGTATTAGGCATTGTACTAATATCATACACAGGTAATGTAATTAGACAGTCTATCAGAACTACGAAATTGACTAACAATGAGGCCGAGTATGAGGCCATGATTGCAGGTCTCGAACTAGCTAGAAGCTTGGGAGCAGAGATCATAGAAGCTAAGTGTGATTCCCTCTTCATGGTAAACCAAGTTAACGGGACTTTTAAGGTCCGAGAAAATCGAATGCAAAGGTACTTAATATATTATAGGTGACTCTACGTCAATTTAAAGAATGGACTTTGCAACATGTACCCCGAGAATAGAACAGTGAGGCCGATGCCCTTGGGAACTTAGGTTCATCGGTCGAAGATGACGAACTCAACTCGGGGACTGTCGTACAACTCATAAAATCTGTGATCGAAGAAGGTCACGCCGAGATAAATTCCACAAGTCTAACCTGGGATTGGAGAAACAAATATATAGAGTACTTCAAGAACGGGAAGCTTCAATCAGATCCAAAGGAATCGAGAGCTTTGCTCACAAAGGCAGCACGATTCACCCTATCCGAAGACGGAACACTATTCAGAAGGACTTTTGATGGACCATTGGCAATATGTTTGGGACCAGGAGATACCGATTACATACTACGGGAAATTCACGAGGGCACTTGTGGAAACCATTTCGGTGCTGATTCGTTGGTCCACAAAGCGATCAGAGCAAGGTATTATTGGACCGATATGAGCAAAGATGCGAAGGAGTTCATTCGAAAATGCGAGAAATGCCAAAGACATGCGCCCGTGATTCATCAACCTGGGGAGCTACTCCATTCGGTCCTATCTCCATGGCCCTTCATGAAATGAGGGATGGACATCGCCGGGCCCCTCCCATCGGCCCCAGGTAAAGCTCAGTTTATTTTGTTTATGACTGATTATTTTTATAAATGGGTTGAAGCACATGCTTTCGAGAAAGTCAGAGAAAAAGAAGTGATAGACTTCATTTGGGACCACATCATATGTCGATTCGGGGTGCCAGCCGAAATTTTATGTGATAATGGAAAATAATTCATCGGCAGCAAAGTAACTAAATTTCTCGAGGATCACAAAATCAAAAGGATCCTATCAACACCGTACCATCCCAGCGAAAACGGACAAGCCGAATCGACCAACAAAACCATCATCCAAAATCTTAAGAAAATATTGACCAACGCCAAAGGAAAATGGAGAGAAATACTGCCCGAGGTCTTATGGGCATATCACACAACATCAAAATCCAGTACTGGAGCAACGCCATTTTCGTTGGTCTATGGCGCCGAAGCTCGAATCTCGGTTGAGGTCGGAGAACCTAGCATCAGGTTTCGATATGCAACAAAGAAGTCGAATAACGAGACCATGAACACAAGCCTGGAATTATTGGATGAAAGACGAGAGATCGCTCTCGTCCGATTGGCCGCCCCAAAAACAATGGATCGAAATATACTACAATCGAAGAACCAATCTTCGATATTTCAAAATCGGGGACTTGGTACAAAGGAAAGTCACCCTCAACACTCGAAATCTGAATGAAGAGAAACTGGGTCCGAACTGGGAAGGACCATATCAGGTCCTCGAAATTATCGGAAAGGGATCCTAAAAGCTCGGCGTGATAAACGGCAAGCAACTACCGAGCAATTGGAATGTCTCGCACCTAAAACGATACTACTGCTAAGGTATGACCCTCCCATGTTCATTCATATTTTGAAATTAACCCTTGCAGGTGTTCGACCAGAAATGGATCGAAACCTTTAGGCCTGAAAGTACGCGTTGCACTCTTTTTTCCTTAGACCGGTTTAGTCCCGAATGTGTTTTTCGGCAAGGTTTTTAATGAGGCAACCATTGATCGTGCTAACTTAGAGCAATTCAACAGTATCCGAAGCCTCTTTACAATCAACCTCGAATACTGGGGGGCGTTACCCTCGAATAAATCAAGTTCGATGCAAGAAAGTTACTTCATGACAACATGGTTTCGATAGGAAAAATTGTAAGGGCCAAATGGTCAAAACGAGCCATGCCCATGTAGTTTGCCCGAGCCTTAGCACAAAACATGAACGCATGTATAATGACTTATAAAGAGAGATTTCTTCTTTTATAATATTTTATATCCTAGAAAAATTCCTCAATTTCGTGATATATTATGCAAACAAGCCTAAGGGCTATTCTTATCTCGAGTTCGAGAAATAATTCTCACTCGACTACACAGCCCAAAGGCTACCTTATTTCGAGTTCAAGCAAGTCCTTACTCGACCACTAAGCCTAAGGGCTATTCTAATTTCGAGTTCGAGCAAATTCTCACTTGACTACAAAGCCCAAAGGCTACCTTATTTCGAGTTCGAGCAAGTCCTCACTCGACCACTAAGCCTAAGGTCTATTCTTATTTCGAGTTCGAGTAAATCCTCACTCGATTATAAAGCCTAAGGGCTACTCTTATTTAGAGTTCGAGCAAGTCCTCACTCGACCACTAAGCCTAAGGGCTATTCTTATTTCGAGTTCAAGTAAATACTCACTCGACTATAAAGCCTGAGGGCTACCCTAACTCGAGTTCGAGCAACCATTCTCACTCGGGGACTATCTATCGAGCCCAAGGGCCGCCATTAATTCAAGTTCGAGAAATCATTCTCACTCGACAGAAAAGCCTAAGGGCTACCTTAATTCGAGTTCGAGAAATTATTCCCACTCGACTACAAAGCCCAAAGGCTACCTTATTTCGAGTTCGAGCAAGTCCTCACTCGACCACTAAGCCTAAGGGATCTTCTTATTTTGAGTTCGAGAAAATCCTCACTCGACTAAAAAGCCTAAGGGCTACCCTAACTCGAGTTCGAGCAACCATTCTCACTCAGGGACTATCTACCGAGTCCAAGGGCTGCCATTAATTCGAGTTCGGGAAATCATTCTCACTCGACTGAAAAGCCTAAGGGCTACCTTAATCCGAGTTCAAGAAATTAGTCTCATTCGACCGAAAATTCCTAAAGGCTACCTTAGCTCGAATTCGAGCAAATCATTTCACTTGAACTCTATTCGTCGAGTCTAAAAGCTATCTCAGTTCGAGTTCGAACATTCGCTCGAACCTTCAAATAATTATCCCGTGCTAAGACACTTTTTGGCCTTCGTATAAATTAACAAGAAAGTCAAAAGATTCAGAGGCCGTAAAAGAAAAAAAAGTTTTATATACCAGAAATCATTTACAAGGCAACCATGGCCGATCAAGTATTTCTACAAAAAGACCAAAACGGTCTTAAAATGAAGAAGAAAAATACTAAAAGGGCTTAGTCCTCTCCAGGAGCAGCATCTTCACTCTCGAGGTCTCCGCTCTCAGAACCGCTCATACTCCCGGTATCATAATCATCGGGAAAGGCCAACATCCTGGCTTCGGCTTCAAGCTCTTTTGCATTCTCGATCTTGGCTGAAAGATGGAAGCCACGAGCATAGATCTCCTCTAGAGTCTCCCTCCGAGATTGACATTTAGCATGCTCGGCAACCTAATTTGATCGAGCTTGAGCATCCTCGGCAAACTCCTTTGCCGAACTTGAGCGGCTTCAGCATCAGATCGATAAACAGCCATAATTGCATCAGCATTATCCATGGCTATTTCGGCCCCCGATTTGACTGTTGCCTGTTCCGAGGCCAATTTTTCTCGATCAGAAGTCATTGAGTCCAAACGAGACTGGAACTCCTCGATATTCTTGTCTTGCACCAAGGCTCTCTCTTTCGAGCTCCGAAGTTGTTCCTCGACCAAGGCCAGCTGATCCCGGGCGGTCTCCTTTTCAGCGGCAAGGCGATCCATGTTCTTTTTCCATTTTTCGGCCCCCGCTTTCACTGCGTCTACCTCGGCATGAAGTTGCCCAATAACATCGAGCTTTTGCTGAACCTGCGAGACCGAACTATTAGCTGTCACGCCTAAATCAGTGTCAGTAACTTCAAAAATCCTCTTTACCTGCTCCGACAAGTCAGTTTGTTCTTTCCGACCTGCTTCTAGCTCGACCCGAAGTCCTTTTGCTTCTCCTTCCTTCTGCTCACTGAGAAGCTTGAAGGTGTCTCTCTCCTCAGTAAACCTTCGAATTTTGGCTTCGGACTGACTTAGCTCCCCTTGAGATCGGAAAAATGCTTCGTGACAGAGTGCAGAAGCCTACAAAAAATAAAAAGGAGTTATATGAAAGAAGAAAAATACAAGTATGAAAATTGATAAAGGGAAAGCGAGCTTACCCTATTTAGGGCCTGCTGAGCTTCGTCGAATATATGAGGAATCCCCGCTTTTCCCGAGCTTTTCTTCAAAGGCTCTGAATCGCTCGGACCGGTAGCATCTTCTATCCCAACAAAATAACCATGGAAAGGGTCTTCCTCTCCATGGACCCCCTCCCCATGATAAACCTCCACAGCTTGGGCGTCATGTATCATAAACTGCGAAAATGAAAGAAAAGAAGGGGAATCACAGATTTCTATTACCCCGATCATGTCTTTCGAGGCACCGCCTCCATATCATGGAACCTCAAGCTCGGTCCCCGCATCATTGTCAATCGCCTCTTCGACGGGTATAACGTCCTCGGTTCCCCTTTGCTTTGGAACTTGGGTCGAAGTATTCTCTTCGACCTTGTCGGACCTGAGAAAAACAGAATCAGTCCCCACCGATCCCGAAGCTTTACCAATATCGGTGCCAGCCCGTGCACGGGCCACCATCCTAGAGTTACCTTCTTCTTCTTCTTCTTCTTCATCTTCTTCATCCCTCAGACGCAGGACCGACTCCATAGTCAGTGGGATTGTAGTTCCCTTGGGCTTACGGACTGCCCTCTTCTTAGGTTTTTTTACCCTCGGGGACCGAGGTCCTTTTTCTCTTATTTTCCTTCAATGGCTTCGAGACAAGTGGAAAAACTTCTTCACCACCAGACGGGGGCCTCATTTACCGCATCTTTTCTGAGACCTGCGAAAGAAGAAGAAGGTAAGTAAAACTCATGCTTCGAATAAACATGTCACCTCGATTTACAAATGAATCGGTAGACCAAGACGAAGCTTACCATGAGTACGAGCTTCCCATCGACCCTTCGACAAATCGTGCCATGAGCGCTCGACAAATGTTGACATCGAGACTAGGTTTTTGACCCAGTTCTCGAGGTGAGTAATCGCACCCGGCATCCAAGCAACTGCTACATCGAGAAAGACACTAATAAGAAAGGGTGGAGAAGTAAGACAAACAGAAATTTAAAACGGGACCGTACTTACATTTCATATTCCATTTCTCAAGAAATGGCATGATCTTTGCCCGGATTAGGTCTGAGGTCTTCACTCGAACAAACCGGCGCCTCCAGCCCCGATCATTATCTTCATCTATGCTCGACGTGAACACCTTGGTAGCACGACGTTGAAGCTTTATCAGTCCACCTCGGTAAAGCCGAAGACTATACAATCTTATAAGTTGGTCGAGGGTGAAGGGGAGCCCATCAATTTTACTCACAAAGAAACGCATTAAGATCACGATTCTCCAGAAAGAAGGATGAATCTGGCCGAGGGTCACCTGATATTTCTTGCAAAAATTGATGATGACTGGATCGAGGGGACCCAGCGTGAAAGGATAAGTATAAACACTGAGGTACCCTTCCACCTGGGTAGTGATCGATTCCTCCGGTGTCGGTATCACGACCTCTTTGTTTATCTAATTACAATCTTTCTTCACCACATCAAGGAAACTTACTGGTATCGAGCATATGTATCTCGATACCGGCTCGCATCGACCAGTGACTGAAGAGGGTTTATCAACATTAAAATCAGAATCAATAACACATCCCCCAGGAACGAGTTCTTCAAGGCGTGGTTCCACCACCGATTTTTCACCGGCCGGCCGAGATGGGGAAGCAACCTCTTTTTGAGGAACGGTTTTATATATCTTGGCCATCTAAATTTTCAAAGAGCAAAGAAGATGGAAAATTAAAATATTTTGGTGGTTGGGGAGGAACAAGCAAAGAAAATTTCAGAACTTGACAATAGGTAATTTTGCAGAAGACGAAGAAATGTAAAGGTTGGAATGAGAAGAGTTGAAAGTAAAAGTTTAAGATGAGGAAGGAATTAGGTTATTTATAGGTTACACAATGACGGTTCAAAACTGGCAGTGGCCGACATCGATTGACGTGCATTTAATGCCTTGGTAACTGAACCGACGTGACATTTGTCACATATGTCACAATCGGGCTTTACGCAGACGTTAGTGTATACCTAGTCAGAGGTTGAAAAATCATATCATTTCTCGCCACATCCTTTCCTAGAAACGAGGGGACCATCTGTATACGGTCAAAACCGATTTTGCCCTTCGTATAGTTAGTCAAGATTGGAGCATGATGGACCAAGGGTCGTCTTCATAATATCGAGATGAGATCCGAAGCCAGGTTATCAAACTCAAGATTCAGGGACCGATCAATACCGAGCTCAAAGTCAATATCGGGATGATTCAATACCGAGCTCAAAGTCAATATCGAGCTCGAGTCAATACCGAGCCCGAGATCCGAAGATCGATCAGTACCAAGACCAACCAAGATCGAACTATGAGACAAAGAGCCGTTGTAGCCGCACATAGAGAGAGAATCTCGACA
Source organism: Nicotiana tabacum (assembly GCF_000715075.1). Lineage (NCBI taxonomy): Eukaryota > Viridiplantae > Streptophyta > Magnoliopsida > Solanales > Solanaceae > Nicotiana > Nicotiana tabacum. The sequence goes on from NC_134083.1 coordinate 84,329,942, forward strand.
GGAATTAAGGAAAAGCTAATTAATTAATCTATCATGGGATCCCCACTATGTATTTTTTATTATATCCAAAGCAAGATTTTTTCACTATATTAAGAGTGAGTATCATTTCTGTAATGAGACATATTGAACATCCAATGAAGAAAACATTGATACACTCACATTCTAAAGATTGTTACATTGATATATAGTTGAGATTATCCTTTTTTGAGCTTGGACATTGATTCAACTTGCTTGTTTATAAATCATTCTCTACTCAATTTGGTTTGTATTTCATTCCTTTATACAGTCAATATTCGATTTATTTCTACTTACTTTCCCGATTTGTACCAAGCTATACCACGTATCCTTAGAACTACGTATAAATTCAACTCTATCCGTTTTTCGAGTAAACAAAGCGGAAGAAACAGAGAGGAGTAGAAATATTAACAAGACAACAGAACTACATAAGGCAAAGATAAAAGTGAGAATCAGGGGCACCATGTTCCACTTGTCAAGTTATGAGTTAGTCTCATACAAGTTTTATTGGTTGTGTGAGACTAAAGAATAAAATTCCTACTTAATTCTAATAGTCCAAATAAAATAAATCATGAGAAGAAAATTGATGTAGTGGTACTTGATGGAGTAAAATAGAGCCTCTATACTTGATTCTTTAACAAAAGATTTCCCCCTAAAATCAGCCACAAGTAATTGTCCCCAAAAGCCAGTAAAACCGCCCAAGAAACTCTCAAAATTCTAACATAGAGTCGGTCAAAACTTTGCAGATGCACATCACAGCAGCCCAAAAGGCCACATTTGCAAAATGCTTAACATTCTCATAATTTTGTAGAAATAGCGTCCATCGGTCATTTTCCCGTCATATCCTTAAAAATTAGCTACTTCTAGAAATTTAAATTCTATTATTATCCTAGAGTTTTGGTTATAAAATTTGAAACTCCACGACAATAGCTAATATTTAATTGCAGAAGCTGAAAAGTGGCTTTTATTGTGAAATTTCCCCCATAATTTTTGTCTGGACACATAGGCCAAAGCCCAAAACAAAGTGGAAGTGGTGCTATTTCAAGAGAAGATCATTCTGGTAAAGCTAAAAGTGTATGAGATGCAGAATTGACTTCATCGAAGAAAAAACTGTTTTACCATGGGCTATAATTGAGAAGGCCTTGTGTATTAGACAATTAAAATGTCAGCTTAGTCTCTCTTTGACAGTATATTTTTTAATCCAAATTACTATGTTGACTCTTCTTTGCTGGAAGCTTTAAGAAGTATGTTAAAGCAGGATGCCTCTCAAATTCCACGCTTCAGATTATTTGGATCTAACATTTTGCCTCTCAAATTCCCCCTTTCCTTCACTTGCAAAGGATGTGTAAGAACTTGATTCAAAGCTACTATCTAAGTAAAGTAAGTAGATGGATACGTATAAAATTAATTAATTTGCGCCATGTCTCATTTTCAGTATCAAAACTAGAAAGTTGCAAAGTAGTCATTAGTAGTATTTAATTAAACGGTACCTTGCGAGAAGACCCCCTTCCCACCGAGATCTTGGGAGAATTCTAATGAAAATGATGATCATGGAGCTGGTAAGTTAATTTTTTGCGATTGCTTGGAGGACAGGAAACAAAGAGAGAACGATCATAAACTTAATTAGAGAAGTAGAAGATCTATGAGATGCTAAAAGTGCTTAACTTTTTATTTTGTCAGAAAAATATTTATTTAATGGGTTGGGAAGAGTTTGTTTAATGTCTATTGGAGGTACCTCATTTTCGCTTTTTGTAAGGTTGGATCGTGATGGCGTCAGACACCACTGTCAGACAAGCCAACAATAATTACTTAATTTGGTTCTCGTTTTAATATTTTGAAAGTATATTTTTCCTTCTATTAAACAGTAGAAGATGAAATTCACAGAGTAAATGATAATATTTTTTTAACAAATTTCAATACAAAACAACTCATAGTCACCCCAAAATCCAGTGTCTCAAGTGCATGAGCATCAACTAGGAATGTAAAATAAAATACAGCATATGTCCGGAATACAAACTTGGACAGGAGAAATATAAATACTCTGAAGGAAACTCTGTCGGCTGTGGGTCGTAATGTGGAATGCAGCTCGCGTAAGTCCCCGTATGCATACACGCCTCTACTCTCTCAAGCCCACTAGTCACATATGTACCTGCACAAAACAAATGTACAGCAAGTGTAGCATGAGTACGTAAGCAACGTGTACCCAGTAAGTATCTAGCATAATCCTAGAGAAGTAGTGACGAGGGGTCGACATCGACACTCACTAGTCGTCCAACAACATAAGGTACAATAATGAGGTAGCAAAAATAAGACAGAGTAAGTAAGTGAAATAGACAAATATAGATCTCGTGGTACAAATTTCCTCTCTTTACGAGGAACTCAAGCTCTTCATTAGAAATTACCTCCTTAACCGGAGCATATATATATAGGTATAGTGAAACTCATCAAGTGGCTACCACAATTCAAATCCGGAATTTACAAATACAGTGGCTTCCTGCCAAGTTTTACGCACGATTTCATGGGAATGAGATATAGGAAATACCGAGGCGTACGGCCCGATCCAACATAATAATAAAATTATGCACTGCCGAGGGTCGAACGACTCGAACCATATGATAAATCAATTAACCTGCCGAGGCAAACGGCCCGCTCCCATGAGAGTGTGGAACATAAATCCTGCCGAGGCAAACGACCCGATCCCATAAGAAGTGAAATACAAATTTCCTGCCGAGGCGAACGACCCGATCCCATTAGAATAACACACACACACACACACACACACACACACACACACACACACACACACACACACACACACACACACACACACACACACACACACACACACACACACACACACACACACACACACACACATATATATATATATATATATATATATATATATATATATATATATATATATATATATATATATATATATATATATCATGAACCCGTGAAGTATCTATAATAGTAAGCCTAGTCTCAAATAGAATGTAAAGCAAAGGAGTGTATAAGCGAGAGACTACTCAAATAGTACAGCTATAGTATGATGTGAACCAAAGTCTACCCGGACAATAACATGAATGTAGCTACGTACGGGATCTCGTCACCTCGCGCGTAAGTAGTCCCCACAACAAGTGCGATGACCCAAAAGGTCATCTTTAAATTTGATAATTATTTTTGTATTCTATGACCTCGAAAAATACTATTCATTATTTCTTGACTTGCGTACGCAGTCCGTATAATTTTTCGAAAAGTTTTTATATGAACAATTGATTAAAATATGAAATAGAGCCTTAAAACTCAACTGAGTTGACTTTGGTCAACATTTTGAGCAAACAGACTCGGATCAGTATTTTGACAGTTCCAATAGATCCGTATCGTGATTTGAGACTTGGGAATATTCTCGAAATTTAATTTGGAGGTCCCTAACTTGAAATATCGCAAGTTGGCGAAAACAAGAAGCCTAAAGGCTTAAAGATTTTAAAGTTTGACCATAAATTGAATTTTATTGATATCGGGGTCGGATTTGAGTTCTGAAAATTTTTATAGGTCCGTTGTGTCATTTATGACTTGTCTGTCGAATTTGGTGAGAAACGGAGTTGATTTGACGTGATTCAGACGTTCGGTTGTGAAAATAGAAGTTTTAAAGTTTTCTTAAAAATTTCATGTGATTTGGTGTCCGATTCATTATTCTAGGTGTTAAATTAGTGTTTTGATCGCACGAGCGAGTTCGTATGGGATTTTTGGACTTGTGTGCATGTTTGGTTTGGAGCCCCGAGGGCTCGGGTGAGTTTCAGATAGCCTACAGACCATTTGAACTTTGAGAAAAATCTGATTTTTAGCTTCTGCTGTCATCTGGGGCATTGTGCTTCGCAATCGCGAAGCCATTCCTGCGATTGTGAAGAGGAAATTGTGAGCCGTGCGTTTTACCCTTCGCGTTCGCGAAGATAGGTATGCGATCGCGGAAAGTTAACTTCCAGTGCACTGCGAATGCGAGGGCCAAGCCGTGATTGCAGAGAGGAAATGAGGCAGAAGCTGGGGCACTCAAATTTGTTCTTCGCGTTCGCATGAAACAATCCGCGATCGCGTAGGTCTATGGGGTTATGCTTCGCATTCGCGTATGGTATGTCGCATTCGCGTAGTGCAAATTGGCAGCCTGTGCAAATTATGCTTCGCGATCGCGAAGAGTAAAATGGACCTGGGCAAATGTTGTTCTACGCGATCGCGAATTTCCGCGATCGCAATGAGTAAAAATTTGGGCAAACGGAACTTAAGTTCTGTAAATGAGATTTCGACCCATTTTCTACCATTTTCGATTTTGAGATCGGGTAAGACGATTTATGAGTGATTTTTACGGGAAAATATTGGGGTAAGTATTTTTTATCCTATATTGATTATATTTCATGATTCCATACTCATTAAACCATGAATCCGTGAATTTGTGGAAGAAAAATCAGATTTTATAAAATTTTCCAAAAATGTAAAATGAAGATTTGAAAGCCAATCCGATGTCGGAATTCGATAATTTTTGTATGGTTGAACTCGTACCGGAACAGGTGTTCGGATTTCGCGAGTTTTTTCAGGATTCAAGACGTGGGTCCCACTGTTAATTTTTAAAATAAATTTTGAATTTTATCCGGAAAATTTATAAATTCATATGGAATTAATTCGTACGATTTGTATTTAGCAAATTGAATTATTTATGACTAGATTTGAGGATTTCGGACACGAATTTGCGAGGCAAAGGTTTATTGAATTCTTGAAATGTGGTTGCAAAATAAGGTAAGTGTCGTAGTTAACCTTGACTTGAGGGAATAGAACCCTTATTTGTTATGTGAGATGCATGTGAATGATGTATAGGCAAGGTGACGAGTGTCTATACGTCGTCAAATTAATTGTTTGCATAATTACTTGAAAAATCATAAATTATTTTAAATCATGAATTAATTATTATATTAATTGTTTCACTCATATTACTTGTCAAATATTAATTCTTGAATTCCTGCAATAATTGTTACATGCTTATTTGACTTATGTGTCTTAATTGTTATTGGACATTTAGCATATTAAATATTAAACTGCCTATTTTCTCCATGATTTCCACAATTAATTGCTAATTGTCATTGGTTGTTCATAAATAAATTAATTATTGTATGCCTTGATGCTTAATAGTTTCTCATTGAACGTGGTATTTATTGGAGTATTTTTTATTATATTTATTAGTTATTAAATATATTGGGGGATCGGGTTGTACGCCGCAACGAAAATGAAAGTAAATATATTGGGGGATCGGGTTGCACGCCGCAACAAACTTATTTAAAGTCTATATTGGGGGATCGAGTTGCACGCCGCAATAGACTTAATTAAAGTTTATATTGGGGGAGCGGGTTGCACGCCGCAACAGAATTGATTGAAATGAATATATTGGAGGAGCGGGTTGCACGCCGCAACAGAATTGAATATGAATATATTGCGGGATCGGGTTGCACGCCGCAACAGAAATTCATTGAAATAATAATTGGTTATGACTGCTGAGTTGACTTCAACTGTTGAAATGAGTTACCTGATTTATTTCTATTATTGCGTGCAGGTTAATGTAAGTGACCTGCCTTAGCCTCATCACTACTCCGTTGAGGTTAGGCTCGGCACTTACCAGTACATGGGGTCGGTTGGACTGATACTATACTCTGCACTTCTTGTGCAGATTTCGGAGTTGGTCTCAGTGGCGTACCATAGACTTTCTCGGATTTCAGCTACCCAGAGGAGACTTGAGGTATAACTGCACAATGTCCGCAGTTCTGAAGTCCTCGTCTACTTTACTTCAGCTGTGTGTTTGCTTTCAGACAACTTTATTTTATTCAGACCCTTATTTGTATCATTCTAGAAGCTCGTACACTTGTGACTCCAGTTCTGGAATGGTATTTAGACATCACTATTATTTTGGATTATTCACTACATTTCAGAATTTACTTCCGCATTTATTTCTTTATTATTAATTAATTTAAAATTGTTTTAAAATGGATAATATTATTCTAACGTTGGCTTGCCTAGCAAGTAAAATGTTAGGCGTCATCACGGTCCCGAAGGTGGGAATTTTGGATCGTGACAGTTGGTATTAGAGCACTAGGTTACATAGGTCTCACGAGTCACGAGTAAACTTAGTAGAGTCTGAAGGATCGGTATGGAGACATCTGTACTTATCTTTTAGAGGATATGAAGTTTATGAACAATATCATTTCTTTCTTATCCTATCGTGCGATTTTATTCTATCATCGATAATTGAACCATTCCATTCTTATTCTCTCGCAGATGGAGAGAACACGTAATACATCTACCGACGGACAGGGACCATAGCCCCCACTGGCAACTATGGCTAGGGGTAAAGGTCGAGGCCGAGGTCGTGCTAGAGGCCGAGGTAGAGGTAGAGCTCAGTCTAGAGCTCGAGCAACCACACTTGTTGTAGAACCTCAGGTGGATCTTCAGGAGGAGGTTCCAGTTCAGACTATACCAGTTGGACCAGTTCAGGTCCTGGAAGGATTCATAGCTACTCCAGTGTTTCAGGATGCTCTAGTCCGTTTGGTAAGTCTTATGGAGGGCGTGGCTTAGAATGGTACATTTCTAGTGGCACCAGCCGTCTCACAGTCTGGGGGAGGAGCACAAACTCCCACTACTCCCGCTCCGGAACATATGGCTCCCCAAAATTAGGCTCCAGCAGTCCCGCCAGTTGGGGTAGTTCGGCCAGTTATTGTGGCACAGACCGGTGATAGGCCTGCCATGTATTTTGAGGCCTTATTGAGACTGGATAAGTTTACTAAGCTCTTTATAGTTCACTTCAGTGGTACACCTTCTATGGACCCACAGGATTATCTTGACTGCTGCCATGAGGTGCTGCGGAACATGAGTATAGTTGAGATCAATGGGATCAATTTTGCTGTATTTCAGATGACATGTTCGGCCAAGAGGTGGTGGAGAGATTATACATTGACCAGAGCAGTTGGATCGTCTACACTTACCTGGGAGTAGTTCTCGCAGCTATTTCTGGAGAAATTCCTTCCTATCACACTGAGAGAGGATTACCACAAGCAATTTGAGCGTCTACAATAGGGCAGTATGATTGTTACTCAGTATGAGTCCCGTTTTGTGGATTTAGCCCGTCATGCTCTCCTTTTACTACCTAATGAGGGAGAGAGAGAGAGAGAGAGAGAGTGAGGAGGTTTATTGAGGGACTCACTTACCCTATCAGGCTTCAGATGGCCAAGGAGACCGGAAGTGAGATTTTCTTTCAGGCTGCTGCTAATATCACGATGAGGATCGAGATAGTTCTTGCACAGGAAAGAGAGCGGAGGTCTGATAAGAGGCCTCATCAGTTCGGTGGTTTCAGTGGTGCCTCGTCTGGAGGCAGGGGTAATTTTGGTAGAGGTCATCCTCCCAGACAGTTTCATTCAGCACTTCAGGCATCTCCCGGTGCTTCAGGGCGTCACGGTCCTATTATGACTTACTTTGGGCAGCCAGCATTTAGTGCATATTCAGCTTCTATCAGTGCAACACCACTCCAGAGTAACTGCAGCGGTTATCCGGCCCGTTCGGGTCAGCTTCAGCTTCAATAGCCACGACATCAGGATGGGTGTTATGAGTGTGGGAACATTGGTCACATCAGGAGGTATTGCCCTAGGTTATCATGTAACAGATCTCGGCAGGATTCTCGTGCCATCATACCAGCACCGGTTGCTTCACTGCCTGCTCATCCATCTAGAGGTGGAGGTCAGGCCAGGTGGAGGTCAGGCCGTTAGAGGTGGAGGTCAGACCGTTAAAGGTGGAGGTAAGCCAGTTAGAGGTCGTCCTAGAGACACAGTTCAGAGTGGTGGGCTCAGCCCCAATTTTATGTTTTTCCAGCTAGGCCTGAGGCCGAGTCATTTGATGTTATGATCACAGGTATTATTCCAGTTTGCCATAGGGATGCTTCAGTTCTATTTGATCCAGGATCTACTTATTCCTACGTGTCCTCCAATTTTGCTTCATATTTAGTTGTGCCTTGTGATTCTCTGAGTGCTTATGTATGTGTATCTATACTGGTGGGAGACCCTGTTGTAGTAAATTATATCTATCATTCGTGTGTGGTTACTATTGGTAGTCTTGAGACTAGTGTGGATCTTCTACTTCTTGATATGGTAGATTTTGATGTCATCTTGGGTATGGATTGGCTGTCACCTTATCATGCTATGTTGGATTGTCATGCAAAGACAGTGACTCTAGTCATGCCGGGGTTACCTCGGTTAGAGTGGAAAGGAACTCCTAGTCATTCTGCCAGCAGAGTTATTTCTTATATGAAAGCTCGCCGTATGGTAGAGAAAGGGTGTCTAGCCTATTTGGCTTATATTCGCGATCCTAGTGCGGATGTTCCTTCTATGGACTCAGTACCAGTTGTTCGTGAATTTCCAGAAGTATTTCTTGCAGATTTGCCGGGGATGCCACCCGAAAGAGATATTGACTTATGTATTGATTTAGCTCCGGGCACTCAGCCCATTTCTATCCCACCATACCGTATGGCCCCGCCAGAGTTGAAAGAATTGAAGGAACAGTTACAAGACTTGCTCTATCAGGGATTCATTAGACCTAGTGTCTCGTCCTGGGGTATACCAGTGTTATTTGTAAAGAAGAAAGATGATTCAATGTGAATGTGCATAGATTATCAGCAGTTGAACAAGGCTACTATCAAGAACAAGTATCCGCTGCCAAGAATTGATGACTTATTCGATCAGCTTCAGGGTGCCAAGGTGTTTTCAAAGATCGACTTGAGGTGTGGATACCATCAGTTAAAGATTAGGTCATCTGATGTCCCTAAGACAGCTTTTCAAACTCGGTATGGGCATTACGAATTCCTAGTGATGTCATTTGGGTTGACAAATGCACCAGCAGCATTTATGGATTTGATGAATCGGGTGTTCAAGCCTTATTTAGATTCCTTTGTGGTTGTGTTCATTGATGATATCTTGATTTACTCCAGCAGTTGAGAGGAGCATGGGAAGCATCTTCGGAGTGTGCTCCAAACATTAAAAATTAATTAGTTATATGCTAAATTTTCAAAATACGAGTTTTAGTTAAACTCAGTTACCTTTTTGGGGCATGTTGTATCGTCAGAAGGCATAAAGGTGGATCCTAAGAAGATTGAGGCTGTTCAGGATTGGCATAGACCTACTTCAGTTACAGAGATCCGGAGTTTCCTAGGTTTGGCAGGTTATTATTGTCGGTTCGTGGAAGGGTTTTTATCTATAGCAAGCCCATTGACCAGACTGACCCAGAAAGGTGTCCTATTCAGATGGTCAGACGAGTGTGAGTTGAGCTTTCAGAAGCTCAAGACTGCTTTAACTACAGTGCTAGTGTTGGTATTGCCCACAAGTTTAGGATCTTATACGGTGTATTGTGATGCATCTCGCATTGGGCTTGGTGCAGTATTGATGCAATATGGCAAGGTGATTGCATACGCATCACGACAGTTGAAATTTCACGAGAAGAATTATCCTGTTCATGACTTAGAATTGGCAGCCATTGTTCACACGCTGAAGATTTGGAGGCATTACCTCTACGGTGTCTCGTGTGAGGTATTTACTGATCATCGTAGACTTCAGTATCTGTTCAAACAAAAGGATCTCAATTTGAGGCAGAGAAGATGGTTGGAGTTATTGAAAGACTATGATATCACCATTTTGTATCATCCAGGAAAGGCTAATGTGGTGGCCGATGCTTTGAGTAGAAAGGTTGTGAGTATGGGAAGCCTTGCTTATATTCCGGTTGGTGAGATACCGTTAGCTATAGATGTCCATACTTTGGCTAATCAGTTCGTGAGGTTAGATGTTTCAAAGCCCAGTTGGGTTTTAGCTTGCACAGTCGCCCAGTCTTCTTTATATGAGCGCATCAGAGGGAGGCAGTATGATGATCTTTATTTACTTGTCCTCGAGGACACGGTGTGGCACGGTGATTCCAAACAAGTTATTGTGGGGGAAGATGGAGTTCTGCCAATGCAGGGTCGTATTTGTGTGCCTAATGTTGATGGGCTTCGTGAATTAATTTTGGAAGAGGCCCACAGTTCCAGGTATTCTATTCATCCAGTGCCACCAAAATGTATCAAGACTTACGGCAACATTATTGGTGGAGGAGAATGAAGGATGATATAGTTGCATATGTAGCTCGGTGTCTGAATTGTTAGAAAGTTAAGTATGAACATCAGAGACCTGGTGGTTTGCTTCAAAAGTTAGAAATTCCTGAGTGGAAGTGGGAGCGTATCACTATGGATTTTGTTGTTGGGATCCCACGGACTCAGAGAAAATTTGACGTAGTTTGGGTAATTGTGGATAGGTTGACCAAGTCAGCACATTTCATTCCGGTGGCAGTTACCCATTCTTCAGAGCGGTTAGCTGAAATTTACATTCGTGAGATTGTTCGCCTTCATGGTGTGCCCATGTCTATTATTTCATATCGAGGTACGCAATTTACCTTACATTTTTGGAGGGCTGTACAGCATGAGTTAGGCACGTAGGTTGAGTTGAGTACAACATTTCATCCACAGACAGACGGACAGTCAGAGCGCACTATTCAGATATTAGAAGATATGCTACGCGCTTGTGTTATAGACTTTGGAGGTTCTTGGGATCAATTCTTGCTAATTGCAGAGTTTACTTATAATAATAGCTACCAGCCGAGCATTCAGATGGCTCCATATGAGGCATTATACGGAAGGCGTTGTCGTTCGCCAGTTGGATGGTTTGAACCAGGAGAGGCTCGGTTGTTGGGTACCGATTTGGTACAGGATGCCTTGGATAAGGTCAAAGTTATTCAGGATCGACTTCCCATAGCTCAGTCTAAGAAAAAGAGTTATGCCAACCGTAAGGTTTGTGATATTGCATTCATGGTTGGAGAAAAAATATTGCTCCGGGTTTCACCTATGAAAGGTGTAATGAGGTTCAGAAAGAAGGGTAAGTTGAGCCCTAGGTATATTGGACCCTTTGAAATTCTTGAAAGGGTGGGTGAAGTAGCCTACATGCTTGCATTACCACCTAGTTTATCAGCGGTTCATACGGTGTTCCATGTGTCTATGCTTCGGAAATATCATGGTGATCCGTCCCATGTATTAGATTTCAGCTCAGTCCAATTGGACAAAGATTTGACTTATGAAGAGGAGCCAGTAGCTATTCTAGCCCGGTAGGTCCGACAGTTGAGGTCTAAGAGTTACCCTTTAGTTCGGGTATAATGGAGAGGTCAGCCGGCAGAAGCATCTACCTGGGAGTCCGAGTCGGACATGTGGAGTAAATATCCACACCTTTTCACCAGCTCATGTACTTTTTCTAACTCCGTTCGAGGACGAACGTTTGTTTTAGAGGTGGAGAATATGATGACCAAAAAAGGTCATCTTTAAATTTAATAATTATTTTTGTGTTCCAAGACCTCGAAAATCACTATTCATTATTGCTCTACTTGCGTGCGTAGTACGTATAATTTTTCGGAAAGTCTTTATATGAAAAATTGATTCAAATGTGAAATAGAGCCTTAAAACTCAACTGAGTTGACTTTGGTCAATATTTTGAGCAAACGGATACGGATCAGTATTTTGACAGTTCCAATAGGTCTGTATCATGATTTGGGACTTGGGCATATGTCCGAAATTTAATTTGGAGGTCCCTAACTTGAATTATCGCCAGTTGGCGAAAACAAGAAGCCTAAAGGCTTAAAGATTTCAAAATTTGACCACAAATTGACTTTTATTGACATCGGGGTCGGATTCGAGTTCTGAAAATTTTCATAAGTCCATTGTGTCATTGATGACTTGTCTGTCGAATTTGGTGAGAAACAAAGTCGATTTGACGTGATTCGGACGTTCGGTTGTGAAAATAGAAGTTTTAAAGTTTTCTTAAAAATTTCATTTGATTTGGTATCCGATTCGTAATTCTAGGTGTTAAATTGGTATTTTGATTGCGCGAGCGAGTGCGTATGAGGTTTTTGGACTTGTGTGCATGTTTGGTTTGGAGCCCCGAGGGCTCGGGTGAGTTTCAGATAGCCTACAAACCATTTGAACTTTGAGAAAAATCTAGTTTTTAGCTTCTGCTGTCATCTGGGCCATTGTGCTTCATGATCACGAAGCCATTCTTGCGATCGCAAAGAGGAAATTGTGAGACATGAGTTTTACCCTTCGTGTTCGCAAAGATAGGTATGCGATCGCAGAAGGTTAACTTCCAGTGCACTGTGAACGAGAGGGCTAAGCCGCGATTGCGAAGGGGAAATGAGGCAGAAGCTAGGGCACTCAAATTTGTTCTTCGCGTTCGCATGAAACAGTCCGCGATCGTGTAGGTCTACGGGGTTATGCTTCGCGTTCGCGTAGTGCAAATTGGCAGCCTCTGCAAATTATGCTTCGTGATCGCGAAGCCATTCCCGCAATCGTGAAGAGTAAAATGGACCTGGGCAAAAGTTGTTCTACGCCATCGCAAACGAATTTCCGCGATCTCGATGAGTAAAAATCTGGGCAAACAGATTCTGGAAATGGGATTTCGACCCATTTTCTACCATTTTTGATTTTGAGCTCGGGTAAGACGATTTTTGGGCAATTTGTACGGAAAATCATTGGTGTACGTGTTTCTTATCCTATATTGATTATATTTCATAATTCCATACTCATTTACATCATGAATCCGTGAATTTGTGGAAGAAAAATCAGATTTTATAAAATTTTCCAAAAATGTAAAATGAAGATTTGAAAGCCAATCTGATGTCGGAATTCGATAATTTTTGTATGGTTGAACTCGTACCGGAACAGGTATTCGGATTTCATGATTTTTTTCGGGATTCAAGATGTGGGTCCCACTTTTGATTTTTAAAATGAATTTCGGATTTTATTCGGAAAATTATAAATTCATATGGAATTAATTCGTACGATTTGTATTGAGCATATTGAATTATTTATGACTAGATTTGAGGATTTCGGACACGAATTCGCGAGGCAAAGGTTTATTAGATTCTTGAAATGTGGTTGCAAAATGAGGTAAGTGTCGTAGTTAACCTTGACTTGAGGGAATAGAACCCTTATTTGTTATGTGAGATGCATGTGAATGACGTATAGGCAAGGTGACGAGTGTCTATATGTCGTCAAATTAATTGTTTGCATAATTACTTGAAAAATCATAAATTAATTATTATATTAATTGTTTCGCTTATATTACTTGTCAAATATTAATTTTTGAATTCCTGCAATAATTGTTACATGCTTATTTGACTTATGTGTCTTAATTATTATTGGACATTTAGCATACTAAATATTAAACTGTCTATTTTCTCCATGATTTCCATAATTAATTGCTAATTGTCATTGGTTGTTCATAAATAAATTATAATTATTGTGTGCCTTGATGCTTAATAGTTTCTCATTGAACGTGGTATTTATTGGAGTAATTTTTATTATATTTATTAGTTGTTAAATATATTAAGGGATCGGGCTGTAAGCCGCAACGAAAATAAAAGTAAATATATTGGGGGATCGGGCTGCACGCCGCAACAGACTTATTTAAAGTCTATATTGGAGGATCGAGTTGCACGCCACAGCAGACTTAATTAAAGTTTATATTGGGGGAGCGGGTTGCACGCCGCAACAGAATTGATTGAAATGAATATATTGGACGAGTGGGTTGCACGCCGCAACAGAATTGAATATGAATATATTGTGGGATCGGGTTGCACGCCGCAACGAAAATTTATTGAAATAATAATTGGTTATGACTGCTGAGTTGGCTTCAACTGTTGAAATGAGTTACCTGATTTATTTCTATTATTGTTGTTATTACTATTATTGTGTGCAGGTTAATGTAAGTGACCTGCCTTAGCCTCGTCACTACTTCGTCGAGGTTAGACTCGGCACTTACCTGTACATGGGGTCGGTTGTACTGATACTACACTCTGCACTTCTTGTGTAGATTTCAGAGTTGGTCCCAGCGGCGTACCATAGACTTGCTCGGATTTCAGCTACCCAGAGGAGACTTGAGGTATAACTGCACAGCGTCCGCAGTTCTGAAGTCCCCGTCTACTTTATTTTAGCTGTGTGTTTGCTTTCAGACAACTTTATTTTATTCAGACCCTTATTTGTATCATTCTAGAAGCTCGTACACTTGTGACTCCAGTTCTGGAATGGTATTTAGACATCACTATTATTTTGGATTATTCACTACATTTCAGACTTTACTTCCGCATTTGTTTCAATTATTATTAATTAATTTAAAATTATTTTAAAATAGATAATATTATTCTAACGTTGGCTTGCCTAGCAAGTGAAATGTTAGGCGCCATCACGGTCCCGAAGGTGGGAATTTTGGGTCGTGACAACAAGTAGCACACATCAAACATATCACCTAGGGGTAATTTCCCCCTCACAGAGTTAGACATGAGACTTACCTCACTCCGAAGTTCCATAACCGGCTCCAACGCCGCTCTAAAACCTCAAACCGATGAACGCCGATCCAAAACTAGTCAAATAAGATGTAACCCAATCAAAATATACTCTAATACTCATAATTAATCAATTTATAATAATTTTTAACTCCGCTCGAAAAATTGATAAAGCAACCCTCGGGCCCGGATTATGAAAATTTTTGAAGATAAACACTACCCATGGCATAACAAACTCTAATATATAATTTATTCTCAATTCCATGCCCAAATCGTGATCAAAATTTAAAAATACCAATTTCTAGGTTTTTCTTCAAAATTCCAAATTTCTACAAATTTTCATGTCTTAATCCATGTATAAATTTTGTATTTAACTCATAGCTAGAGGAAATCACTTACCTCTTGATCAGGATGGAACCCCCTCTCAAAATGCTCTCAAAAATCGCCTAAGTCCAAGTGGGAAATGAGCTAAGTCTCGGAATAAAAGTCCTTGGCTCCAGTCGCAGATGTCTCATTTGCGACAGGGGGGTTTGCACATGCGACCTTCGCAAATGCGAACAATGCATCTCAAATGCGACCCCTGACAGAGTTGGCCTTCATCGCAAATGCGATATAGAGTTCACAAATGCGAACTCTTCAGGCTTCGCCAAAGCGACCATATTGTCGCAAATGCGATTCATTCCCTCAGCAGCCCAGGTTCGCAAATGCGAACACTGCCTCGCAAATGCGATGGTCGCATTTGCGACCAAAATATCGCAATTGCAATCATACCAGAACCAGCAATCCAACTTCTTAACAAAACACTCCGAAGTCACTCCGAAACTCACCCGAACCCCCGAGGCTTCAAACCAAACACCCACACAAGTCTAAAAATATAACACGAACTTGCTCGAGGCCTCAAATAACATCAAACAACGTCGAATTCATGAATCGCACCCCATTCCAAGCTTAATGAACTTTAGGACTTCAAACTTCTATATTCGATGCCGGAACCTATAAATTCACGTCTGATTGACCTCAAATTTTGCACACAAGTCATAATTGACATTACGGACCTACTCCAACTTCCGGAATCGGAATCCAACCCCAATATCAAAAGTCCACTCCTGGTCAAACTCCTCAAAAATCTTAAAATTTCAGCTTTCGCCAAATGACCTCAAAATGACCTACGAACGTCCAAATCCACATCCGGACGCGCTCCCAATACCAGAATCACTATACAGAGCCATTCCCAGGCTCGTAATCCCAAACGGACATCAATAACATTGAAATGCACTTCAACCCAAATTTAAGAAATTCTTCCAAAATGCCAACTTCCATAATAGGCGCCGAAAAGCTCCCGGGTCATCCAAAACTCAATCCAGACATACGCCCAAGTCCAAAATCATCATACGAACCTGTTGGAACCTTCCAATCCCGATTCCGAGGTCGTTTACTCAAAAATCACACTTAAGTCAATTCCTCCAACTTAAGGCTTCCGAAATTAGAATTGTTTTTCCTAAACTAACTCTGAACTTCCCGAAATTCAATTCCGACCATACGCGCAAATCATAATACTTGAAGTGAAACTATTCAAGACCTCAAATCGTCGAACGATGTGCTAGAGCTCAAAACGACTGATCGGGTCGTTACAATATAGATCAATCATACTACTTACAAAAGGATTACAAAAACGTAGTTAAGTCGCTATTAAACTAAGACTAAAAGTACAAAACTAAAATATTAATAAAGTACAAAAGTGATTCTATCACAATGACAATAAAATTGTAAGAATCTAAATCATAAATAATTCGTAAATATAAAAACATGTTTATTTTTTTGAAAAGGAACGAAAACAAATAAAAATTAATTACTCTTGAACATATAAACACCATGAGTATGCATTATATCATATTATTGAAGGATTATAGTATATAAAGAGTAATTGCCATGAGAAAAATAAATTTCAAGTAAACTGACATTTCAGAAAATAGAAACGAAAGGGTATTGTCAAGCAAATTCAACCCAACATTCAACTCCTTAATTCGGGAGGTATTCAAAACCAATATACCATGGTCTATGGACATGAATTTCTACATAAAATAATCTAACTGAATCATCTTTGATTATGGAAGCCGGCTCCTTTTAAGAGCCCGACTTAACTTTCCGGTGATGCAAATCTTACCTCATGCACTCTCAACTTTGATGGATTCCACAATTATTGGTAAAGTTTAATTATGTTACGGTATCCTAATCCTACTTTCCGTTTTAATCCTAATATATTTATGTAGAGGAAAGCTTTATATATATATATATATATATATATATATATATATATATATATATATATATATATATATATATATATAAAGCTTTCAAATTCAAATTCAAAAGTACATTCTTTTAAGAGAAAGGCTTATATTTTATTGTATTCCAGAGTTAATATTTACCTTTAGGAAATGTAACTTCACTCCGCAAAGCAATTACTTTGTTTTAAAATCGTGATCTTCTGTAATAAAAATGTGGAACTTGAACTCGTGATTAATTTGTTTAATATATGTATTGATGTTCATGTTAGTTTTAATGTTCTTGCATTGAATTCCTAAGGTTAGAAGATATTTGTTACTTTCGACTTGAAAAATCATTACAAGAAGTTAAAGTAGAAAACCACAATATAGGTGCCATGAGTTCTTGGGTGAATAAACTGTTAGTAAGATTGGTAATTTGAAGAAAATGATATAACCACGAGAAAACGGTCCCAAATGACTTGTCAACAGAAAATAAAAACTCACATTGTATATTACCAAAATTTGTTAAAATAGAACGAATATTGAGAACCAATATTGGTTTTCTTTTCTTTGTATAATCTATAGTAAGAATTAGAAAGCACGAACATAATTGAAAGCAAATTTATGCCTTGTCCATGACTATTTTGATGCAGAAAACAAAAATAACATAAAAACATAAAAACTTAGTCCGAAAAACTTCAAACTTGATTAACTCTAATCAGAAAAAATTTCGATTCAATTACAAATTGTAAACCCATCTTAGAACCTTAGTTGAGAAACAAAGGCAAAGAGCAGCATGAAAAGTTTAAACATATATTTTTCGCTATGTAAATAGAAGTGAACTTACATATCGATTTCACCAGAGATAGATATCGGGAAAAATAAATTGGTTGAACAGTTACGGCGCACTCAAAAGCATTAACAGAGAAGAAAAAGTACCATTCGGAAATTTGTATTTCTTTGTAGAGAAGGAAACAGAACATTGCGACTCTTCGCCAAAGACGCACGGCTCCCTCAAGATTATTTTTAGGTTTTCTTTTTTATAAATTAAAAAGAGTATTAACTAAAAGGATAATTTTGTAATTTAACTTTTAAGTTAAGGACTTTCTGTTTTTAATATACTAGTCTTAGTGTACGCGCGTTGCGCGTGTACCTAATAACAATAAATATAATTTTTTTAACATCGCAAAAATAAATATTATTAGAATGTATTTTAATTATAAAATAAATATCAAAAGAAAAATTAAAGATAAAAGAATCAAGAAAGTAGGGATCCAGAGTTTCTTTTTCATTGAGTCCTAAAATATTATTATTTTTTAACTCTTCAAGATACTACAAATATAATGTATAAGAAAATTTAATGTAAGCTTTATTTTTGAAGAATAAAAAAGTTGCTTAATATTTTATTTGAGTTTTATGCCTTTATAATAGTATAGATAGATAGATAAATAATAATAATAATAATAATAATAATAATAATAATAATTTTAAGTACGTGTTGCACGTTTATCTCAAGGAAATGAATAAATTTTTTAATATTATTTAAAAATATATTTGAGTTATACAATAATATTTTAAGAAAAAATATGAAGTTCTAGAAAATCATAAATACTTATTTTATTTAGTTAATGCAATAAAGGGAGAAATTGTACCTTACATATTTCCTCTCATATCTTATTGAATACCACCATATTATAGAATGTTACTAAAAAGGCATGAATACTCGAAAAATATATATCCATATTATACGATAGAATTATTATTCAATAGTTATTTAATGTTGAAATATCTTATTATCATTGATAATTTATCTCCAATGGAGATTAAAATTGTGAGATAATTTTATTATATAGACTGGCCATTTTTGTATAATGCAATCATCCATTTACTTTTCATCATATAGCTTTCTTTCACCTTGCACACGTATAATTTACAAAATAATAAAGCCTATGCAAAAGATAATAGAAAATTTGGAACCATAAAGAAGAAAAGGAATGTGTCTCACTTTGAACGAAATAACTCCATGTCTGCAATGTCATAAGGAAATATTACATAATACGCTCCGACATATTTTTTAAATCTCTTGTCAATAACTATTCATCGAGATTTATCACCTTAGCTTGCTCCGTCGGAAAAGAGGCATTTAAACTCAAGGAACTCAACAATTTCATACACAAGAAAATTATCTAAAGGAGCATACTCTGAAAAAATCGATTTTACAATCAAAGCACAAGCATGTTTGAAGTTATAATTGTACCTTTATCTTTCATTCATTGACTCTTCAAAAAAGAATTTATACATAAGTAACTTCATACCTCAAATTCTACAAATGGATAATTTATAAAAATATATTATCGCATCCAAGCCTCGGTAAAAACAAGTGTATATCCACACCACAAATAAAATGAATTATACTTATTAAAAAAACTAATAAGTTTGGAGGAAAAAATAGAGAAAGACAAGTTTTGAAAATACGTACATGAATTATTGTATAAATACTTGTCTCCTGATTTTGGCATGACTCTAGTATTCTATAATATTTGCACAACCTAAAACCCACACAAACTGTGATGACCCAAAATATCATCTTTAAATTTAATAATTAATTCTGTGTTCTAAGACCTCGAAAAGCACTATTTATCATTCCTCGTCTTGCGTGCGCAGTCCGTAAATTTTTCCGGAAAGTTTTATGTGATAAATGGATTAAAGTATAAATTAGAGCTTTAAAACTCAACTGTGTTAACTTTGATCAATATTTTGAGCAAACGGACTCGGATCAGTATTTTAATAGTTCCGGTAGGTCCGTATGATAATTTTGGACTTAGGAGTGTGATCAGAATTTTTTTTGGAAGTCCGTAGTGAAATTAAGCTTGAAATGGCTAAAATAGGAATTTAAAGTTTGGAAGTTTGATCGGGGAGTTGACTTTTTGATATCCGGGTCGGAATTCAATTCTAAAAATTTTCACAACTCCGCTTGTGTGCAAAATTTGAGGTCAGTCGGACTTGATTTGATAGGTTTTGATATCGAATGTAAAAGTTGGAAATTCTTAAGTTTCATTAAGCTTGAATTGGGGTGTGATTTGTGATTTTGGCGTTGTTTGATGTGATTTAAAGTTTCGACTAAGTTCGTATAATATTTTAGGACATGTTGGTATATTTGATTAAGGTCCCGTGGGTCTCGGGTGAATTTCGGATGGTTAACGGATCAAATTCGGACTTGGAAGAAATCTGAAAATTTTTTTGTCTTCTCGTGTAATCGCACCTGCGAAAAATTGGCCGCAGGTACAATACCGCATATGCGGCTCATGTTGCGTAGAAGCGCTTGTGCAGAAGCGAGAGGAAGGGCGTAGGTGTGGGCAGGCCCGCAGGTGCGATGGAATTTTCTGCACCTGTGAATGCGCAGATGCGGTCCAAATCTCGCAGAAGCGAAGGTAGCTGGGCTGAGCAATTTCTGCAGATGCGGGACCGCAGGTGCGATAATATTTTCTGCAGGTGCGAAAGCACTGGACAATGTACAAAACAGAAGGGTCCGAGAAAATTTATCATTTTTGACATTTCCAAAAGCGGGTGAGGCGGTTTTTGAGCGAGCAATCACGGAAAATCTTGAGGTAAGTCACATGTGATCATTGTTAGTCAATTATATTGGATTATCATTGAATATTTCGAATAGATTACATGTTTTTGAGATAAAATTAGAGGATTTAGGCCTAGGGATTCAAAATGAGAAATTGAGATTTGGAGGTCAAGTTGAGGTCGGATTTTGATAAAATTAGTATGGGTAGACTCGTGGTTGAATGGACGTTCATAGTTCATAACTTTCGCCGAATTTCGAGACGTAGGCCCCACGTGCCATTTTTGAGTTGATTTCGAATTTTATTGAAAAATGTAGTATTTTCTTATGGAATTGA
This sequence comes from Nicotiana tabacum, assembly GCF_000715075.1. Lineage (NCBI taxonomy): Eukaryota > Viridiplantae > Streptophyta > Magnoliopsida > Solanales > Solanaceae > Nicotiana > Nicotiana tabacum. Next base: position 84,350,562 of record NC_134083.1, read on the forward strand.
TTCTATAATTTTTGTTGATTGTATCGAATTAATTATGACTAGATACGAGTCGATCGGAATCAAAAAATCGAGGAAAAAATATACTACTTGGTTAAATTGGAGCAAGTCGAGGTAAGTGACTTATCTAACTTTGTGTGGGGGAAATTTTCCTAGGATTGATAATTGTAATGTGTGAAAAGTCGTGTACACGAGGCGACGAGTGTGTACACGGACTAAATGTGAAAGATTATGTTTTAAATTATGTAGATCACTATTGTGCATTAATTAAATTATTTTATTTTATTATATTCTTCATTATTGATTTAATATATATATTTTAAATTTGCTTGACCTTTTCCTGCTAATTGTTTATCTGTTTAATTGGAACTTGGTTTCTTTTATTCTATTCATTATTTGAGTTGATTTTCTTTAAATTAAGTATTATTAATATGAAGTAATTGACATTTTTAAATTTGGTATCGAAGCAACTTATTAAAATTTTTGAAATATTAAATTGCTAAATTATTTATTCCTGAATATTTTTGTAAGATTTTCGTACTCATTGTGATGGAGCAGTGAGCTCTTTATTATGGAAAAATACTGTTGTTGAATTATTTTGGCAAGTTAAATTATTTGAGTACTTGAGGTGCAAATTGTGATATATTGTGATGTTGATACGCATGTGGTGAGATAAGATCTGGGTATTGAAACGCATGCGGTGAGATAAGGGTGGCTTGATACGCGAGGCTAGTAGGAGGAACTACTAGGAGCCATGAGATGTGATAAGGATGGCTAAAACGCGGGATGCTATATCGGGAAAAATATTTTCTTTAAAATAAATTGTGAAGGCTCCTGCAGTGAGATAAGGAAATGAGATATTGTTAATTTATTTATGATTTGGGACTAGAGGCGGTACTTCGTGAGTGCCCTTGTTGATATTGATTTATGGCCACAGTTGCCTTTGATTATTTGTTGTGATTTTCTTAAAGTTGAAAGAAATTCTGTTTTGATTCCACGAGATATTATTTGTCATTATTTTGTGTAATTAAATGGTGACATGCTACTAGATTCATTTCCATTGTCATTTTATTTTATTATATTGTTAAATATTTTACCATGCCATTATTATTTTCCAGTAGGGCCTGACCTGACCTCGTCACTACTCTACCGAGGTTAGGCTTGGCACTTACTGGGTATCGCTGTGGTGTACTCATACTACGCTTCTGCACATCTTTTTGTGCAGATCCAGGTACATTTTACCAGCCTAGACGTTAGTGAGTTGCCTGCGCACGGAGACTTCGAGGTATATCTGCCAGCGTCCGCAGACTCCGGAGTCCCCTTCTATTATTGTTATGTTTCTTCCTTACTGTTTTTAGACTCTGTTATATAGAGACATTGAGGATAAATTCTTAGAAACTTGTGATTTATTTCTACCGGATTTTGGGGGTTCAAATTGTTTGAATTGTAGTTTATTTATTTCAGATTAAAATTTTTATTCCGCATCGATAGGCTTACCTAGTCTTAGAGACTAGGTGCCATCACGACATCCTACGGAGGGAATATGGGATCGTGACGAGTTGGTATCAGAGCTCTAGGTTGATAGGTGTTATGAGTCACAAGTACGTTTAGTAGAGTCTTGCGGATCGGTACAGAGGCGTCTGTACTTATCTTCAGGAGGCTATGGAATTGTTAGAAAAATATTCACTTTTTTGATTCCTTATCGTGCGCATTGTTGACTTCAAAGTTATAAATAATTGTCTTTCTATTCTTTCACAGTTGGTGAGGACATGCACAACTGGATCCGATGATCAGACACACATGCCCCCTGTTGGAGCCGCAAGAGGCCGGGGTTGGGGCAGAGGCCGAGCCAGAGGCCGAGGAATACCACGTGGTGCAGCTAGAGCACCTGTAGGAGCTGCTGCACCAGAGCCACCAGTAGCTCCAGTTGGTGAGCAAGCACCTAAGACGCCTGTTACTACTCCTACACTTCAGGATGAGACGCCTGTTACTACTCCAACACTTCAGGAGACTCTTGCCCAGGTTTTGAGCAAGTTTGGCACTCTAGCTCAGGCAGGGTTAATTCCGCTTGCTCTTTGCCACATCTCAGGCTGGGGGAGGAGCACAGACTCCTGCCGCCCATACTCCAGAGCCATGGCCCAAGTTGACCATGGCCTAGAGGTTATACCAGTGCAGCCAGTTGTCCCAGTTCGACCTGAGATTAGGACAGTAGTTTCAGAGGGGGAGAAGCTCAGGCTTGAGAGGTACAAGAAGTACCACCCTTCCACTTTCAACGGTTTAGCTTCAGAGGATGCTCAGGGTTTTCTGGAGGAATGTCACTGTATCCTTCGTACTATGGGTATTGTGGATTCCAGTGGGGTTTCTTTCACGACATTCCAGTTTAGAGGAGCAGCCTACCAGTGGTGGCGGGCATATGCGTTGGATAGTCCGGCTGAGGCAGCTTCACTCACTTGGACTCAATTTTCAGATATGTTCTTAAGGGAGTATGTTCCTCAAAGTCTTAGAGATGCATGGAGCACAGAGTTTGAGCAGTTGCGCCAGGGTTCTATGACTATGTCAGAGTATGTGGTCCGATTCAGTGATTTGGCGAGGCATGCACCAGCCTTAGTTGCTACCGTCTGAGAGCGAGTTTGCAGATTTATTGAGGGTCTCCACTCTAATATCAGATACAGTATGGCCCGAGAGCTAGAGATGGGCATCACATACCAACATGTGGTGTCAATTGCTAGGAGATTGGAAGGTATGCAGATCCGGGAAAGGGAAGAGAGGGAAGCTAAGAGACCCCCGAGATTCTAACACATATAATAATTCATGTGCCCCAGTTGCATCCTGTCTTGGTAGGGGTTATGTGAGTCGTCCTATTCATTCAGCACTTCCAGCTTCCAGTGGTATTCCGGCTACTCCCAGACCTCAGGTTCCATATTATGTACCGCCAGTGTCTTCTGTACCTCCTGTACTGGGTGCTTTTAGTGGGCAGTCTAGTCGATCAGGTCCGAGCCAGTCCCAGTAGCCACGTCCTCCGAGGGGTTGTTTTGAGTGTGGTGACACTCGTCATATTGTGAGAGATTGCCCCGGATTTAGGAGGGGTTCACCTCCACAGATTTTTCAGGCCCCACCCATTCCCCAAACCCCTCAGGCTTCTCAGGCCATAATTATTGCACCAGTTGCCACTCCACCTGCACAGCCAGTTAGAGGTGGAGGTCGAACTGGTAGAGGTCACCCTAGAGGGGGAGGCCAGGCCAGATATTATGACATTCCCGCTAGGACAGATGTCGTTGCATCCGATTATGTTATCACAAGTATTATTCGAGTCTGTCATAGAGATGCATCGGTCTTATTTGATCCAGGCTCCACTTATTCTTATGTGTCATCTTATTTTTCTCCGTATTTGGGCGTATTGCGTGATTCCCTGAGTACTTCTATTTGTGTATCTACACCCGTGGGTGAATCTATTATTGTGGACCGTGTGTATCGGTCGTGTTTAATTATTATCAGTGGTTTTGAGACCAGAGCTGATTTATTATTGCTCAGTATGGTGGATTTTGATATTATTTTGGGCATGGACTGGTTGTCACCCTATCACGCTATTCTTGATTGTTACGCCAAGACGGTGACATTGGCTATGCCAGGTCTACCGCAGCTAGAGTGGAGAGGTACCTCAGATCATATTCCTAGGAGGGTTGTTTCATTTCTTAAAGCTCAACGAATGGTTGAGAAGGGGTGTAATGTGTATGTGGCCTATATGAGAGATGTTAGTGTTGATACTCCTACCATGGAGTCAGTTCCTATAGTAAGGGATTTTCCCGATGTATTTCCAGCGGATCTTTCGGGTATGCCACACGACAGGGATATTGACTTTGGCATTGGTTTATTGCGGGGGTACTCAGCCTATTTCTATTCCACCATACCGTATGACCCCAACATAGTTGAAGAAATTAAAAGAACAGTTACAGGAGTTGCTTGATAAGGGTTTTATTCGGCCCAGTGTATCACCTTGGGGTGCTCCTATCTTATTTGTAAAGAAGAAGGATGGTTCTATGCAGATGTGTATTGATTACCGCCAGCTGAACAAGGTTATAGTGAAGAACAAGTGTCCATTGCCACGTATTGATGACCTATTTGATTAGCTCCAGGGTGCCAGAGTGTTTTCTAAGATCGACTTGCGTTCAGGCTATCACCAGTTGAAGATTTGGGAGCCAGATATCCCGAATACTGCTTTTAGGACTCGGTATGGTCATTACGAGTTCCTTGTGATGTCTTTTAGGTTGACCAATGCCCCAGTAGCATTTATGCACTTAATGAATTGTGTATTTCAGCCCTATCTTGATTCTTTCGTAATTGTGTTTGTTGATGACATTCTGGTGTATTCCCGGAGTCGGGAAGATCATGAACATCACCTGAGGACTGTGCTTCAGATTTTGAGAGAAAATAAATTATATGCAAAATTTTCAAAGTGTGAATTCTGCCTTGATTCAGTGGGATTTTTGGGTCATATAGTTTCGTGCGAGGGAATCAATGTAGATGTAATGACCCAACCGGTTATTTTTACTTTTAGAACCCCGTTTCCTAAAATAAAACTTCACGTATATGCTTTTAATGATTTATGAATTGCGGGGATAGTTGGTTCGGCATTTGAAAGTGTTTGGGTTAAAATCGGACCACTTGGTTTCTTAAGTTGGCTTTAAAAGGCCAAGTTTGACTTCGGTCAACATTTTGAGAAAACTACCCCTGAATAGAATTTTGACGATTCCAACAGCTCCGTATGGTGATTTTGGAATTAGGAGCATGTTCAGAATTTTATTTGGAAGTCCGTAGTTAAATTAGGCTTGAAATGGCTAAAATAGAAATTTAAGTATGGAAGTTTGACCGGGGAGTTAACTTTTGATATCGGGGTTGGAATCCAGTTCCAAAAAGTTCTCATAGCTCCGTTATGTCATTTATGACTTGAGCGCAAAATTTGAGGTCAATCGGACTTGATTTGATAGGTTCCGGTACCAAATGTAGAAGTTGGAAATCTTAAGTTTCATTAAGTTTGAATTGGAGGATGATTCATGTTTTTAGCATTGTTTGGTGTGATTTGAGGGTTCGATTAAGTTCGTATGATGTTTTGGGACTTGTTGATATAATTGGTTGAGGTCCCGAGGGGCTCGGGTGAGTTTCAGACGACTAACAGATCACTTTTGGCCTTTGGGAGACTGCTGATAACTGCTGGCATTTTTCTTCAGATTTCCTTATACGGGATCGCATAAGTTGGTCCGCGATTGCGTAGAGTAATTTGGACAGAGGCAGATTTGTTCTACGCGATTGCGTGAATGGGGTTGCGATCACGTAGGCTTATTTTGGGCAGCTGGAAATTCGTTCTATGCGATTGCATGGGCACGCTTGCGATCACGTAGGTTAGGCCACCTTGTGCATCGCGATCGCGTGTCTTTATTTGCGATAGCGTAGGGGAAACTGGGGAGGAGCTGGGCCACGCGCTTAATTCTTCGCGATTGCTTGAGGAGGCTTGCGATCACGTAGGCTTGCAGAGACAGTGCTTCGCGATCGCGTGGGCATTTCTGCGATTGCGTAGGATTAATTTGTGGGCAGTAAAATTTGTGCTACGTGATCGCGTAGAAGAAATCACTGGGCAGAGAGTTTAAGTTCTGAAAATGGGACTCCATTTTCCATTTTTAATGATTGGAGCTCGGATTTAGGCAATGTTTGGGAGATTTTCAGGAAAAACAATGGGGCAAGTGTTCTTAACTAAATATTGGTTAAATTACCCGAATCCATCACTATTTTTATCATTTAATTAGTGAATTGAGTTAGAAAAGTTTGAAAATCCTCTTGGATAGATTTGAAGAGTTGAGGACCGAATTATTATCGAAATTTAGTGATTTTGGTATGGGTAGACTCGTGGTTGAGTGAGCGTTCAAATTTCATAACTTTTGCCGAATTCCGAGATGTGGGCCCCATGGACGAATTTTTAATCAATTTCTAAATTTTTATTTAAAATGTAGTATTTTCTTATAGAATTGATTCCTATAATTTTTATTAATTATATCGAATTATTTTGGCTAGATTCGAGCCATACAGAGTTGGATAATCGTGGAAAAGGCCTTCTAGTGGATTAAATTGGAGCAAGACGAGGTAAGTCTCTTGTCTAATCTTGTGACGGGGAAATTACCTCATAGGTGATTAAAATTAAATAATTGTTGCTAATTGCGGGGGCTACGTACGCACGAGGTGACGAGAGTCCGTGCGTAGCTACTATTAATGCTAAAGTCCGGGTAGTTTAGGACTCAAAGCATGAATTACTTGTGTAAATTATATTCTTTGTTTAATTAATATTAATTGATATATATGAATATATATTGTGAATTGTTAGATAAAGATATTAAAGGATTGTAAATTGTTAGATAAAAATATTAAAGGATGGAAATCTTATATGCTTGATTTTCTGTTTAAATTAATTAATTGTTAAGAGAAATTGTTCTTCCTCCTAAATTTATCTTATAATAAATATACTCTCATTTTGGAGGTACATAAGAAAATGTCCTCCTTTCTTGTGAAGTGGGCCGAATGCCTCGGCAGGATAGATGCATCTATGGATCGTGTCGCACGTCCCTCGGCAGTGTACATGAAACTCTAGATCGGGCTGTAAGACCTCGGCAGCAATCGTGCTTAATAATAATAAAAATTACACGATACTTGGACAGTTTAATGCAGCTTGTAAAGCTATTTGATAAATCGGAAATTTATTGAAATTGAAGGATTTAATTAATAGATTGGAAATTGTTGCATTTGAAGGATTTTTATTATTTCTGCTACTTGAATAAAATTATTGTCAACTCTGTGAATCATGCTGATTTGAATAATTATAATTTATTCCATTTATTATTGCTGACCCTTAGTGAGTGTCAAAGTCGGACATCTCGTCTCTACCACTTCGAGATTAGGCTTGATACTTACTGGGTACACGTTGTTTATGTACTCATGCTACACTTGCTACACTTTTTGTGCAGGATCTGAGACAGATACTAGTGGAGGACCTTCTCTTAGTATATACCATTTAGGATAAATATCCTTCTCTTATTCTCTCACAGATGGTGAGAACGCGCTCGAATGAGGTTCCAGACTAGGGAAGAGCTACTCCCCCAGTTGCTAGAGGCCGAGGCAGAGGCCGAGGGAGGGCTCCAGCCCGTGGTAGAGGGAGAGGACGTCCCAAGATTGTTCTAGTTATGCCGACAGTGGGTCTAGCAGAGAATCCTATTATTGAGGAGTAGGGTGAAGTGCCTGTGGCAGAGCCAGCTCCAGTGGATTTCACATTTGTACCGGGATTTCAAGATGTTATGGGTCGTATGCTGCGATTCATGGACACAATGATTTAGGCCGGTTTATTTTCGGTTGACCCAGCCATATCTCAAGCGGGCGGGGGAGCACAGACCCCTACAGTACAGGCTCATGGACAGGTAGCTGCTGTATATCAGACCAGGGTGCACTACCCATGGGTGGAGCCCAGCCAGTGGCAGCAGCTACACCTGAGCCCAGGCCAGCTGCAGCCGCTGACCCACGTAAACTATTGGACAGATAGACTAGACTACATCCTCCTGTCTTTGGGGGGAAGCGATATGAGGATCCCCAGGATTTCATTAATCGGTGCAAGGATAGACTGTACAACATGAGGATATTGGAGTCTCACGGGGTAGACTTTGCTACTTTTCAGCTAGAGGGCAGAGCCCGTATATGGTGGCAGTCTTATGTTCTTGGTAGACCAACAGATTCTCCTCCCATGACTTGGGACATGTTCACTCATATTTTCTTTGACAAGTATATTCTACCTTCTCAGAGGGAAGAGTTGCGCTTTCAGTTTGAGCAGCTCCAGCAGGGTCAGATGTCAGTGACCGATTATGATGCGAGGTTCTCTGAGTTATCTCGCCATGCACTTATGATACTCCCTACTGAGGCAGAGAGAGTGCGGAGGTTTGTTGCGGGTTTACATACTGGCATTCAGGCTACTATGGCTCGAGAGGTTGAGATGGGTACTTCTTATGAGCTAGTCGTGGAGATAGCCCGGATGATTGAGGGTGTACGCTAGCGTAGCCGAGAGCAGGTTACTAGAGATAAGCGATTTAGGTATTCTGGAGAGTTCAGAGGTGCTCCGTCTGGGGGCAGAGGTCAGTTCGTGAGAGGGCAGTCCAGCAGGCCCCCATATCCAGCACCACCGCCTTCTCGATGTTCTCCAGTGCGACCTTATCTTAGTGCTATACCGGAGAGTTCTTATCGCCCACCAACTATTCAGGGTCCTCCCAGTGGGTATTCAGTTCCCCAGGGCCAGACTCTTAGTCAGCAGCCCATCGCACCGAAGAGTTATTACGAGTGCGGGGATCCCAGTCACATGCGGAGATTTTGCCCCAGGCTTCGGGGTAGACCAGTACAGCAGGGTCAGCAGCCTATGATTACCGGACCAGTTGCTCCACCAGTAGTCCGACCACCAAGAGGTGGAGGACAGGTGGGTAGGGGGCATCGTAGAGGTGGAGGTCAGCCAGGCAAAGGCAAGTCAGTTGGCGCTCCAGCTCAGTTCTATGTTTTTCCAGCTAGACCAGATGCAGAGGCATCAGATGCCGTGATTACAGGTATTATTTCTGTTTGCGGCAAAGATGCCTCAATATTATTTGATCCAGGATCTACGTATTCATATGTGCCATCTGTATTTGCTCATTTCCTGGGTGTTTCTCGTGAGTCCTTGAGTATTCATGTTTATGTGTCCACTCCTGTGGGCGATTATGTTATTGTGAACTGGATATACCGGTCCTGTATTATTACATTCTGTGGTTATGAAACTAGAGCAGATCTTCTATTACTTGAGATGATCGATTTTGAAATTATTCTGGGCATGGACTGGTTATCTCCATATCATGTTATTCTAGATTGTTATGCCAAGACTGTTACCTTGGCTATTCCAGCATTGCGTAAGTTGGAGTGGAAGGGTTCGTCTGTTAGTTCATTTAATCGAGTTATTTCTTTTATAAAGGTTCAACACATGGTTGAGATGGGTTGTTTGGCTTATCTAGCCTATGTTCAGGATATTACCGTAGAGACTTCGGCTATTGATTCAGTTCCTGTAGTTCGGGAGTTCTCCAATGTATTTCCTTCAGATCTTCCAGCCATGCCACCTGATCGTGATATTGATTTCTGTATTGACTTGGCTCCAGATACTCAGCCTATATCTATCCTACCATATCGTATGGCTCCGAAAGAATTGAAAGAATTAAAAGAACAGCTTGAGGAGTTACTAGCCAAAGTGTTCGTCAGACCGAGTGTATCGCCTTGGGGTGCACCGGTATTATTTGTGAAAAAGAAGGATGGAACAATGCGGATGTGTATTGATTATCGTCAATTGAACAAAGTCACTATTAAGAACAAGTACCCATTGCTGCGTATTGATGATCTATTTGACCAGTTGCAAGGTGCTAGGGTGTTCTCTAAGATCGACTTGAGGTTGGAGTACCATCAGTTGAAGATTCGGGATTCGGATGTTCTGAAGACTGCTTTTCGGACTAGATATGGTCATTATGAGTATCTGGTGATGCCCTTTTGTTTAACTAATGCCTCGGCAACGTTTATGGATTTAATGGATAGGGTATTCATGCCATATATTGATTCATTTGTCATTGTCTTTATTGATGACATTTTGATCTACTCGCACAGTAAGGAGGAGCATGAGCAGCATATGAGAGTAGTGCTTCAGACATTGCGGGAACAAAAGTTATATGCTAAGTTCTCCAAATGTGAGTTTTGGCTAGAGTTTGTATCATTTTTGGGGCATATTGCATCGGGCAAAGGTATTAAGGTTGATCCCAAAAAGAATGAGGCAGTTCAGAATTGGCATCGTCCCACTTCGGCGACTGAGATCAGGAGTTTTCTGGGTTTAGCAAGTTATTATCGTCGGTTCGTGGAAGGTTTTTCATCCATTGCAATACCTTTGACCAAACTAACCTAGAAGGGTGCTCCGTTTTGATGGTCAGATGATTTTGAGGTGAGATTTCAGAAGCTCAAGACAGCATCGACTAAGCACCAGTGTTAGTGTTGCCTTCTGGTTCGGGGATGTATACAGTATATTGCGACGCTTCACGGGTTGGCTTGGGTTGTGTATTAATGCAGGAAGGGCGAGTTATTGTATATGCTTCACGCCAGCTGAAGCCCCACGAGAAGAATTATCCGGTATATGATTTAGAGTTAGTTGCGATTGTTCACGCTCTTAAGATTTGGAGGCATTATCTTTATGGGGTGTCTTGTGAAGTTTACACTGATCATCGCAGTTTGCAGCATTTGTTCAAGAAGAGGGACCTAAATTTGAGACAGCGCAGATGGCTTGAGTTACTAAAAGATTATGATATTACTATCTTGTATCATCCGGGCAAAGCAAATGTGGTTGCAGATGCCTTGAGTAGAAAGGCGAAGATTATGGGTAGTTTGGCTTTCATTGCAGCAGAGGAGAGGCCATTAGCTTTGGATATTCAATCCTTGGCTAACCGACTTGTGAGATTGGACATTTCAGAGCCCAGCCGAGTTCTTGCATGTGTTGTAGCCCAGTCTTAACTATTTGAGCAGATCAAGGCTCGTCAGTATGACGATCCACACTTAATGGTTCTTCGAGAAACGGTACTACGGGATGGTGCCAAGGAAGTTACTATTGGAGCAGATGGTGTTCTGCGACTCCAGGATCGTCTATGTATTCCTAATGTGGATGGACTGGGGAAAAAGATCCTAGAGGAAGCACATAGTTCTCCGTATTCTATTCATCCAGGTGCTACAAAGATGTATTGTGACTTGAGGCAGCATTTTTGGTGGCGACGAATGAGAAAGTACATAGTTGAGTATGTAGCTAGGTGTCTAAATTACTAACAAGTTAAATATGAGCACCAGAGGCCAGGTGGCCTACTCCAGCAGATGACTATACCAGAGTGGAAATGGGAACGCATCACTATGGACTTTGTAGTTGGGTTGCCGCGGACCTTGCGGAAGTTTGATGCAGTTTGGGTCATTGTCGATAGGTTGACCAAGTCAGCACACTTTATTCCCGTTGTGACTACGTATAATTTAGAGAGGTTGGCCCAGATATATATCTAGGAGATAGTTCTGTTATACGGTGTTCCAGTTTCCATCATATCAGATAGAGGTCCTCAGTTTACTTCACATTTCTGGAGAGCAGTACAGAGTGAGTTGGGGGACCCGTGTAGAGCTTAGTACAGCCTTTCATCCGCAGACCGACGGGCAGTCAAAGCGGACAGTTCAGATTTTGGAGGATATGCTCAGGGCATGTGTGATTGACTTTGGAGGTCAGTGGGATCGTTTCTTGCCTTTGGCTGAGTTTGCTTATAATAACAATTACCAATCTAGCATCGACATGGCTCCATTTGAGGCTTTATATGGTCGGCGATGTCATTCACCCATCGGGTGGTTTGAGCCCAGTGAGGCTAAGTTATATGGTACTGATTTGTTGAAGGATGCCTTGGAAAAGGTAAAGTTGATTCAGGAGCGACTTCGTACAGCATCGTCCATGCAGAAGAGCTACGCAGATCAGAAAGCGCATGATTTATCATTTATGGTAGGTGAAAAAGTTCTCTTGAAGGTTTCGCCGATGAAGGGAATTATGAGATTTGAGAAGAAGGGCAAGTTGAGCCTAAGATTTATAGGTCCATTTGAGGTGTTGAGACGGGTTTGAGAGGTTGCTTATAAGCTTGCATTGCCTCCCAGTCTATCGGGAGTTCATCTAGTTTTCCATGTATCTATGCTCCGAAAGTATCATGCCGACCTATCACATGTGTTAGACTTCAGCACAGTTCAGCTAGATAATAGCTTGGGTTATGAAGAGGAGCCAGTTGCCATTGTTGATAAACAGGTTCGCCAGTTGAGGTCCAAGAGGATTTCTGTAGTAAAAGTCCAGTAGAGGGGCCAACCAATCGGGGAAGTGACTTGGGAGGTCGAGGAGGACATGCGGAGCAAATATCCACACTTATTTAGCACTCCAGGTATTATTTTAAACACGTTCGAGGACGAACGTTTGTTTAAAAGGTGGAGAATGTAATGACCCAACCGGTCATTTTGATTTTTAGAACCCCGTTCCCTAAAATAAAACTTCTCGTATGTGCTTTTAATGATTTATGACTTGTGGGGATGGTTGGTTCGGGATTTGGAAGTATTTGGGTTGAAATCGGAACACTTGGTTCCTTAAGTTGGCTTTAAAAGTCTAAGTTTGACTTCAGTCAACATTTTGAGAAAACAACTCCGAAATAGAATTTTGACGATTCCAACAGCTCCGTATGGTGATTTTGGACTTAGGAGCGTGTTCGAGATTTTATTTGGAAGTTCGTAGTTAAATTAGGCTTGAAATGGCTAAAATAGGAATTTAAGTTTGAAAGTTTGACCGGAGAGTTGACTTTTGATATCGGGCTAGGAATCTAGTTCCAAAAATTCTCATAGCTCCGTTATGCCATTTATGACTTGAGTGTAAAATTTTAGGTCAATCGGACTTGATTTGATAGGTTCCGGTACTGAATGTAGAAGTTGGAAATCTTAAGTTTCATTAAGCTTGAATTAGAAGATGTTTCGTGGTTTTAGCGTTATTTGGTGTGATTTGAGGGTTCGACTAAGTTCGTATGATGTTTTGAGACTTGTTGATATAATTGGTTGAGGTCTCGAGGGACTCGGGTGAGTTTCGGATGACTAACAGATCACTTTTGGCCTTTGGGAGACTGCTGATAACTGCTGGTATTTTTCTTCAGATTTCCTTATATGCGATCGTGTAAGTTGGTCTGCGATCACGTAGAGTAAATTGGACAGAGGTGGATTTGTTCTACGCGATCGCGTGAATGGGGTTGCGATCGCGTAGGCTTATTTTGGGCAGCTGAAATTCGTTCTATGCGATCGCGTGGGCACGTTTGTGATCGCGTAGGTTAGGCCAGCTTCTGCATCGCGATCCCGTGTCATTATTTTCGATCGCGTAGGGGAAACTAGGGAGGAGCTGGGCCACGCGCTTAATTCTTCACGATCGCGTGAGGAGGCTCGCGATCGCGTAGGCTTGCGGAGACTGTGCTTCGCGATCGCGTGGGAATTTCTGCGATCGCGTAGGGTTAATGTTTGGGCAGCGCGTAGAAGAAATCACTGGGCAGAGAGTTTAAGTTCTTAAAATGAGACTTTATCCCATTTTCCATTTTTAACGATTTGGAGCTCGGATTTAGGCGAATTTTGGGAGATTTTCAGGAAAAACAACGGGGTAAGTGTTTCTAACTCAATATTGGTTAAATTACCCGAATCCATCACTATTTTTATCATTTAATTGGTGAATTGACTTGAAAAAGTTTGAAAACCCTCTTGGATAGATTTGAGGAGTTGAGGGCCGAATTATTATCGGAATTTAGTGATTTTGGTATGGGTAGACTCGTAATTGAGTGAGCGTTCATATTTCGTAACTTTCGATGGATTCCGAGATGTGGGCCTCACGGAGGAATTTTTAATTAATTTCTGAATTTTTATTAAAAATGTAGTATTTTCTTATAGAATTGATCCCTATAATTTTTAGTAATTATATCGAATTATTTTGGCTAGATTAGAGCCAGACTGAGTTGGATAATCGTGGAAAAGGCCTTTTAGTGGATTAAATTGGAGCAAGACGAGGTAAATCTCATGTCTAATCTTGTGAGGGAGAAATTACCTCATAGGTGATTAAATCAAATAATTGTTGCTAATTGTGGGGGCTACGTACACACGAGGTGACTAATTATGGGGGAGCTACGTACGCACGAGGTCACGAGAGTTTGTACGTAGCTACTATTAATGCTAAAGTCCGGGTAGTTTAGGACTCATTACTTGTGTAAATTGTATTCTTTGATTTATTTATATTAATTGATATCTATATGAATATATTGTGAATTGTTAGATAAAGATATTAAAGGATGGAAATCTCATAGGCTTGATTTTCTGTTTAAATCAATTAATTGTTAAAAGAAATTGTTCTCCTCCCGAATTTACCTTATAATAAATATACTCTCCTTCCGGAGGCACATAAGAAAATGTCCTTTCTTGTGGAGCGGGCCGAACGCCTCGGCAGGATAGATGCATCTATGGATCGTGTCGCACGTCCCTCGACAGTGTACACGAAACTCTGGATCGCGCCGTACGACCTCGGCAGAAAACGTGCTTAATAATAATAAAAATTACACGATACTTGGACAATTTATTGCAGCTTGTAAAGCTATTTGATAAATTAAAAATTTATTAAAATTGAAGGATTTAATTAATAGATTGGAAATTATTGCATTCGAATGATTTTTATTATTTCTACTAATTGAATAAAATTATTGTTAACTCTGTGAATCATGCTGATTTGAATAATTATAATTTATTCCATTTATTATTGTTGACTCTTAGTGAGTGTCAAAGTCGACCATCTCGTCTCTACCACGTCGAGATTAGGCTTGATACTTACTGGGTACATATTGTTTACGTACTCATTCTATACTTGCTGCACTTTTTTGTGCAGGATCTTAGACAGATACTAATAGAGGACCTATCATTACACATCCTCGTTATCTAGGGGCGTAGTAGTGAGCTGCCTTTCTAAGCCATCCTGCAGCTACCGGTGCTTCTTCTTGTATTATTTTTATTCTGTCTATTTTTATTTCAGACAGTATTTAGTGTTTTGTATAATCTACTAGATTCTCATATACTTGTGACACGTGGTCTTGGCACACACATTGGTAGAATTTGGTGTCTTATTATTTTTCTTGGATTGAAATTTCATTGATATATGATTAATTTATTAGTTGGCTTGCCTAGATATAGTGTTGGGCGCCATCACGACCTATAGGTGATATTGGATCGTGACAGTAGATCCGAAGAAGATTGAAGTCGTGCAGAGTTGGTCCAGACCATCCTCAGTTACGGAATTCCAAAATTTCCTTAGTTTGGCAGGGTATTATCGCCGATTTGTAAATGGTTTCTCTTCTATTGCTGCATCTATGACCAAATTGAACAGAAGGGTGCTCCGTTCAGGTGGACCGAGGAATGTGAGGAGAGCTTCCAAAAGCTCAAGACAACTTTGACTACAACCCCAGTATTGGTATTACCTACAGGTACATGGTCTTATACTGTGTATTGTGACACGTCGCAAGATGGTAGGGTGATTGCCTACGCATCCAGACAGTTAAAGGTGCATGAGAAGAACTATCCTGTACCTGACCTTGAGTTAGCAGCTATTGTTTATGCCTTGAAGATTTGGCGGCATTACTTATACGGTGTCCATTGTGAGGTCTACACCGATCATCGAAGTCTACAATATCTGTTTAAATAGAAGGATCTTAATTTGCGGCAGTGGAGATGGTTGGAGTTTCTTAAGGATTATAATATCACTATTATCTATCATCCAAGGAAGGCCAATGTAGTGGTCGATGCCTTGAGTCGTAAGGTGGAGAGTTTGGGCAGCTTAGCATATTTACCGGTAGTAGAGAGGCCTTTAGCCTTGGATGTTCAAGCCTTGGCCAACTAGTTTGTTAGACTGGATGTTTCCGAGCCGATTCAAGTTTTGGCTTGCGTGGTTTCTCAGTCTTCTCTTTATGATCGTATCAAGGAACGTCAGTATGATAACCCCCATCTGCTTATCCTTAAGGATACAGTTCAGAATGGAAATGGGAACAGATCACTATGAATTTCGTTGTTGGACTCCCACGGACTCAGAGGAAATTCGATGCAGTTTGGGTGATTGTGGATAGATTGATCAAGTCAGCTCATTTCATTCCTGTGGTTACTACTTACTCTTCGGAGCAGCTAGCTCAAGTCTATATTCACGAGTTTGTCAGACTCCATGGCGTACCAGTATCTACCATCTCTGACCGGGGGTACGCAGTTTACATCACGGTTCTGGAGGGCAGTACAGCATGAGTTGGGTACTCGGGTAGAGTTGAGTACAATATTTCACCCTCAGACGGACGGGCAATCCGAACGCACTATTCAAATACTAGAGGATATGCTTCGTGCGTGTGTGATAGATTTTGGGGGTGCTTGGGATCAGTTCTTAACACTTGCGGAGTTTGCTTACAACAACAGTTAGCAGTCAAGCATTCAGATGGCTCCATATGAGGCCTTGTATGGTAGGCGGTGCCGGTCTCCAGTGGGTTGGTTCGAACTGGGCAAGGCTAGGCTATTGGGTACAGACTTGGTTCAGGATGCCTTGGAAAAGGCTAAGTTGATTCAGGATCGACTTCGTACAGACCAATCTAGACATAAGGGTTACGCGGATCGGAAGGTTCGTGATGTTGCATTCATGGTTGGTGAGCGGGTATTGCTCCAGGTTTCGCCTATGAAGGGTGTGATGAGGTTCGGGAAGAAGGGCAAGTTGAGCCCTAGGTATATTGGGCCTTTTGAGATTCTTGAGAGAGTTGGAGAGGTGGCTTACAGACTTGCACTACCACCTAGTCTTTCTGCGGTTCATCTGGTATTCCATGTTTCTATGCTTCGGAAATATCACGGCGATCTCTCTCGTGTGTTAGGGTTCAGTTCGGTTCAGTTGCACAAGGAACCAGTGGCTATTTTAGATAGGCAGGTTCGAAAGCTGAGGTCAAAGAACATTGCTTCCGTGAAGGTTCAGTGGAGGGGTCATCCGGTCGAGGAGGCGACTTGGGAGACCGAGCATGATATGCGCAACCGTTATCCATACTTATTCACCAGCTTAGGTACTTTTTCTAACTCCGTTCGAGGACGAACGTTTGTTTTAGAGGTGGAGAATGTGATGACCCAAAATGTCATCTTTAAATTTAATAATTAATTTTGTGTTCTAAGACCTCAAAAAGCACTATTTATCATTCCTCGGCTTGCGTGCGAAGTCCATAAAATTTTCCAAAAAGTTTTTAAGTGAAAAATGGATTAAAGTATGAATTAGAGCTTTAAAACTTAATTGAGTTGACTTTGGTCACCATTTTAAGCAAACGGACTCGGATCAGTGTTTTGACAGTTCCGGTAGGTCCGTATGGTGATTTTGGACTTAGGAGCATGATCAGAATTTTTTTGGAAGTCCGTAGTGAAATTAGGCTTGAAATGGCTAAAATAGGAATTTAAAGTTTAGAAGTTTGACCGGGGAGGTGACTTTTTGATATCGGGGTCGGAATCCATTTTTGAAAATTTGCACAGCTCTGTTATGTCATTTATGACTTGTGTGCAAACTTTGAGGTCAATCAGACTTGATTTGATAGGTTTCAACATTAAATGTAGAAGTTGGAAATTCTTAAGTTTCATTAAGCTTGAATTGGGGTGTGATTTGTGATTTTTGCGTTGTTTGATGTGATTTAAAGTTACGACTAAGTTCGTATAATATTTTAGGACATGTTGGTATATTTGGTTAAGGTCCCGAGGGTCTCGGGAGAGTTTCAGATGGTTAACGGATCAAATTTGGACTTAGAAGAAATCTAGGAAAATTTCTGTCTTCTGGTGTAATCGCACCTGCGAGAAATTGGCCGCAGATGCGATGCTGCAGATGCGGCTCATGTTGCGCAGAAGCGCTTGCGCAGAAGTGAGAGGAAGGGAGCAGGTGCGGGCAGGCCCGCAGGTGCGATGGAATATTCCGCACTTGCGAATGCGGAGATGCGGTCCAAAGCTCGCAGAAGCGAAGGCACCTAGGCTGAGCAATTTCCGCAGATGCGGTATTTCATCGCAGATGCAGGACCGCATGTGCGAGAATTTTGTCCGTAGGTGCGAAAGCACTGGACATTATACAAAACAGAAGGGTCGGAGGAATTGTCATTTTTGACATTTCCAAAAGCAGGTGAGGCGATGTTTGAGCGAGAAATCACGAAAAATCTTGAGGTAAGTCACATGTGATCATTGTAAGTCAATTATATTGGATTATCATTGAATATTTCGAATAGATTATATGTTTTTGAGGTGAAATTAGATGATCTAGGCCTAGGGATTTCAAAATGAGAAATTGAGATTTGGAGGTCAAGTTGAGGTCGGATTTTGGTAAAATTAGTATGGGTAGACTCGTGGTTGAATGGGCGTTCATATTTCGTAACTTTCGCCGAATTCCGAGACGTGGGCCCCACGGGCCATTTTTGAGTTGATTTCGAATTTTATTAAAAAATGTAGTATTTTCTTATGGAATTGATTCTATAATTTATGTTGACTGTATCGAATTAATTATGACTAGATACGAGTCGACCGGAATCGGAAACTCGAGGAAAAAGCATACTACTTGGTTAAATTGGAGCAAGTCGAGGTAAGTGACTTGTCTAACTTTGTGTGGGGGAAATTTCCCTAGGATTGATAATTGTAATGTGTGGAAAGTCGTGTACACGAGGTGACGAGTGTGTGCATGGGCTAAATGTGAAAGATTATGTTTTAAATTGTGTAGATCACTGTTGCGCATTAATTAAATTATTTTATTTTATTATATTCTTTATTATTGATTTAATGTTTATATTTTAAATTTGCTTGACCTTTTCGTGCTAATTGTTTATCTGTTTAGTTGGAACTTGGTTTCTTTTATTCTGTGCATTATTTGAAGGTTGTTTTTCTTTAAATTAAATATTATTAATATGAAGTAATTGACATTTTTAAATTTGGTATCGAAGCAACGTATTAAAAATTTTGAAATATTAAATTACTGAATTATTTATTCTTGAATATTTTTGTAAAATTTCCGTACTCATTGTGATGGAGCAGTGAGCTCTTTATTGTGGAAAAATATTATTGTGGAATTATTTTGACATGAGCCGTGAGCTCTTTATTATGAAAAAATATTGTTGTTGAATTATTTTGGCAAGTTAAATTATTTGAGCACTTGAGGTGCAAATTGTGACATATTGTGATGTTGATACGCATGCAGTAATATAAGGTCTGGGTATTGAAACGCATGCGGTGAGATAAGGGTGGCTTGATACGCGTAGCTAGTAGGGGGAACTACTAGAAGTCATGCGGTGTGATAAGGATGGCTAAAACGCGAGATGCTATTTCGGAAAAAATATTTTCTTTAAAATAAATTGTGAAGGCTCCCGCGGTGAGATAAGGAAATGAGATATTGTGAATTTATTTATGATTTGGGACTACGAGGCGGTACCTCGGTAGTGCCCTTGTTGATATTGATTTATGGCCATAGTTGCCTTCGATTAATTGTTGTGATTTTCATAAAGTTGAAAGAAATTCTGTTTTGATTCCACGAGATATTATTTGTAATTATTTGGTGTCATTAAATGTGACATACTATTTGATTCATTTCCATAGTCATTTTATTTTATTATATTGTTAAACATTTTATCATGCCATTATTATTTTTCAGTAGGGCCTGACCTGACCTCGTTACTATTCTACCGAGGTTAGGCTTGACACTTACTGGGTACCACTATGGTGTACTCATACTACGCTTTTGCACATCTTTTTGTGCAGATCCAGGAACTTGTTACCAGCCCAGATATCAGTAAGTAGCTGTGCACGGAGACTTCGAGGTATATCTGCCAGCGTCCGCAGACTCCGGAGTCCCCTTCTATTATTGTTATGTTTCTTCCTTACTGTTTTTAGACTCTGTTATATAGAGACATTGAAGATAAATTCTTAGAAACTCGTGACTTATTTTTATCGAATTTTGGGGGTTGAAATTATTTGAATTGTAGTTTATTTATTTCAGATTTAAATTTTTATTCCGCATCGATAGGCTTACCTAGTCTTAGAGACTAGGTGCCATCACGACATCCTACGGATGGAATTGGGGTCGTGACACAAACTTGGTTATGACTTATAAAAATAAATCATTTTAGCTTCCAACTTTAAATCACGTGAATATCTCTAACATTATATCACATTCTTAGTGAATTTTAAAGTTTTTAATATTAGGACTCTTTAAGTAGTTTAAATAAGGTTATAGTTAATAAAATTTTTTTAGTTGATTCAAGAATCCTAAATATTAGAAAAATTATCAAATTACTATTTTGTCTAGTGCAGAATCTATTTTTAAAGGATAAATAGGGCGAACAACATTTTGATAGGGATTTCGTGCTTTTAATATAGTATAGATAGATTATAGATAGATAGATTTTGTCGCTAAACCTAATAATTATTTGTATTATTTTTTTATCTTGAGGTAAGTCCCAAAAAAGTTCTTTTCACATTTTACCGGTCGGTCAAAAATAATTACAACTGCTAGTCATATACACAAAAAATATATATTGAGTATGCATAAAGTATGTATATTATATATATTACAATTATATATAGAAAGTATATATCTACTATTATTTTGAAGGATGTCTATACTACGTAAAAGTCTCCCAAAAAAACTTTTGGGCCTTTAACGTTTTTGCGCTTTTGACACATTTACCAATCGGTCAAAAATAATTACAACCGCTAATCAAATATATAAAAAATATACATTGATTATGTATAAAATATGCATATTATATGTATAATATAAACCAATATATAAAAATATATATATTTGCCGACTATTATTTTAAGGGGCGATCATATTGTGTAGATTTCTTCTTCTTTTTTGGACTTTTGGGATTTTAATTCATAAAGTAAAAAGGGAATTTTACATAAATATACAGATTAAGCTCATATTTACAGAAAAATAGTAATACTATTCGATTTCAAAATATAGCAACAAAATACTTAGGATATATACATGATATATGTACTGTGATGACCCAAAATGTCATCTTTAATTTAAAATTTTATTTTTGTATCGTAAGACCTCGAAAAGCACTATTTATCATTCCTCGACTTGCGGGCGCAGTCCGTAAATTGTTCCGGAAAGTTTTTATGTGAAAAATGAATTAAAATGTGAAATAGAGCTTTAAAACTCAACTAAGTTGACTTTGGTCAATATTTTGAGCGAACAATGATTTGGGACTCCTGTAGGTCGTATAGTGATTTGGGACTTGAGCGTATGCCCGGAATTGGATTCGGAAGTCCCTAGTTCAAATTATCGCCATTTAACGAAAATTAGAAATCTAAAGGCTAAAGATTTTCAAAGTTTGACCGTGAATTTGACTTTATCGATATCGAAGTCAGATTGAGATTCCGAGAGTTATAATAGCTCCGTTATGTCATTTATAACTTGAACGCCAAATTTGAAATCATTCCGGATTCATTTAATACGTTTCGGCACAAGCTTCGTAATGTGAAAAAGTTTGAAACTCATAAGTCCGAATCGAGGAGTGAATTGTAATTTCGACGTGATTTGACGTGATTTGAGACCCTGTGTAAGTTTGTATGATGTTTTAGGACTTGTTGGTATATTTGGTTGAGGTCCCGAGGGCCTCGGGTGGATTTCAGATGGTTAACAGAGTTTAATTTGAATATTCTAGAATGTTTCGACGTCGTCTCTTCAAGAATAAGTGGTGTCACATTAAGCTAATGAGCTCCAAATTCAGTTTTCATTAAATTATCAGACCCGTATCAAAATTTCGGAGCCATAGCAAAAAGAATCGTCAAATTCGGACATCGTATGAGAAAGTTATGCTCATTTCCGTGTCGAAAAATATTTTCCGTTGTCGTCAGCGTCCAGGGTAGCGTGGGGCGCTATCCCTGGCGCTGGGCGCCACCGGCAGTGCCCCATGCCACCTGTGGCGCCACGAATATATAAACCCCATACAACGGGGAGTTTTGCTATTTTTACTCATTTTTGAGTTTGGTGAGCTCGGTTTAGGCGATTTTCATGGGAAAATATTGGGGTAAGTGTTCCTTATCCTATATTGATTATATTTCATGATTCCATACTCATTTACATTATGAATCCGTGAATTTATGGAAGAAAAATGAAATTTTTATAAAATCTTCCAAAAATATAAAATGAAGATTTGAAGGTCAATCCGATGTCGGAATTCGATAATTTTTGTATGGTTGAACTCGTATCGGAACGGGTGTTCGGATTTCGTGCGTTTTTCGGGATTTGAGACGTGGGTCCCACTATCAATTTTTAAAATGAATTTTAGATTTTAATCCGGAAAAATTAGTAAATTCATATGAAATTAATTCCTACGATTCGTGTTGAGTATATTGAATTGTTGTGACTAGATTTGAAGCTTTAGGACAAGAATTCGCGAGGTAAAGGTTTATTAGAATTTTGAAATTGGTCGCGAAATAAGGTAAGTGTCGTGGTTAACCTTGACTTGAGGAAATATAATCCTTGAATTATTTGTTATGTGAAATTCATGTGAACGACGTATAGGCGAGGTGACGAGTGTCTATACGCCGTCAAATTAATTGTTTGCCTAATTATTTAAAAATCATAATTTATTTTAAATCATGAATTAATTATTATACTAATTGTTTCTCTCATATTCCTTGCTCAATATTATACCTTGAATCCATGCTATAATTGCTACATGCTTATTTGATTTATGTGACTTAATTCCTACTTGACATTTAGCATACTAATTATTAAATTGCCTATTTTCTCCATCATTTCTACAATTAATTGCTACTTGTCATTACTTGTTTCCTAAATAAATCATAATAATTATATGCTTTGTTGCCTAATAATTTCTTATTAAATGTGGTATTTATTGGAGTATTTTTACATTTAAGAGTTGTTCAATTATATTGTTGGAGCGGGTTGTACGCCGCAACAGATTTGTTTTAAGTTTATATTATTTGAGCGGGTTGCACGCCTGTCACGACCCAAACTCCTTCCGTATAACGGCGTGACGGCACCTAGTCTATACGACTAGGTAAGCCTAACAAATTGCGAAAAAATAACAAAACGAAAGTAAAACTTGACAACTAACAGCAGTGGATAATTGAATAACTAGTAACAATGCCGCTCGACATGTACAATAACCAATATTCTATAAATACACAGTCTTCCCAAAACCTGGAACACCGTAAGTCACAAGCTACATAAGGAAAATAACGTCTCTATACACCAGAGTCTAATAAAAGGAATACATGAAGTGTTTGACATAAGGGAGAATAGAGGGGGACTCCTAGGTCTGCGGATGCGAGCAGATGTACCTTGAAGTCTCCGGAACAACAGTAAACGCACAAGTAATAGCGAGGCTGGTATGATGAACCTGGATCTTCACATGAAAACATGTGCAGAAGAGTAGAATGAGTACACCACAATGGTACCCAGTAAGTGCCAAGCCTAACTTTGGTAGAGTAGTGACGAGGTCAAGTAAAGCCTACCGGTAAATAATAAATAAGGCCGGAGAATATACAGTATAATAAGAGACTAGAATTTAACAAAAGGAAACACAGCAAGGCAACAATACATCAGACAGGGGTAAACAGTAAGGGATCTCCAGAGATACCGTCTCGTAGTCCCAAAATAAATATGCAGGGAGAACTCTCGAGGTACTGCCTCGTAGTCTCAAAAGTAAATATACAGGGAGAACTCCCGAGGTACCGCCTCGTAGTCTAAAAAGTAAATATACAGGGAGAACTCCCGAGGTACCTCCTCGTAGTCTCAAAAGTAAATATATAGGGAGAACGCCCGAGGTACCGCCTCGTAGTCTCAAAAGTAAATGTGCAGGGAGAACTCCCGAGGAACGGCCTCGTAGTTTCAAAAGTAAACACACAGCTCAAACCGATAAATACAACAGTTAACAACAAGATTTCTACAGTTATACTGATAAGGAACAAGGAAAAGCAGAAAATCAACTGGGCATGCTTCACAGAGTTCAAATAAGTAGTTAAAGCACGTAGACATGCGATATTAGACTAAACAGGATAACTACACATACTGAAATAGCTCAATTAAGAATGAAAACAGACTAATACTCATTTAAACGGTATAACTCAAATAAAAGGGAAAACAGGTTGCTACTCAGTAAAATAAATCGGATTTTACAACAAATAGCCTGTGTACGTACTCGTCACCTCACGTACATGGCGCTCACATATCGCAACAGTACCAAATCCTAAGGGGATTTCCCACACACAAGGTTAGGCAAGCCACTTACCTCTAACCAAGCTCAATCAATCGGTAACAATGCCTTTTTCATGAATATCCGACTCTGAATGGCCCAAATCTAGCCAAAATCAATTACATACTATAAATACAATTATAATAAACTAATCTAATTAACGAAATCAAAGTTAAAGCAAGAAAATAGAAAATCGCCCCAAAAAGTCGACTTGGGCCCATGTCTCGGAATCGGATAAAAGTCACAAAATATGAACACCCATTCACTCACGAGTTCACTTGTATCAAAATTATCCAAATCCGATATCAAAATCCGAATCAAAACTCAAACATTTATTTGAAGAACTTCTCCCATTTTCCCCAAAATTTCAACCCAAATCCGAAATTAAAGGATGGAATTAATGATAGATTAGTGGAATATAGCCATAAATGGGTTAAGAATCGTTACCCAAAAGCTTCTTCTAAAAATCTCCCAAATTATCGCCCAAATCCGAACTCTCAAAGTCCCAAAATTGAAAATGGGATAAAACCCTCGAACTTGGCCTTTTCTGCCCAGCGATTTCGCATCTGCGGGCCTATAATCACACCTGCGATGCCGCACCTGCGGAAATTCCATTGCAGGTGTGGACTTAACTTAAGTCCCCTGGTTCGCATATGCTAGAGAAGCACCGCACCTGCAGATGCGCTCCTGCAAACAAGGAACCGCACCTGCGACCCTCACCGCTCATGTGCACAGACCAACCGCAGAAGCGAGGCCGCTTCTGCGCAATTACCTCTGCACCTGCGAATCCAGCTTGGGCTGCCAAATCGCGCATCTGTGCTTCTTCATCTGCACGTGTGAGTCCGCACCTGCGGTCTCCCCTCCGCAAGTGCAAAACACCAGAAACATTCAAATTATCAGCAATTGCCAAAGTGCAAATTTCAATCCGTTAAGCATCCGAAACACACCCGAGGCTCCCGGGACCTCAACCAAATATACCAACAAGTCCTAAAATACCATACGAACTTAGTCGAGCCCTCAAATCACATCAAACAACGATAAAAACACGAATCACCCTCCGATTCAAACTTAATGAACTTAAAACTTTAAATTTCTACAACAGATGCCGAAATCTATCAAACCACATCCGATTGACCTCAAATTTTGCACACAAGTCATAAATGACATTACGAACCTACTCCAACTTCCGGAATTAGAATCCGACCCCGATATCAAAAGTCCACTTCCGATCAAAATCTCCAACAATTCGACTTTCACCAATTCCAGCCTAAATCAGCTACAGGCCTCGAAAACACAATTCGGACACGCCCCTAAGTCCAAAATCACCCAACGGAGCTAACGAAACCGATGAAACTCTATTCTGAAGTCGTCTTCACACCATCCCGACTAAGGTCAAAATCCTAAGACTTCAGCTTCCGTTTAGGGACTAAGTGTCCCAAAACACTCCGAAAACATAACCAAAGCCTCCCGACAAGTCACAAAGCAGAAAGAGATACAAGGAAAGCAGTAAACAAGGGATCGGGGCTATAACCCTCAAAACGACCGGCCGGGTCGTTACATTCTCCCCCTCTTTAAACAATCATTCGTCCTCGAACTAGTATAGAGACATACCTGAAGTGGTATAAAGATGAGGATAACGGCTGCACATATCATGCTCGGTCTCCCAAGTCGCCTTCTCGACCGGCTTGCCCCACCACTGAACCTTCATGGAAGCAAAGTTCTTCGACCTCAGCTTTCGAACCTGCCTGTCCAAAATAGCCACTGGCTCCTCATCATATGATAGATCCTTTACCAACTGGAGTGAGCTGAAATCCGACACATGAGACGGATCATCGTGATACTTTTGGAGCATAGAAACATGGAATACCGGATGAACTCCTGCTAGACTGGGAGGTAAGGCTAGCTCATAAGCAACCTCCCCAACACGCCGCAAAACCTCAAAGGGACCAATGAACCTTGGGCTCAGTTTGCCCTTCTTCCCGAACCTCAAAACGCCCTTTATAGGCGAAAACCGGAGCAAGACCCGCTCTTCAACCATGAATGCAACTTCGCGAACCTTCTGATCCGCACAACTCTTCTGTCTGGACTGGGCTGTGTGAAGTCAATCCTGAATCACCTTTACCTTATCCAGGGCATCCTGAACCAAGTCTGTACCCAATAATCTAGCCTCGCCCGACTCGAACCAACCCACTGGAGACCGACACTGCCTACCATACAGATCCTCATACGGTGCTATCTGGATGCTCAACTAATAACTGTTGTTGTAGGAAAACTCCGCAAGTGGAAAAAACTGATCCCAAGAACCTCCAAAATCTATCACACACTCATGGAGCATATCCTCTAATATCTGAATAGTGCGCTCGGAGTGCCCGTCCGTCTGAGGGTGAAATGCTGTGCTCAGCTCCACTCGAGTACCCAACTCATGCTGTACGGCCCTCCAGAACTGTGATGTAACTGCGTACCCCGGTCAGAGATGATAGATACCGGTACGCCATGAATCCTGATGATCTCGCGGATATAAACGCGAGCCAGCTGCTCGGAAGAATAGGTAGTCATCACAGGAAGGAAATACGCAGACTTGGTCAGACTATCCACTATCACCCTAACTGCATCAAACCTCCGCTGAGTCCGTGGGAGTCCAACAACGAAATCCATAGTGATCCGCTCCCATTTCCACTCCGGAATCTCTAACTTCTGAAGCAACCCACCTGGCCATTGATGCCCATACTTCACCTGCTAGAAATTTAGACACCGAGCTACATACTTATTATGTCCTTTTTCATCCTCCTCCACTAATAATGTTGCCTCAAGTCTTGGTATATCTTTGCGGCACCCGCATGAATGAAGTACTGCGAGGTGTAAGCCTCCTGGAGAATCAACTCACACAAACCATCTACATTGGGAACACATAGCCTGCCCTGCATCCTCAATGCATCATCATCCCCAATAGTGACCTCCTTAGCATCACCGTGCTGGACCGTGTACTTAAGGACAAGCAGATAGGGGTCATCATACTGATGCTACCTGATATGTTCATAAAGAGAATACCGACAGACCACACAAGCCAATACTCGACAAAGTGAGAAATAACCAATCTAACAAACTATCTGGCTAAGGCCTAAACATCCAATGCCAATGGCCTCTCTACTGCTGGTAGATATGCTAAACTCCCCAAACTCTCTGCCCGGCGACTCAAAGCATCGGCCACCACATTGGCCTTCCCCATATGGTAATAAATGGTGATATCATAGTCCTTAAGTAGCTCCAACCACCTCCACTGACGCAAGTTAAGATCCTTCAATTTAAACAGATGCTGCAAACTCCGGTGATCGGTGTAGATCTCACAAGGGACACCGTACAAATAGTGCCGCCAAATCATCAAGGCATGAACAATAGCTGCTAACTCAAGTTCGTGGACAAGATAGTTCTTTTCATTTACCTTCAGCTTTCTGGATGCGTAGGCAATCACCCTACCGTCCCGCATCAACACCGCACCGAGACCAATCCGCGATGCATCACAATATACAATATAAGATCCCGAACCTATAGGCAATACCAATACTGGGGTTGTAGTCAAAGCTATCTTGAGCTTCTGAAAGCTCTCCTCACACTCCTCTTTCCACCTTAATGGAGCACCCTTCTGGGTCAGCCTAGTCATAGGTGCTGCAATACAAAATGACAGTAATACCCCACCAAACCAAGAAAACTCCGGATCTCCGTAGCTAATGACGGTATAGGCCAACTCTGCACTGCCTTCACCTTCTTCGGATCCACATTAATCCCATCACTCGATACTACATGACCCAAGAATGCCACTGAGTCTAGCTAAAACTCACACTTTGAAAATTTTGCATATAACTTCTTTTATCTCAAGGTCTGAAGCACAGTCCTCAGGTGCTGCTCATGATCCTCCCGAGTCCGAGAGTACACCAGAATGTCGTCAATAAACACAATGATGAATGAGTCAAGATAGGGCCAAAACACACTGTGCATCAAGTGCATAAAAGCTGCTGGGGCATTGGTCAACCCAAAGGATATCACAAGGAACTCGTAGTGACCATACCGACTCCTGAAAGTAGTCTTCGGGGATATCTGGCTCCCAAATCTTCAGCTGATGATAGTCGGAACGTAAATCAATCTTGGAAAACACCCTGCAACCCTGTAGCTGATCAAATAAATCATCAATACGAGGCAATGGATACCTGTTCTTCACTATAACTTTGTTCAGCTGGCGATAATCAATGCACATGCGCATAAAACCATCTTCACAAATAAGACATGAGCACCCCAAGGTGACACAGTGTGCCGAATAAAGCCCTTATCAAGCAATTCCTATAACTTCCCCTTCAACTCAGGAGGAGCCAACAATATGGAGGAATAGAGATGGGCTGAGTGCCCGACAACAAATTAATGCCAAAATCAATATCTCTGTCGGGCGACATGCCCGGAAGAGCAGCTGGAATAACATCTGGAAAATCCCTCACTACTGGGACTGACTCAATTGTAGGGGTATCAATACTGACATCTCTCACATAAGCTAGATACGCATCACACCCCTTCTCAACCATTCGTTGAGCCTTAAGAAATGAAATAACTCTGCTGGGAGTATACTCCGAGATACGCCCAAATACGGGGAAAAATAAGAGGACACATAGGAATATGTAGAGCCTACATCAAATAAGACTGGCGCGTCTCAATGACAGACCGAAACAATACCTGTAATGACAGAGTCGGAAGAAACTGCCTCTGTACGAGTAGGAAGATCATAATATCTGGCCTGGCCTCCCCCTCTAGGGAGACCCCAACCTCCCCAACCTCCACCTCAAGCTGACTGAGTAGGTGGGGCGGTAGCTGGCACTGGAATCATAGCATGAGGACCCAGTGCAGCATGCAGTGGTTGAAACGTCTATAGAGGTGCACCCCTCCTAAGTCTGGGGCAATCCCTCACCATATGTCGAGTGTTGCCACCCTCAAAACAAGCTCTCGGAGAGCGTGGCTGCTGTGACTGGCTCGGGCCAGGTCTGCTAGACTGACCGCTAATGTGCAAGAGGCACACTAGACACTAGCGGTGCATAATAAGGCTCATGAGGCCTAGAAGGGGCAGGAATAACAATGGCGGCTGGAGGAACTGAATGAACGGGGCG
The DNA here is from genome assembly GCF_000715075.1 of Nicotiana tabacum. Classification (NCBI taxonomy): domain Eukaryota; kingdom Viridiplantae; phylum Streptophyta; class Magnoliopsida; order Solanales; family Solanaceae; genus Nicotiana; species Nicotiana tabacum. The sequence continues at coordinate 84,379,603 of NC_134083.1, forward strand.
ACTCCTATAACCCCTACCATGGCGAACTACAGCTGGGGCGGGAGTACCACTGTAAGTGCCAGACTCTCGAGACCTCTTGGTCTCCCTATCCTCTCTATCCCGAGCAAGTATGCCCTCCAATCTCCTAGCAATACTCACAACCTGCTGGTAAGAAATATCCATCTCTAGCTCCCTGACCATACTAATCCTGATACTGGGGTGGACTCCCTCAATAAACCGACGAACCCTCTCTCAAACTGTGGCAACCAAGGCCGGTGCATGTCTGGGCCAAATCACTGAAACGAACTGCATACTCTGACACAGTCATAGCACCTTGGCGCAGCTGCTCAAACTTTGTGCGCCATGCATCCCTGAGGCTCTGAGGGACATACTATCTGAAAAACATGTCCGAGAACTGAGTCCATGTAAGTGAAGCTGCCTCAGCCGGACTACTCAACTCATAAACATGCCACCACTGATAGGCTGCTCCTCTAAGATGGAATGCAGTAAAGGAAACCCCACTCGATTCCGCTATACCCATAGTACTGAGAATACGGTGACACTCCTCCAGAAAAACCTGGGCATCCTCTGACGCCAATCAAATGAAGGTAGGAGGGTGGTACTTCTTGTACCTCTCAAGTCTGTGCTGCTCCGCCTCAGAAACTGCTACCCTAACCTTGGGCTGCACTGGAGCTACTAGGGACTCCTCTGTAGCAACTCGTGCGGGTGCTCTGGCTGCACCACGTGGACGTCCTCGGCCTCTACCCTGGCCCCGGCCTCTCGCGGCTCTAGCAGGGGCGCGGGTGCCTGGTCATCACATCCTCCTGTACGTGTCCTCACCATCTGTGAGAGAATAGAATACAAAAGTTTAGAATTTTGAAGTCAACAATTTCGCACGACAAGGAATCAAAGAAGTGTAATTTTTCCTAACAGTTCCATAGCCTCCCGAAGATAAGTACTGACTTCTCCATACCGATCCGCGAGACTCTAATAAACTGGCCTTGATACAAACTTGTCACGACCCAATCTCCCTCCTTATAACGTCGTGATGGCACCTAGTCTCTATGACTTGGTAAGCCTAATAAATTGTATAAAAATAACAAAATGAAAGTAAAACTTGGCAACTAACAACAGTGGATAACTGAATCACTAGTAACAATGCCGCTCGGCATGTACAATAACCAATACTCTATAAATATACAGTCTTCCCAAAATCCGGAAGATCGTAAGTCACAAGCTATAGAAGGAAAATAGCGTCTCTATACACCAGAGTCTAATAAAAGGAATACGGGAAGTGTTTAACATAGGGAAGAATAGAGGGGGACTCTTAGGTATGCGGACGCGAGCAGTTGTACCTTGAAGTCTCTGGAACAGCAGCAAATGCACAACTAATAGCGAGGCTAGTATGATGAACCTAGATCTGCACACGAAAACACGTGCAGAAGAGTAGCATGCGTACACCATAATGGTACCCAGTAAGTGCCAAGCCTAACCTCGGTCGAGTAGTGACGAGGTCAGGTCAGGCCCACTGGTAAAATAATAAATAAGGCATGAGAATATAAAGTATAATAAGAGACTAGAATTTAACAAAAGGAAACACAACAAGGCAACAGTACAACACACAGGGGTAAATAGCGGGGGATCTCCCGAGATAGCGTCTCGTAGTTCCAAATAATTATACAAGGAGAACTCCTGAGGTACCACCTCGTAGTCTCAAAAGTAAATATGCAGGGAGAACTCCCGATGAACCGCCTCGTAGTCTCAAAAGTAAACACACAGTTCAAACCGATAAATACAATAGGTAACAACAAGATTTCTACAGTTATACTGATAAGGAACAAGGTAACGCAGGAAATGAGCTAGGCCTGCTTCATAGAGTTCAAATAAGCAGTTAAAGCATGTAGACATGCTATATTAGACTAAACAGGATAACTACACATACTGAAATAGCTCAATTATGAATGAAAACAGACTAATACTCATTTAAACGGTATAACTCAAATAAAAGGGAAAACAGGTTGCTACTAAGTAAAATAAATCGAATTTTACAACAAATAGCCAATGTATGTACTCGTCACCTCACGTAAACGATGCTCACATATCACAACAGTACCAAATCCTAAGGGGATTTCCCCCTCACCCCCCCCCCCCACAAAGTTAGGCAAGGCACTTACCTCGAACCAAGCTCAATCAATCGGTAACATTGTCTTTTCCACGAATATCCAACTCTAAATGGCCCAAATCTTGCCAAAATCAATTACATACCATAAATACAACTATAAACTAATCTAATTAACGAAATCAAAGCTAAAGCAAGAAATTAAAAAGTCACCACAAAAGGTCGACCCGGGCCTACGTCTCGAAATCGGGTAAAAGTCACAAAATATGAACACCCATTCACTAACGAGTTCACTCGTACCAAAATCATCCAAATCTGATATCAATATCCGAATCAAAACTCAAAACTTTATTTGAAGATAGATTAAATGATGAAATTAATGATAGATTAGTGGAATATAACCATAAATGGCTTAAGAATCGTTACCCAAAAGCTTCCTATGAAAATCTCCCACATTATCGCCCAAATCCGAGCTCTCAAAGTCCCAAAATTGAAAATGGGATAAAACCCTCGAACTTGGCCTTTTCTGACCAGCGATTTCGCATCTGCGAGCCTATAATCGCACCTGCAATGCCGCACCTGCGATACCGCACCTGCAATGCCGCACCTGCAGAAATTCCATCGCAGTTGCAGACTTAACTTAAGTCCCCTGGGTCCACATCTGTGAGAGAAGCGCCGCACCTGCGGATGCGCTCCTACGACCAAGGAAACGCACCTGCGACCCTCATCGCTCCTGCACACTGCGCAATTACCTCCGCACCTGTGAACCCAAATTGGGCTGCCAAATCCTGCATCTGCGCTCCTTCATCCGCACGTGCCAGTCCGCACCTGCGGTCTCCCCTCCGCAGGTGCGAAACACCAGAAACCACCAAATTCTCAGCAATTGCTTGAGTACAAATTTTAATCTGTTAAGCATCTGAAACATACCCGAGGCCCCCGGGACCTCAACCAAACATACCAACAAGTCCTAAAAAACCATACGAAGTTAGTCAAGCCCTTAGATCACATCAAAAATGCTAAAAACATGAATTACCCTCCGATCCAAACTTAATGAACTTAAAACTTTAAATTTCTACAACTGATGCTGAAACCTATCAAACCACATCCGATTGACCTCAAATTTTGTACACAAGTAATAATTGGTATTACAGACCTACTCCAACTTCCGGAATCAGAATCCGACCCTGATATCAAAAGTCCACTTCCGATCAATATCTCCAAAAATTCGACTTTCGCCAATTCTAGCCTAAATCAACTACAGACCTCCAAAACACAATCCGGACACGTCCTAAGTCCAAAATCACCCAACAGAACTAATGGAACTGACGAAACTCTATTCCGAAGTCGTCTTCACACAGTCTCGACTACGGTTAAAATCCTAAGACTTAAGCTTTCATTTAGGGACTGAGTGTCCCAAAACATTCCGAAAACACAACCAAATCCTCCTGGCAAGTCACATAAGCAGAAAGAGATACGTGGAAAGCAGTAAATAGGGGATCGGGGCTATAACTCTCAAAACGCCGGGGCGTTACAATGTCACAATAAATTTATTTTAAGTTTATATTGTTGGAGCGGGTTGCACGCGCAACAGATTTATTTTTAGTTTATATTGTTGGAGCGGGTTGCACGCCGCAACAGATTTATTTTAAGTTTATATTGTTGGAGCGGGTTGCACGCCGCAACAAATTTATTGAAAGTTTATATTGCTGGACCGGGTTGCATGCCGCAATGGAATTTAATTGAAAGATTATATTGTTGGATCGGGTTGCATGCCACAACGGAATTTATGTTAAGTTTATATTATTGGAGCGGGTTGCACGCTGCAACGAAGATTAATTGAAGGTTTATGACTGCTGGATTGACTTCAATTATTGATTATTATTATTATTATTATTATTATTATTATTATTATTATTATTATTATTATTATTATTATTATTATTATTATTATTATTATTATTATTATTATTATTATTATTATTATTATTGCGTACAGGTTAATGTAAGTGACCTGCCTTTGCCTCGTCACTACTTCGTCGAGGTTAGGCTCGACACTTACTGGGTACATGGGGTCGGTTGTACTCATACTACACTCTGCACTTCTTGTGCAGATACCAGAGTTGGTCCCAACGACATATAGTAGATTTGCTCGGATTCAGCTATTCGCAGGATACTTGAGGTATAACTGCATGGCGTTCGCAGTTCTGAAGTCCCCTTTTACTTTATTTTAGCTGTGTGCTTTCTTTCAGACAACTTTATTTTATTCAGACCCTTATTTGTATTATTCTAGAAGCTCGTGCACTTGTGATTCCAGTTCTGGGATGGTATTTAGACATCACTATTATTATGGCTTATTCACTTTATTTCAGACTTTGTTTCCGCATTTGTTCCATTGTTATTGATTAATTTAAAATTGTTTTAAAATGGCTAATATTATTCTAATGTTAGATTGCCTAGCAAGTGAAATGTTAGGCAATATCACGGTCTCGAAGGTGAGAATTTCGGGTCATGACAAATTTGTATCAGAGCATTAGGTTACCTAGGTCTCACGAGTCACGAGCAAGCTTAGTAGAGTCTAAAGGCTCGGTACAGAGACATTTGTACTTATCTTCCAGAGGCTATAGAGTTTAGGAATAATTCCATTTCTTTCATTCCTTATCGTGAGGCATTGATTTAACTTGAAACATATATCTCATATTCCTTTGTATCCACTCGTGTATGACATTGTGCACTCGGTATTAGTTGTGCGTCGACGGTTTGTGATGCCGCAGATGGACTACGAGGTGCTAGAGATGCTCAAACATTGCCTCAACGTATGGTTCTGACTGAAGATGCGGATGTATTGAGAGATCACCCAGTGAATCATGTGGGGGGAACAGACCTTGGCATCTGGTTGATTTATACGAGCTATAAAGGTTAATATTGTGGATCATCTGACGTTGTGACCTATGACTTCACGTCGATTGGGTGAGTCCACTATCAATGGATGGATTACGGGGTCATGTGTTATATCAGTTTTGGCCGAAAATGTATATATGTGGTATTGAAAGGTTCCCCAAAATTTACACATGTTTAAGGCCTGAGATTTTGTAGAGGATAAGGTTGGGACTTGCGGTATGTCTGTCTCCTTAATAATCCTATACTTCAGTACCAAAGGAGTTAGAGAAACAATTTTAAATTTACAGAAGGTCTACTCAGCATGGACGTCACGGTTGCAGATTTTTGGGTGCTTCGGAGGAAGTACAGTGGTTGACGAGATTCTGGACTATGTGGTTCGTGCCAAGATTTATCTGTATGGAGCTCTACTTTTGTGATCGTTATGTATAAATAGGGGTAAGGGTTACCCCAAAGAAGAATCAAAAAGTATGTTAAGAAATAGGCCAGCTCAACAGTGTTGAGTCAGCATAACAAAAGAAGAAATTGGCCTTAGGAGAGATAATTCTCCACCGGTGTTCGTGGCAAGCCTATGAAGGGGGCAGACCAGCCAATGCAACACCGCCCACTTGGCTCAGTTCTCAGAAACGCTTTTGAAAGATTTTATTTCTCGGACTCTCCGTAATAAGTGGCGCATAGGGTTTGAATGGTTGTGACGGTGTCAGTATATGCCATCAGGTTCAATAACTTGGCCCGTCATACTCTTACTTTGGTTCCTACAGCTATAGAGCGAGTCCACAGACTCATTTCTGATACTTCATTTCTGATAGTGGTAGAAATTGCCAAGATATTAGAACGTGTTAGAGATGATGAAAAAGGAAACTAAGGAGACAAGGAGGTCTCGAGGTTCTGGAGGATTCAGTGGATTCTAATCTGCAAGTATGAATCGTTATGGCGAGGGCTCGGGCTGTCGTCCAGCCAGTCTGCATATCGGATTACTCAGGCTGCTCTAGTAAGTTCTTTTAATGCACTACCGACATGAGTTTCCTACAATGGCTATTCCATTTATCTGGCACAGACTCAGTATAAGAAGCCAAACCCGCAAAGGGGTTATTATGAATGCGGTGATACTAGGAACATCATGAGAAAAGTGTCCCAGAATTGGGAGAGACATATTTCATCAAAGCACTCAGGCTACATGCCCCATTGCAGTTACTACACCACTTACACGACTAGTTAGGGGTGGAGGACGGGCAGGTAGAGGGCGTCCTAGAGGTGGAGGCCCATCCGTTGATATATATTTTTTATAGTATGCCTGAGGTCGCTACATCAGATGGTGTCGTTACAGGTATGACCTCGATTTACGAGTCCTCCTATTGTGCTCCACTTATGAGTGAGCTTCGTAATTTTATAATCTACTTATGTGTTTACTGCTGTTGGGAAATTCTATGGAGATAACTATGCCTATCATTTCATGTTGGTCACTAATAAGAGCTGCGAGGTTAAAGGTGGCTTTCTGTTACTCATTTCGGTAAGTTTTGATGTAATGTTTGGATAATTAATTATAAATTATGAATTATATGCCCTACCAGTGCGGGGTGCATTATGTGTTATGATTTTGTTTAACGGAAATTATTTAAAAATAGAAAATGGAATGTTTCGATAGGCACGATGTGCATATTACTTGTGATTCAGAACTGAGGACGCGATCCTCGCATTTTAATATAAATTGATATGTTTAAACCGTGCTCCGAGCTGCGGTGGAAGTTATATAAGGACGAGATCCTTGTGATGAAAATTCTTGAGTTTAAGTTCTCCTTTATGAAATTAAATTTGTACTATAGTACTAATAGGGAGTCATGCCTCTTAGGCTTATTTGAAAATTCTTGTATGAAATTCTCTGTTCATACTTACCAAATTCGTGTTGTAATTATTGAGTTTTAACCTACAAGGTAGGTGCCCGCCCAGGTGACGTTAAATGTGACTCGTTAATTCAGGTAAATAATTATGGGGTCTTCATGTTTCGCATCTTATTATCAATATTGCGAAGGTTTGAAACAAGATTTTTTTTGTTAACATGAAGTTAATTGATGATTCTGTAATTGATTATGAACAACTATTAAGACCAGATTGGCCCAGAAGGGTGTTCCGTTCAGGTGGACCGAAGAGTGTGAGGAGATATTTCAAAAGCTCAAGAGAGCTTTGACAACAACCCAGTATTGGTATTACTTACAGGTTCGGGGTCTTATACGGTGTATTGTGATGCATCTCGTATTGGATTTGGTGCAGTGTTAATGCAAGATGGCAGAGTGATTGCTTATGCATCGCGGCAGTTGAAAGTCCATGAGAAGAATTATCCTGTTCCTACTCCTACTTTGGTTCCTACAACCAGAGAGCGAGTCCACAGACTCATTAAAGGACTCAATTATGATCATAAAATTTGGTACGACTCGGGAGCTACAGGCTGATACTTTATTTCTGCTAGTGGTAGAAATTGCCAAGATATTAGAACGTGTTCGAGATGAGGAAAAAGGAAACTAAGGAGACCAAAAGGTCTCAAGGTTCTAGAGGATTCGGTGGATTCTACTCTGCAAGTATGAATCATTATGGCGAGGGCTCGTGCAGTCGGCCAGCCCAGTCTGCACATCGGATTACTCGGGGTGCTCTAGTAAGTTCTTTTAATGCACCACTGACATGAGTTTCCTAAAATGGTTATTCCAGTTATCTGGCACAGACTCAGTATGAGCAGCCAAACCCGCAAAGGGGTTGTTATGAATGCGGTGATACTAGGAACATCATGAGAAAATTGTCCCAGAATTGGGAGAGATATATTTCATCAAAGCACTCAGGCTACATGCCCCATTGCAGTTACTACACCACCTACACGACCAGTTAGGGATGGAGGGCGGGCGGGTAGAGGGCATCCTAGAGGTGGAGGCCCATCCGTTGATATATATTTTTTATGGTATGCCTGAGGTCGCTACATCAGATGGCGTCATTACAGGTACGACCTCTATTTAATATAAAGGAATAATTTACTTAACTTGATTCGGTTCTGAGTATCGAGACGAGTCCTCCTATTATGCTCCAATTATGAGTGAGCTTCGTAATTTTATAATCTACTTATGTGTTTACTCCTGTTGGGAGATTCTATGGAGATAACTATGCCTATCATTCCATGTTGGTCACTAATAAGAGTTGCGAGGCTAAAAGTGGCTTTCTATTACTCATTTCGGTAAGTTTTGATGTAATTTTTGGATAATTAATTATAAATTATGAATTATATGCCCTACCAGTGTGGGGTGCATTATGTGTTGTGATTTTGTTTAACGGAAATTATTTAAAAATAGAAACTGGAATGTTTCGATAGGCACGATGTGCATATTACTTGTGATTCAGAACTGAGGACGAGATCCTCGCATTTTAATATAAATTGATATGTTTAAACCGTGCTCTGAGCTGCGGTGGAAGTTATGTAAGGACGAGATCCTTGTGATGAAAATTCTTGTGTTTAAGTTCTCCCTTTTGAAATTAAATTTGTACTATAATACTAATAGGGAGTTATGCCTCTTAGACTTATTTGAAAATTCTTGTATGAAATTCTCTATGCATACTTGCCAAATTCGTGTTGTAATTATTGAGTTTTAACCTACGAGGTAGGTGCCCGCCCTGGTGGTGTTAAATGTGACTAGTTAATTCAAGTAAATAATTATGAGGTCATCATGTCTCGCATCTCGTTATTAGTATTGTGAAGGTTTGAAACAAGATTTTTGTTAACATGAAGTTAATTGACGATTTTGTAATTGATTATGAACAACTATTAAGACCAGATTGTCCCACAAGGGTGCTCCGTTCAGGTGGATCGAAGAGTGTGAGGAGAGCTTTCAAAAGCTCAAGACAGCTTTGATTACAACCCCAATATTGGTATTACTTACAGGTTCGGGGTCTTACACGGTGTATTGTGATGCATCTTGTATTGGACTTGGTGCAGTGTTAATGCAAGATGGTAGAGTGATTACTTATGTATCGCGGCAGTTGAAAGTCTATGAGAATAATTATCCTATTCATGACTTAGAATTGGAAGCCATTGTTCATGCGCTGAAGATTTGGAGACACTACCTCTACGGCGTGTCATGTGAAGTATTCACAGATCATCGTAGTCTACAGTATCTATTCGGACAAAAAGATCTTAATTTGAGGCAGAGAAGATGGTTGGAGTTGTTGAAAGACTATGATATCACCATTTTGTATCATCCTGGAAAGGCTAATATGGTGGACGATGCTTTGAGTAGAAAGGCTGTGAGTATAGGTAGCCTTGCATATATTCTAGTTGGTGAGAGGCCGCTAGCTGCAAATATTCAGACTTTGGCCAATCAGTTTGTGAGGTTGGATGTTTCAGAGCCCAGTCGGGTTCTAGCTTGTACAGTCACTCGGTCTTCTTTATATGAGCATATCAGAGAGCGACAGTATGATGATCTTTATTTGCTTGTCCTCAAGGACACGGTGCGGCATGGTGGTGCCAAGCAGGTTACTGTGGGAGATGATGGAGTTTTGCGGATGCAGGGTCGTATATGTGTTCCTAATGTGGATGGGCTTCGTGAATTAATTGTTGAAGAGGCCCACAGTTCCCGATATTCTATTCATCCGGGTGCTACCAAAATGTATCAAGATTTGCGGCAACATTATTGATAGAGGTGAATTAAGAAATATATAGTTGCATTTGTAGCTATGTGTCTAAATTGTCAGCAAGTTAAGTACAAGCATCAAAGACCTGGTGGTTTGCTTCAGAAGTTAGAAATTCCTGAGTGGAAGTGGGAGCGTATCTCTATGGATTTTATTGTTGGACTCCCACGAGCGTATCAGTATGGGTCATTGTGGATAGGTTGACCAAGTCAGCTTCATTCCAGTAGCAATTACCTAATCTTCAGAGCGGTTAGCGGAGATTTACATCCACGAGATTATCCTCCTTCACGGTGTGCCCGTGTCTATTATTTCAGATCGAGGTACGCAGTTCACCTCGCACTTTTGGAGGGTTGTACAGCGTGAGTTAGGAACGCGAGTTGAATTGAGTACAATATTTCATCCACAGACAGACGGACAGTCAGAGCGCACTATTCAGATATTGAAAGATATGCTTCACGCTTGTGTTATAAAATTTGGAGGTTCTTGGGATCAGTTCTTGCCACTTGCGGAGTTTGCCTATAATAACAATCATCAGTCGAGTATTCAGATGGCTCCATATGAAGAATTTTACGGGAGACAGTGTCGTTCGGCAGTTGGCTGGTTTGAACCGGGAGAGGCATGGTTATTGGGTATAGATTTGGTACATGATGCCTTGGATAAGGTCAAGATTATTCAGGATCAACTTCGCACAGCTCAGTCTAGGCAAAAACGTTATGCCGATCGTAAAGTTCGTGACGTTCCATTCATGGAAAGAGAACGAGTATTGCTCCAGGTTTCACCTATGAAAGGTGTAATGAGATTAGGAAAGAAAGGCAAGTTGAGCCCTAGATATATCTGGCCCTTTGAAATTCTTGAAAGGGTGGGTGAAGTAGCCTATAGGCTTGCACTACCACCTAGTTTATCAGTAGTTCATCCGGTGTTCCATGTGTCTATGCTCCGAAAATATCATGGTGATCCATCCCATGTGTTAGATTTCAGCTCAGTCCAAGTGGATAAAGATATGACTTTTGAAGAGGAGCCGGTAGATATTCTAGCCCGGCATATCCGATAGTTGAGATCTAATAGTTATCCTTCAGTTCGGGTGTAATGGAGAGACCAACCGATTGAGGCAGCTACCTGGGAGTCCGAGTCGGACATGCGGAGTAAATATCCACATCTTTTCACCAGCTCAGGTACATTTCTAATTCCGTTCGAGGAAAAACGTTTGTTTTAGAGGTGGAGAATGTGATGACCCAAAATGTCATCTTTAATTTAAACATTCATTTATGTGCCCTAAGACCTCAAAAATCACTATTTATCATTCCTCGACTTATGGGCGCAATCTGTAAATTATTCCGGAAAGTTTTTAGGTGAAAAATGGATTAGAATATGAAATAGAGCTTTAAAACTCAACTGAGTTGACTTTGATCAATATTTTGAGAAAATAGACTCGGATCAATATTTTGACAGTTCCTGTAGGTCGTATAGTGATTTGGGACTTGGGCGTATGCCCGGAATTATATTCGGAAGTCCCTAGCTCAAATTATCGCCATTTAACGGAAGCTAGAAATATAAAGGCTAAAGATTTCCAAAGTTTGACCGTGAATTTGACTTTATCGATATCGGACTTGGATAGAGATTCCGAGAGTTGTAATAGCTCTGTTATATTATTTATGACTTGAGCGCCAAATTTGAAATCATTCCGGATTCATTTAATACGTTTCGGCACGAGTTTTGTAATGTGAAAAAGTTTGAAACTCATAAGTCCGAATCGAGGAGTGAATTATAATTTCGATGTTATTTGACATGATTTGAGACTCTGAGTAAGTTTGTATGATGTTTTAGGACTTGTTGGTATATTTGGTTGAGGTCCTGAGGGCCTCGGGTGGATTCCGGATGGTTAATAGAGTTTAATTTGGATATTCTAGAATGTTTTGACGTCGTCTCTTCAAGAATAAGTGGTATCACATTAATCTAATGAGCTCTAATTTCAGTTTTGATTGAATTATTAGATCTCTATTGAAATTTCGGATACATAGCAAAAAGAATCGTCGAATTCGGATATCGTATGAGAGAGTTATGCCCATTTCTGTGTCGGGAAATATTTCCCTAGTCGTCAGTGTCCAGGGTAGCGTGGGGCGCTATCCCTGGCGCTGGCTTCTGGAGGTACTGGAAATGGCGCCACATGCAGTGGCCCACACTACCTGTGGCGTCACGGACATAAAAACCCCATAAAACAGAGAGTTTTGCCATTTTTACTTGTTTTTGAGTTTGGTGAGCTAGGTTTAGGCGATTTTCACGGGAAAATATTTGGGTAAATGTTCCTTTTCCAATATTGATTATATTTAAAGATTCCATACTCATTTACATCATGAATCCGTGAATTTATGGAAGAAAAATCAGATTTTTATAAAATCTTCCAAAAATGTAAAATGAAGATTTGAAGGTCAATCTGATGTCGGAACTCGATAATATTTATATGGTTGAACTCGTATCAGAACGGATTTTCGGATTTCGCGAGTTTTTTTGGGATTCGAGATGTGGGACCCTGTAACGACCCGACCGGTCATTTTGAGCTCTAGTACGTCGTTTGACAGTTTGAGACCATGTATAGCTTCACTTCAGGTATTATGACTTGTACATGTGGTTAGAATTGAATTTCGGGAAGTTCGGAGTTAATTTGGAAAGAAAATTATAATTTTGGAAGCCTTCAGTTGGAGGATTTGACTTTGGAGTAAACGACCTCAGAATCAGGACTTGTTAGTTCCAACAGGTTCATATGATGATTTTGGACTTGGGCGTATGTCCGGATCGGGTTTTGGATGACCCGGGTGCATTTCAGCGCCTATTGTGGAAGTTGGAATTTTGGAAAAATTCATAAATTTGTGTAGAAGTGCATTTCAATGTTATCGATGTCCGTTTGGGATTTCGAGTTTGGGAATAGCTCCGTATGATGATCCTAGTATTGGGAGCGCGTCCAGATGTGGATTTGGAGGTCCATAGGTCATTTTGGAGTCGTTTGGCAAAAGTTAGAAATTTGGATAATTTTAAAGAGGTTTGACCGGAAGTGGACTTTTTAATATCGGGGTCAGATTCCGATTCCGGAAGTTGGAGTAGGTCCGTAATATCGAATGTGACTTGTGTGCACAATTTGAGGTCAATCAGACGTGATTTAATAGGTTTCGGCATCAAATGTAGAAGTTTGAAGTTCTAAAGTTCATTAAGCTTGAATTGGGGTGTGATTCATGAAATCGACGTTGTTTGATGTGATTTAAGGCCTCAAGCAAGTTCGTGTTATGTTTTTAGACTTGTGTGGGTGTTTGGTTTGGAGCCCAGGGGCTCGGGTGAGTTTCAGAGTAGCTTTTGAGTGTTTTCTGAAGAAGTTGGATAGCTGATTCTGGTGTGATCGCATTTACAATGTAATGGTCACAAATGCGAACATCGCATTTGCAAGGAGGGGTTCGCATTTGCGAAGGGTGGGAATTTTCTGAGGGGTTCGCATTTGCGAACAATTTGTCGCTTTTGCGGATCTGTCCCCTTCGCATTTGCAAAGATCTTGGTCGCAAATGCGACCTGAGCAGGGGCAACTTGGCTTCACAATTGCGATGCATTTGTCGCAAATGCGACTATCGCATTTGCGAGCCAGATGTCGCAAATGTGACTGGAGCCAAGGGCTTTTTATTCCGAGACTTAGCCCATTTCCCTCATTTCCCACTTGGACTTGGGCAATTTTTGAGAGCATTTTGAGAGGGGGTTCCATCATCATCAAGAGATAAGTGATTTCTTCTAGTTGTGAGTTAAATACAAGGTTTATATATGGATTTAAACATGGAAATTAGTAAAAATTTGAGATTTTGAAGAAAACCCTAGAAATTGGTATTCTTGGATTTCGATCACGAATTTGGGCATGAAATTGAGAATAAATTATATATTTGTGTTCGTAGTGCTATGGGTAGTGTTTGTCTTCGAATATTTTCGGAATCCGGGCACGTAGGCCCGGAGGCTGCTTTATCGATTTTTCGAGCAGAGTTCGAAATTGTTATAAATTGATTAATTATGAGTATTAGAGTACATTTTGATTGGGTTGCATCTTAATTGACTAGTTTGGAGCAACAAGCATCAATTTGAGGTGTTAGAGAGGCTTTGGAGCCGTTTATGGAATTTCAGAGCGAGGTAAGTCTTCTATCTAACTCTGTGAGGGGGAAATTACCCCTAGGTGTTGTATATTGATGTGTGCTACTTGTTGTGGGGGGCTACGTACGCGCGAGGTGACAAGAGCCCGTACGTAATTACATTCATGTTATTGTTCGGGTAGACTTAGGTTCACATAATGCTATAGATGTACTTTTTGAGCAGTCTCTCGCCTATTAAATTCCTCTGTTTTACTTTACTACTTGAGACTAGACTTGATTAGTCACCGAATAAATTTACTTCTCTTACGGCATATTTATGTGGTATATATGTTTCATTGAAAGGTTTTTGTTAAAAACATTACAACTCACACGTTTATTCGTGAGTGGGGTCAAGGACCCGTCAAAGCTTCTTACTCTTATGGGATCGGGTCATTCGCCTCAGCAGGATTTATGTACCACACTCTTATGGGATCGGGCCTTTCGCCTCGGCAGAATTTATGTACCACACTCTTATGGGATCGGATCGTTCGCCTCGACAGTATTTATGTACCACACTTTCATGGGAGCGGGCCGTTTGCCTCGGCAGTTTAATAGATGTATCTATGGTTCGGGCCAATCGACCCTCGGCAGTGCACAGTTTAAACTTTTATGTTGGATCGGGCCGTACGCCTTGATATTTCCTTTATCATATCTTCATGGATTCGTGCGTAATATTTGGAAAACAGCCAGTGTATCTGTGAGTTTTCCCGATTTGAGTTATGATGATCTATCTGATGAGATCCACTATATATGTATATCTATTGGAGAGCTTGAGTTCTTCGTAAAGAGGGGGATTTGTACCACGTGATTTATTACTTGTTTACCTCATTTATTTACTCTGCCTCATATTTACTTATCTCTTTACTATACTTGATGTTATTGGACCACTAGTGAGTGTCTATGTCAACCCCTCGTCACTACTCCTCCGGGATTAGGCTAGATACTTACAAGGTACACGTTGATTACGTACTCATGCTACACTTGCTGCACATTTTTTGTGCAGGTACATATGTGACTAGTGGCTTTGTGAGAGTAGAGGCGTGTATGCATGCGGGGACCTACGTGAGATGCATTACACATTATGACCCGCAGCGGACAGAGTCTCCTTCAGAGTATTTATATTTCTCCTGTCCAAATTTGTATTCCGGACAGAGGCTGTATTTTATTTTACATTCCTAGTTGATTATGGATTTTTCAGTATTGAAATTGTTAAAAACATTATTATTTACTCGGTAAAGTTCATCTTTTATTATTTAATTGAAGAAAACTATGATTTCAAAAATATTAAATGAGAACTAAATTAAGTATTTAGTGTTGGCTTGCCTGACAGCGGTGTCCGGTGCCATCACGGCCTTTAATGGATTTTGGGTCGTGACAACATGGTATCAGAGCACTAGGTTCACTTGTAAGTCTAGTAGAGTCTTGTGGATCGGTACGGAGACGTCTGTACTTATCGTCGAGAGGCTACAGGGCTATTAGGAACACTTCCCTTCTTGATTCCTCATCGTGCGATTTGATTCCTTTGAGGCTTATGCCTTTATCTCCTTCCTATTCAATCTTATGTGACATGAAGCGCTTGTCATAAATTGGGAATCGAGGAATTGTAATGGGACTACAAATGTGGTGTAGGATGTGTCTCCCTGTGTATTTGATTGGGCTAGACTCGTCGCCTTGCGGAAGGTCGTTCTGTCATTTCAGTTCTGTATTAGTATTATCTAAGGTTTTTGAGATTCGACATTGATTGTTATGACAATTCGTGTGTTGCTATCGCACAGTGTTCATGTAATGGTAGGACACTTGCCTATGCGTTGAGACAGTGAATAACTTGAAAGGAGGTTTTACTCAGTGCATGATTCAGAGATTCAGTATTTTATTTCCGGCAAGGAAAGGCAATCGGATTGAGAATGTTCAGGTTTGGGTTGACGGAGTAACGAGACTTGGTATTTAGAGGATGGTGGAATTTTCATTTGTGATGTGGTGTCGTCGCCCTCGATTGAATGTGTTAAGTTCTCCGGTGTTATGGTTTTCATCAATTTTGTCTTCGGGGCAAGGTACTGTGAAATAGTGCCGGGGAAGAGGCTGTCATATATCGTAGTGTGCGGTGGTTCAGGACTTATTCGGTGGTCTGGGTGTTGAGGGCTCAAGGAAGATGATCTTCGGGGAGGTTTAAAGTTAGTAGCGATCTATTGGTTCAAGTGCTACAGAGATAGATATTGAGTTAAGGCAACAACTGGGCAACGAAGGATGAGGAAGGACATGTGGGAGGTGCCTTGCGGTGGTTAAATTTCTAGAAGGCCAAGTGTGAGAAACAGAAGTCGGGTAGTTTCTTAAAGGAGAGGGTTTGACCAAAGTGGGAGAGTGGCAGAGTAGCATATGGGTTCTGTGGTAGGATAGCAACATGCCTAGAGGAAAGTTTAGAGTTATTTGGGATTCATGGTGGATAATGACCAGGTCTACAGGCATAATTTGGAATATTAGCTACTATACAGAGGAAGGTTGGATATGACGGAAATGAGTTTCTTGATATGAAGAAGGATATAACATGACTTTGGATTGGAATGTATCGTCACACATTTAGTTGATGTCAATGGGGAGTGAACGGGCTTGTACAGCTGGTGAATGAGCATGGGCTCAGGATGGTTTAAGGATTTCATAGTAATGGTACTCAGTGCAGCGTCGTTGGAAGGTGTCGACATGGACTTTCCACATGCGAGTTATCTCCTGTGAGCAGGATGGCGGTTGCGTGGTGTCGACGAAGCTTTTACGAAGAATTCTACCGGCTATCCAGTAAGGGATTGAATAGGTAAATGAGGCTAGTGATTTAGAGTGTTCATAAAATATTTAACAGAAGGATTTCGAGAAATTTGGCGGGTTGATTGTGAAAGATCAATATCAATGGAGGATAAGGAATCTTGGTGGGTTCCAGAGTTATGAGATGGTAGCTTCAAGCTAAGTGGGAGAGCTCCACCGCCTACGATTGGATTGCATGGTTGTCTACTTGTGAGGTTTCGGGTTATCGGCATATTGGTGGGTTATTACGACCAAGGGAAAGAGAACATCAGTGGTAATTTGAGCAAAGGATTTGAGGTGTGCTATAATTGGCCTTATCAATTCATATTCAGGCTTGGGGAAGACTCACAATGTATGCTTTGTGTAAAGGTGATTTACAAGGAAAGTGATTCAGCTGGGTGCTTCTTTGAGAGGGTGTTCATGTGCTAGCAGAGCTTTGGGGTTTGATTATATTGGGGACCAAGTCAGAATGGGTGACTCTCAATAATGGTCTTAGTGGATTCAAAAGTTAAAGTGTGGTGCCTAAGTATTTCGAGTCTGTGGTATGGTTAAGTATCGAGCTATTGCAGCGGATTATGAAAGGGGCTTGGACTGTTCTATGTTATCTCCGGTATACGGTGTAGCAGTGGAAGAATGGGAGAAAATAACTTCAAAATCATAGGGAAATTATCAGAATGTGTGTACCAGTTGAAGATATGAATATGCGCACAGGGAGGGTATGAGATGGTTCGTGGGTTTTGAGACAACATTGTCTCGTGGAATAAGGTCACTCAGGGTAAGTGTGGATTTGGTTTCATGATGTTTTGAATGGAGCTATTATTATTCCTAAGGCAAGTCCAGAGTAAATTAGAAGAAGTCGGATCAGTTAGCAATGGTTGAATTGGCATAATGGTTGCAATGATCAGTTCCTTCAGCTTGTTAAGTTCTACATGTGGTTTGTAGCGGTGCGTGCGAGGCTTGACGGCCACCGTAACTGATTTTATTTGGAGGCATTCGAGTATTATGGCTTGTTATATGTATATGAATCCCGAAAGAGTTATGGTGGTTTAGACCACTACTTGAGGATTTGTATTTTCTGCGGTTATGGGAATTCAGTCACGTGTTACAATGGTTCTTCTGAGATGAGATAAGTACAAGGTTTCTATATGATAAAGTGTTTATTCTATTAGTGGTTCAGGAGTTATGGTGAAATTCTTGTACTATCACGTATTGATATGCTAGGCACAGTGAGCGGCATGGGAATTTGAAGTTGAGGATCCAGGTTGCCGTTTGGTGTTAGCGAGAATATTACGAGCTCGGATGAGCAAGAAAGGATTCAGATAGTTAGAGTAAGATGGTATTGTCTTGGGCGTCACCTGAGATCAGTGTCCTATGTAAGAGGCTTTGTGTACTGATTTGCGGCTTCTTCATTTGCTTTACAGCATTATGTGGCTGGTGTGGATGTGCAGGCTGGTTACCTGGTGCGGAAGGTCGTGGGAGCGTATCCCACGGGAATATTGTATAAGTGTGACATGTAGTCACTTGATTGATTAAAGATTTGAAACCAAGTATGGAGATTTGGTACTATCGCTATTGTGAGAGTTTAGGCCTGAAAGGCGCTCTATTTAGTTGGTTGTGAATTGTGGAAGTTGGTTCTGGATTTGGCAGCTATTCTTGTGTGTCATGGGAAAAAGGGTTGTTGTGGATCCTTGAAAGGTTATTAGCCCAGTACGATACGATCAGAATCGAACTGAGGTCTGTGGATGGATCTAGATGTGAATGTGGGCTCTATATCAGGCCGGATGTGTTCATTTCACCATTGCGCTATTTTCGGAGGGGTCTTCGGGCCTTGGATGTTATTTATATTATCGACCCTTTTGTGTAGTCTCTATTGTGCCATGTGGGTTGTGAGGCGGTTTGATTATTCGCACTCGTATTGAGATCCCGTATAGTTTGTGGTGTTATATGAGCAGGATTGCTCTCGAGATGCAAATCATTTAGTGCACCTTAGTTGTGCTTGAGTTTTATAGCGTATGATGCTACCCGTTCCCAGGATTTATATTATGCACTTGGCGTGCTTATAGTTGATATTCGATCATTTCGTGAGTATAAGCGTTACGGCTCAATGTGTGTTTTCTTTCGATTACTATGTGTGGATCGGGTGGCACGCCGCCATGGATACGTTGTTTGGATCGGGTGGCACGCCGCCACGGGTATCATGGTTGGATCGGGTTGCATGCCGCAACGGTATCATATGTCGATCGGGTTGCACACCGCAACAGTGTGATATTGAGTACATTTTCCCATATCTATTATTGTGTGATTTACTTCTCATTTTCTAAGGAAGGTTCATGCCATCTTTTCAGTTATTTAAATTAGCTACATGGGTTGAGTAGTTCTTTCTAGAGTTCGTTTTCTTATGTATCACATTTGGGGTTGTAGCTTGTTGGCACATTGTGGCATCATATGAGATTTTGGCAGTGTTTGAGGTGTCTTGTTACCTGAGCAGCTTGTACTGGGTGAGACGAGATTATTGGACCTGGGATCAGTGCGATCAAATTTATATGAAGCATATCACAGAGCAAATATCATTATTTGGTTCATAATGAGGTAGTGGTTCTTGTCTGGAGGAGAGACTCAATGATTTGTTAACTCAGCAGTTGGTTATGAATTCCTACACATCTTTTCCGTCGTGGCAGTATTGCAACAGGGCTTATATGAGTCATGAGGTGTGTTGTGAGCATCAGATTCGCGGGATTTTGGCTGTTGTTATCAGGGGATGTTATTATGGTCATGTGAATTATGCAGTGCATGGTGTGGATTCCACGAAGGTATGCAAACATGTATTGGTGCATCATGTAGTGATTAATACGGCGTTCGTATGTTGGAAATAGTCTTGGCGGAGAATTTCAGATGTTAGAATTTGGCTCTAAGGCTAATTTGACTAAATAAAAGGGATAATCTTCAGATTTCTCGAGCTAATGTGCTCAACTGAATTGTGGTAGCACGGGTAGGTGCATGAGGTGTTAAACGATGATTTCGGACAAATCCAGAGCAGTTCTTAGCACATTCGCGGACAAACTTATGTTTAAGTAGGAGAGAATGTAACAACCCGACCGGTCGTTTTGAGCTATAGCGCGTCGTTCGACGGTTTGGGACCATGAGTAGCTTCACTTTGGGTATTATGACATGTTCGTGTGGTCGAAATTGAATTTCGGGAAGTTTGGAGTTGATTTGGAAAGAGAATTCTAATTTCGGAAGCCTTAAGTTGGAGGATTTGACTTTGGAGTAAATAACCTTAGAATCAGGATTTGACGGTTCCAACAGGTTCGTATGATGATTTTGGACTTGGGCGTATGTCCGGATCGGGTTTTGGAAATTGGCATTTTGGAAGAAATTCATAAATTTGGGTTGAAGTGAATTTCAATGTTATCGATGTCCGTTTGGGATTCCGAATCTGGGAATAGCTCCGTATGGTGATCCTAGTTTTGGGAGTGCGTCCGGATGTGGATTTGGAGGTCCGTAGGTCATTTTGGAGTCGTTTAGAGAAAGTTAGAAATTTGGATAATTTTAAAAAGGTTTGACCGGGAGTGGACTTTTTGATATCGGGGTCGGATTCTATTCCGGAAGTTGGAGTAGGTCTGTAATGTCGAATGTGACTTGTTTGCAAAATTTGAGGTGAACCGGACGTGATTTAATAGGTTTCGACATCGAATGTATAAGTTTGAAGTTCTAAAGTTCATTAAGCTTGAATTGGGGTGTGATTCATGAATACGACATTGTTTGATGTGATTTAAGGCCTCGAGCAAGTTCGTGTTATATTTTTAGACTTGTGTGGGTGTTTGGTTTGGAGCCCTGGGGGCTTAGGTGAGTTTCGGAGTAGCTTCAGAGTGTTTTGTGAAGAAGTTGGATTGCTGGTTTTGGTGTGATCGCATTTGCGATGTAATGGTCGCAAATGCGAACATCGCATTTGAGAGGAGGGGTTCACATTTGCGAAGGGTGGGAATTTTCTGAGAGGTTGCATTTACGAACAATTTGTCGCTTTTGTGGATCTGTCCCCTTCGCATTTGCGAAGCTCTTGGTCGCAAATGCGACCATCGCATTTGCGAGCCAGATGTCGCAAATGCGAAATTTGCGACTGGAGCCAAGGGCTTTTTATTCAGAGACTTAGCCCATTTCCCACTTGGAAGGCGATTTTTGAGAGCATTTTGAGAGGGGTTTCCATCATCATAAAGAGGTAAGTGATTTGTTCTAGTTGTGAGTTAGATACAAGGTTTATATATGGATTTAAACATGGAAATTAGTAGAAATTTGGGATTTTGAAGAAAAACCTAAAAATTTGTATTCTTGGATTTTGATCACGACTATAGGTAGTATTTGTCTTCGAATATTTTCAGAATCTGGGCACGTGGGCCAGAGGGTTGCTTTATCGATTTTTCGAGCGGAGTTGGAAATTGTTATAATTGATTAATTATGAGTATTAGAGTACATTTTGATTGGGTTGCATCTTAATTGACTAATTTGGAGCGACGAGCATCAGTTTGAGGTGTTAGAGAGTCTTTGGAGCCGGTTATGGAATTTCAGAGCGAGGTAAGTCTCCTGTCTAACTCTGTAAGGGGGAAATTACCCCTAGGTGTTGTATATTGATGTGTGCTACTTGTTGTGGGGGGCTACGTACACGCGAGTTGACGAGAGCCTGTAAGTAGCTACATTCATGTTATTGTTCGGGTAGACTTAGGTTCACATCATGCTATATTTACTACTTGTTTGTACCACGTGATTTATTACTTATTTACTTCATTTATTTACTCTGCCTCATATTTACTTATCTCTTTAATGTACCCGATGTTATTGGACCACTAATGAGTGTCTATGTCAACCCCTCCTCACTACTCCTCCGGGGTTAGGCTAGATACTTACTGGGTACACGTTGATTACGTACTCATGCAATACTTGCTGCACATTTTTTGTGCATATACATATGTGACTAGTGGTCTTGTGAGAGCAGAGGCGTGTATGCATGCGGGGACCTATGTGAGCTGCATTCCACATTAAGACCCGCAGCCGGCAGAGTCTCCTTCAGAGTATTTATATTTCTCCTGTCCAAATTTGTATTCCGGACAGAGGCTGTATTTTATTTTACATTCCTAGTTGATGCTCATGCACTTGTGACACCGGGTTTTGGGGGTGATTGTGAATTTTTCAGTATTGAAATTGTTAAAAACAATATTATTTACTCGGTAAGGTTCATATTTTATTATTTAATTGAAAGAAATTATGATTTCATAAATATTAAATGAGAACTAAATTAAGTATTTAGTGTTGGCTTGCCTGACAGCGGTGTCCGGCGCTATCACGGCCTTTAATGGATTTTGGGTCGTGACAGTCCCACCGTCGATTTTTAAAATGAATTTCGGATTTTAATCCGGAAAAATTAGTAAATTCATATGGAATTAATTCCTACGATTCGAGTTACTTTCATGCTAGTTCTTGCTCCAGCATGAAAGTTCGCTCCCTTTCACAGTTCTGATTAAAGGGCTTGAGTAAATTGAATTGTTGTGATTAGATTTGAAGCTTTCGGATACGAATTCGCGAGGCAAATGTTTATTAAAATCTTGAAATTGGTTGCGAAACAAGGTAAATATCGTGGTTAACCTTAACTTGAGGGAATAGAACCTTTGAATTATTTGTTATGTGAAATTCATGTGAACGACGTATAGTCGAGATGATGAGTGTCTATACGTCATCAAATTAATTATTTTTCTAATTATTTGAAAATAATAAATTATTTTAAATCATGAATTAATTATTATATTAATTATTTCTCTCATATACCTTGCTCAATATTATGCCTTGAATCCATGCTATAATTGCTACATGCGTATTCGATTTATGTGACTTAATTGCTACTTGAAATTTAACATACTAATTATTAAATTGCCTATTTTCTCCCCGATTTCCACAATTAATTGTTACTTGTCATTACTTATTTTCTAAATAAATCATAATAATTGTATGCTTTGTTGCCTAATAATTTGTTATTAAATGTGATATTTATTGGAGTATTTTTATATTTAGTAGTTGTTTAATTATATTGTTGAAGCGGGTTGTACGCCACAACAGATTTGTTTTAAGTTTATATTGTTGGAGCGGGTTGCATGCCTATCACGACCCAAACTCCCTCCGTATAATGTCGTGACAGCACCTAGTCTATACGACTAGGTAAGCCTAACAAATTGCAAAAAAATAACAAAACGAAAGTAAAACTTGGCAACTAACAACAGTTGATAACTGAATAACTAGTAACAATGCCGCTCGGCATGTACAATAACCAATATTCTATAAATACACAGTCTTCCCAAAACCCAGAACACTGTAAGTCACAAGCTACAGAAGGAAAATAACGTCTCTATACAGCAGAGTCTAATAAAAGGAATACATGAAGTGTTTGACATAAGGGAGAATAGAGGAGGACTCCTAGGTCTCCGGACGCGAGCAGATGTACCTTGACGCCTCTAGAATAACGGTAAATGCACAACTAATAGCGAGGCTAGTATGATGAACCTGGATCTGCACACGAAAATATGTGCAGAAGAGTAGAATGAGTACACCACAATAGTACCCAGTAAGTGCCAAGCCTAACTTCGGTCGAGTAGTGACGAGGTCAGGTCAGGCCTACTGGTAAATAATAAATAAGGTAAGAGAATATATAGTATAATAAAAGACTAGAATTAAACAAAAGGAAACACAGCAAGGCAACAATACAACATACAGGGGTAAACAACAGGGGATCTCTAGACAACTTTATTTTATTCAGACCCTTATTTGTATTGTTCTAGAAGCTCGTGCACTTGTGACTCTAGTTCTGGGATGATATTTAGACATCGCTATTATTATGGATTATTCACTTTATTTCAGACTTTGTTTTCGCTTTTGTTCCTTTGTTATTGATTAATTTAAAATTATTTAAAAATGACTAATATTATTCTAATGTTTGCTTGCTGACGAGGCCAGTGTGTATAGGATTTTTCTGCTCATGCTTTGTCAAATTCTAGTATAGTTTGAGAGAATTAATTTAATGAAAAGTGAGTGAGGTTTAAAGCTTGTTAATTACTTAAACAAAAACCAAGAACTTTCGGAAGATTTATAATTTAAAAGAGTTGGGAATCGTTGAATTCACTTGATAATATATTACAATAAAATCTCACTTTTTACATGTATTTTCTCTGAGAAATAATTGCTTATTGCTAATACAATTATATTTAGCTCACTAAGAAGTAGTCAATTAATAGCACTCTGTGAGATTATGTGATTAACTGAGTTAAAATTGATGACGATTAAACGGAAATATTTTTCTTGCTTGAATTGTGCTAAGTGATAGTAGAAACTTCGTGAGAATATTTTTACTAAAAAATCAATAATCTTGCCTACAACAATTCCTCCGTGAGAATTAAAACTGAGGTAAGCAATATTACAAACTTGGAATAATAGATTACTAAAAATTACTCACTCTACTATTTTATTCATTGGTTATTATATATCAATTTTGCTTCGTGAGAATTATAAAATCAATATAAGAATAACTTAGATATAAAATATGTAGAAGTGATAACAATGATTAATTAAAACTATTATTACGGCACAGTACAAAGTATAAAAAGAAAGTTTCAAGCCAAGGATGTATTAAACTGAGATAGTATTATAAATATATATATCAAGCTTGATCAACTATCCCAACAAAAGAAGTTACTCCATTACGAAGTAAGAAAAATTAATTTAGGAACAAAGAACTTATGAAGAAATATTATTCTTCTAAACAAAAGACAACTAGGAGAAAATACTAAAGACAAAAGAGAGACCAAAGAGTAATTTTCTCTGCCCAAGACTCTCCCCCTTAAAATACAATATGAGTGCCTACGTATAGAAAATATGTAGCAAAGGTGAGATGATGTTGCAACTTTATGTCTTGATGTTGTGACTTCGAAAGTTGATGTTGTGACTTCAAATTTTGATGTTGTGACTTCAAAGTTACATTCACTTTGTCAAATTCTAGTGTAGTTTATGATATCGTCCCATAGAGATTGGAACATCTATGCTACAGACTTTTAATATTTCAACTACTATTTAAGAGAATTTATTTGATGAAAAGTGAGTGAGGTTTAAAGCTTGTTAATTATTTAAACAAAAACGAAAAAACTTTTGGAAGATTTATAATTTAAAAGAGTTGGGTATCGTTGAATTCACTTGATAATATATTACAATAAAATCTTATTTTTTACATGTATTTCTCTGAGGAATAATTGCTTATTGCTAATATAATTATATTTAGCTCACTAAGAAGTAGTCAATTAATAGCACTCTGTGAGGTTATGTGATTAATTGAGTTAAAACTAGTGACGATTAAACTGAAATATTTTTCTTGCTTGAATTGTGCTAAGAGGTAGTAGAAACTTCGTGAGAGTATGTTTACTAAAAAAATCAATAATCTTGCCTTCAACAATTCCTTCGCGAGAATTAAAAATGAGGCAAGCAAGATTACGAACTTGGAATAATAGATTACTAAAAATTACTCTCACTCTACTATTTTATTCATTGGTTATTATATATCAATTTATCTTCGTGAGAATTACAAAATCAATATAAGAATAACTTAGCGATAAAATATGTAGAAATGATAATAATGATTAATTAAAACTATTATTACGGCACAGTACAAAATATAAAAAGAAAGTTTCAAGCCAATGATGTATTAAACTGATATAGTATTATATATATATATATATATATATATATATATATATATATATATATATATATATATATATATATATCAAGTTTCATCAACTATCCCAACAAAAGAAGTTACTCCATTACGAAGTAAGAAAAATAAATTTAGGAACAAAGAACTTATGAAGAAATATTATTCTTCTAAAAGAAAGACAACTAGGAGAAAATACTAAAGACAAAAGAGAGAGACCAAAGAGTAGTTTTCTCTGCCCAAGACTCCCCCCTCACAATACAATATGAGTGCCTTGATGGATGACGATGTCAGTGACGAGCCCGATTATGATGTATGTAACAAACGTCCCATCGGTCCAGTTACCAAGGCATTAAATGCATGTCAGTCGTTGGTCAGCCACTACCGGTTCTGAACCGTGATCACCATGCTATAAATATTCACACTTTCATCCTCATCCAAACTTTTCACTCAAAAGCGTTTTCTCTACTCTTGCATCTTCTTCAAAAAATTCCTTTGCTTCATACATTTTACATCGCATACAACCCAAATTCTCGTTCCCTTTGTTCATCAATGGCGAAAACCTCCAAAACGATGCCACAAAAAGAGGCCGCTTCTTCATCACGACCCGCCGGTGGCGAGGATGCAGCGGAGCCTCGCCCTGAGGAATTTGTTACGGTAGGGTGCTCAACTGTCATCGATTTTAAGGTTGATAAACCTTCTTCGGTACCGGGACGATGTGAGCCGATCTCGAGGTACCAGTGTTCAATCACCGAGAAAATTCTCGATAAAGTAAAATATGAATGCAACTAAGGAGACAAACACGTGGTAGTCCCATCGCCTGAAGAATCAATTACTACCCACGAGAAAGGGTTATTAAGTGTTTATACTTATCCTTTCACATTGGGTTCATTAGACCCTGTCATCGTCGCCTTTTGTAAGAGATACGACGTGATCTTTGGCCAAATCCACCCTTATTTTTGGATAATAGTGATTCTTCTTTGATTCTTCTCAAGCAAAATCGAGGGGTGTATTTTAACCTTCGATCACCTTATGCGCCTTTATAGTCCTCAAATCTATCGAGGAGGGTTAATCAAGCTTGCTCGCCGAGCCACCAAAGCGTCGTTCTCAAGTACAGATGAAACTCGTGATCGACGTTAGATGGGCCGATTTGTTTGAGTCAAAACCTCGGACCTGATCCCTGCCGATGACATGTCATTTCCTGAGAAACGGAATATGAACCGTGAGTACTTATTTCCCTTCGAGTGTTTTAATATGTGAATGCCTTTCATTTTCTTGATCCACTTTTTCTTTCTTGTTACAGCTGTGGCTCGGATGCCGGAACTGATTACAAGTCTTAAACAATGGGTTGAAGGTCTGGTGCTATAGAGACCGTACTCCGAGCACGCTTGGGTGGAACTATCAAAGGTTCGATGGGAGGCCCGCAATCATGGTAAGTCTCTTTCTTAGTTTGTTTGTCATTTATTTTTCTTCACTTGCCAAGAACCTCCTTTTTCCCTTTGTAGGACTTGGGAAGGATGTTTCCATGAGGCCCCCATCTGGTGATGAAGAGGCCCCTACCCCAAAACAGGTTAAAGAGAAGAAGAGAAAAGATGCACCGAGTTCCCCGGTCTCGGAATAGAAAAAACCGGTGAAGAAATCTCGCAAGACCAAGGGGGGCTCCGGTATCATGCCTTCGGACTCGATCCGCCGATTAAGGTATGAGCCCAAAGAAGGAGAAGAGGAATTAGCCTGTGTACGGGCTAATGTTGTGATACAACAATCCTCTGAATCGGTGAAGGTAGATAAGGGAACCCTGGCCATAATTCCTGAACAAGAAAAAGCCGAGACTATCCCATCTCGTGCTGAGATGTTTGAAGGGGAGACTGAGGGCAATAATTCTAGGGCAGAAAAATATATCTCGAGGGACGATATCGGGGTAATCGACATTAGCGGATCCCCTAATATTTTGGATGATATGATCCGTGAGGCCAACATGCTGGAAGGTCGATCGTATGAGGGTATTCAGGAGTCGACTGATATCCACGACTTTCTGGATGGGCTCAATTCAGCTGCCTTGGAGAAGATTATCGGGTTCGGTGGATTACTGGTACCGAAGAAAGCATCATGGTCGGGCTCTACCGTATCTTCATCGGTTCCAAAACTAGTAGACCGACTCCCGATCCTGAGTGTTAATCCTGATCGTAAGCGGAAGATATTGCTCTCCGTCTTGGAGGATTCCCAAATATTTCTCCCCCTGTGGGGATTGCTAGTTACCTTTGTTCCTTGGTGACCGAAGAGGATCAAACCGTGATTAATGCGATAGGACAACGAGGCTCAACATGCTCTGAATCAGGTAACTTCGATGGTATCTCTATCATTTCTTTTACACTTAGAGTTGTAGATAATTCTAACATCTTTTTCCATGTTTGTAGGCTTCGGTGTTGCATCACGAGGCTTTCCTCTGAATTTGGGAGAAGCATGAGGCCGAAGTTCGGAACCTCACTGAGAAGAGTGACTCCGACAAACTTCTTAGTGAGAAGCTTCGACCAGATTTGGCAACGACTCGAGATGCGAATGAGGAAATAGCTGAGCAGGTATTCCGAATTCTTCACGATTGTGAAGATGAATTGGAGATAACCACTAACGATATGATTCTGCAGGTTCGGCAGAGGCTCGAACAGGTTAGACGGCTCAATTCGCAGGTAGATGAGCTACTGGCCGAGACAGAAAAATTCAAAGAGAATATGGACGTCATTGCCTCTAAAAAGGAGGTTGTCCAAGCGCAATTGGAGTTGGTTGAGACCCAGCTTCGGGCTATAGAAGAAAATGCCTCATTGCAGATCGAGAAGATTAAGAAGCTTCAACATCAATTGGATTTGGCCACTTCTGATAAGGCAGGCTTGGTTGATGAACTCGAAGTGGCCAGATCTGAGGTGGCCGAGGCTAATAAAAGAGCTGATGCTAAAGTGGCCCAGTTCAGGATCGATGTTGAGGTCAACCAGGCCAAGGCCAAGAGCATGGTCGAACATGCTAAATGGCAGGCTCGTAGGGAAGATCTCGAGGAGGTCAGCGCTCTGGGCTTCGATAATACGTCCGAAATTAAAAATGCCAAGACGAAGGAAACCATAGCCCGAAGGCTGGCCTTCCCTGAGGAAGACTCCGAGAGCTCGTGCGAATCTGAGGACGGAGAAAATCCCGAGGATGCAGCCTCCGATGAATACTAAGCCACTTAGGATATTAGGTTTCTTGTTTTTCTTTTGTATCTTTTCTGGGGCCGATTCGGCCTTTTGTAAAAAAAATTGAATATATATTATATATATAAGGCTTTTCGTGCTCTTTTGATTCTTGTGTTTTCCTTTTGCTTTTCTGTATTTTACGAAGGTCGAAAATGCCTTAGCATAAAATTGTGTCTGAGGTTTAGACAATTTTAGTGGAACCGAACTAGTATAGCCCTTAGGTTTTTTGATCGAGTGAGTGCTTGCTCGAACTCGAAGTAATGTAGCCCTTAGGATTTTGTAAGAAAAGTTGTTTATGGATTTCTCCCCTTTTCGGCTTGAAAATATTTTTTATCATTTATATTTGCAAAAAACTCATTATGCCTTAGCTCGAAATAAGGAATCGTTCAAGAGCTCGAACAATTTTGTACTCATTAGAGTTTTTGAGGCTTGATATTATCAAAGCCTTTTATGATTTCGCCGGGGGTAGCCTTTTTAACCGGTTTATGAAAGAATTCGAAGGCCTGTTTTGTAAAGGAATTCGGACGTCTCCGACCCGTGTTAATTCGGTCGTAGCCTCTTTAGTTCAGGATTTTCCCCTTGGCCTTATTTTCCCCTTTTACTTCAAGCTTGCCTGAAGTGTTAGTCCCCGAGTGGGTTGGCCGTGGCTTATAAAAATCGAGGGTTGCCAAAAAGGTCTTATGATCTCAAAATTTTAATAATTCGATCTCGTTTATTTTTCGGACGGCAATCCCCGAGCGTGGGGGTAATTATCCGAACTCTGGGTATGGTCGGCCCTTAAGCCTGTTTACATAATAGATCGAGAGTATGAAATTCTATAGTTGAAAAATATTTCTAAGGCATGAGATATCGGTAAAGAAAAATACTTCTCTTTATAAATGATTATACATGCGTACATGTTCTATGCCAGGGCTCGAGCAAACTACGCGGGCATGATTCTTTTGACCGTTTGGCCCTTACAAATATTTCCTATCGAGACCC
Organism: Nicotiana tabacum; assembly: GCF_000715075.1. NCBI lineage: Eukaryota > Viridiplantae > Streptophyta > Magnoliopsida > Solanales > Solanaceae > Nicotiana > Nicotiana tabacum. Next base: position 84,409,135 of record NC_134083.1, read on the forward strand.
TGCTTCCATAAAGTAACTTCCTTACATCAAAGTTGACATTCGAGGGCAATGCCCCCCAGTATTCGAGGTTGATCGTAAAAAAGACCTCGGATACTGTCGAATTGTTCTAACTTAACACGATCGACATTTGCCTCATTAAAAACCTCGCCAGAAAACCCATTTGGGACAAAACCAGTCTAAGGGAAAAAGAGTGCAACACGTGCTTTCAGACCTAAAGGCTTATATGTCGAAGAATCCATTGTTATTTCTTGCTGAACACTTGCAAGGGTTAGTTTAAAATATAAATGAAAATGGAAGGGGTCGTACCATATCAGTAGTACCCTTTTAGGTGCGATACATTCCAATTGCTCGGCAGTTGTTCGCTATTCATCGTGCTGAGCTTGTAGGATCCTTTTCTGATGATTTCGAGAACCCGGTACGGTCCTTCCTAGTTCGGACCCAGTTTCCCTTTATTTGGATTTCCGGTGTTGAGGGTGACTTTGATTAGCACCAAGTCCCCAATGTTAAAATGTCGAAGATTGGCTCTTCGATTGTAGTACCTTTCGATCCGCTATTTTTGGGCGGCCAATCGGGCGAGAGCGGCTTCGCGTCTTTCGTCCAACAAATCTAGGATCGTATTCATAATCTCATTACTCGACTCCTCTGTTGCATATCGAAACCTGATGCTAGGTTCTCCGACCTCGACCGGGATCATAGCTTCAGCGCCATAAACTAACGAGAACGGTGTTGCTCCGGTACTGGATTTTGATGTTATACGGTATGTGTGATGACCCAAAATGTCATCTTCAAATTTAATAATTAATTCTGTATTTTAAGACCTCAAAAAGCACTATTTATCATTCATTGACTTGCGTGCGCAGTCCGTAAAATTTTCTGAAAAGTTTTTTATGTAAAAATGGATTAAAATGTGAATTAGAGCTTTAAAACTCAACTGAGTTGACTTTGGTCAACATTTTTAGCAAATAGATTCGGATCAGTATTTTGACAGTTCCAATAGGTCCGTATCGTGATTTGGGACTTGGGCGTATGCCTAGAATCGAATTCCGAGGTCCCTAGCCCGAGATATGGAATTTTTGTGAAAACTTAAAAGTTTGAAAGCTTGTGAGTTTTAAGAAATTAATAATGTTGAATTTATGGACACCGGGTCCGTATTTTGGTTTTGGAGTCTGATATATATCCACTATAATATTTATGACTTGTCTGCCAAATTTGGTGAGAAACAGAGTTGATTTGACGTGATTCGGATGCCCGGTTGTAAAAATATAAGTTTTAAAGTTTTCTTGAATATTTACTTTGATTTGGTGTCCGATTCGTAGTTTTAGGTGTTATTTGTGTAATTTGATCACGCGACCAGGTTCGTAGCGTATTTTATGATTGAAATTCATAAATGGTTTCTGTCCGGGAGGTTCCTGATGAGTTTCAGGGTGAGTTTTGAACGAGCCCGGGCATTTCGGCACTCTATTATTGTTTTGGCATTTTTGGGGGTGCGGACCGCACATTTTTGGGTGTTGAGGAGAAGGAGGGGAGCGGACCGCAGCAGAATTTTGAGGCCGTGCTCAAAATTTTGTGGACCACGTAATTCTGTTCGCGGTCGTGCTCCATGAAGTTCTACAGATCCGCTAGTCCAACTTCGGAAGCCTATATCATTTGATCTACAAGGATTTTTGAGTTGATTAAATAACGTAAGTTTTAACCCTTCGTGTCTAGTTTTCAGAAAGGTAAAGAAGTCATCATTTGGACGTCTGTAGAGAATGTTATGGCCAAAATATTAAAGCATGGAAGTCCAGCCCCAAGAATTTCTTGGCCGCACCATTTTTTCGAGACCGCGGGATCTGGGGCGCGGCTGCGGCCGCGCTTGGAATTTCGCTGACCGCGAAATTTGAGTTCAGAGGATGTACTATATATCCGAGGTTTAGGTTATTATTTCATTTTTGGACTTTGGGAGCTCGGTTGGAGATGATTTTTCGTGGGTTTTTCAAGAAATTCATCGGGGAAAGTGATTCTAACTCGAATTTGGTTAATATACATGAATATATCAATGATTTCATCATTTGATTAGTACTTTGAGGTGAAAATTTGGGAAAGATTGTAGAAACTTCATAAAAATGATTTTTCGTGATTTGAACACCGATTCGGAGTCGGATTTGAGTGAAATTAGTATGACTGAACTCGTAATTGAATGGGTTGTCGAATTTTATAACTTTTGTCGGGTTCCGAGACATAGGTCCCATGGTCCATTTTTGAGTTAATTTCGGATTTTATTGAAAAATGTACTATTTTCTTATGGAATTGATTCTATAATTTTTGTTGACTATATCGAATTAATTATGACTAGATTCGAGTCGATCGGAGTCGGAAAATCGAGAAAAAAGCATACTACGTGATTAAATCGGAGCAAGTCGAGGTAAGTGACTTGTCTAACTTTGTGTGGGAGAAATTTCCCCTAGGATTGGTATTAATTGTAATGTGATGAACGTCGTGTATACGAGGTGACGAGTGTGTACACGTGCTTAAATGTGAAGGATTATGTTTTTAAATTGTGTAGATCATTGTTGCATGTTAATTAAATTATTAAATCTTGTTATATACTCCATCATTGATTTGATTCATATACTTTAAATTTTCTTGATCTTTTCCTGCTAATTGTTTTACCTGTTTAGTTGGAACTTGGTTTTTTTTTTTATTTTGTGCATTATTTGCAGGTTGATTTCCTTTAAATTAAATATTATTAATATGAAGTATTGGATATTTTTAAATTTGGTATTGAAGCAAGGTATTAAATATTTGAAATATTATTTTGCTGAATTATTTATTTCTGAATATTTTTGTAAGATTTTCGTACTCATTGTGATGGAGCCGTGAGCTCTTTATTGTGGAAAAATATTGTTGTTGAATTATTTTGGCAAATTAAATTATTTGAGCACTTGAGGTGCAAATTGTGATATATTGTGATGTTGATACGCATGATGTGGTATAAGGTCTGGGTATTGAAACGCATGCGGTGAGATAAGGGTGGCTTGATACACGTGGCTAGTAGGGGAAACTACTAGAAGTCATGCGGTATGATAAGGATGGCTAAAATGCGGGATGCTATTTCGAAAAAAAAATAATTTTCTTTAAAGTGAATTGTGAAGGCTCCCGCGGTGAGATAAGGAAAATGAGATAATGTGAATTTATTTATGATTTGGGTCTACGAGGCTGTACCTCGGGAGTGCCCTTGTTGATATTGATTTATGTCCGTAGTTGCCTTTGATTATTTATTGTGATTTTCTTAAGTTGAAAGGAAATTTTGTTGGTTTCTACGAGATATTATTTGCCATTATTTTGTATAATTAAATGGTGACCCGGTACTTGATTCATTTCCATTATCATTTATTTTATTATATTGTTAAACATTTTTCCATGTTATTATTATTTTCCAGTAGAGCCTGACGTGACCTCGTCACTACTCTACCGAGGTTAGGCTTGGCACTTACTGGGTACCGCTGTGGTGTACTCATACTACACTTCTGCACATCTTTTTGTGCAGATCCAGGTCCATCTTATCAGACTAGGCATCAGTAAACTAGATGTACGAGGAGACTTCGAGGTATATCTGCCAGCAACCGTAGACTTCGGAGTCCCCTTCTATCTTACTATGTTGCTTCCTTATTTGTTTTAGACTCTGATGTATAGAGACATAGAGAATAAATTCTTAGAAGCTTGTGACTTATTTCTACCGAGTTTTGGGAGTTGTAATTATTTGAATTGTATTTTATTTATTTCGGATATTTATTATTATTCTGCATTGATAGGCTTACCTAGTCTTAGAAACTAGGTGCCATCGCGATCTCCTATGGAGGGAATTTGGGTTCGTGACAACATGCCCATAGAACCTCGGGTAGTATTTCTCTTAATTTTCCTTTGGCGTCGGTCAATCTCTTCTTAAGATTTTGGATGATGGTTTTGTTGGTCGATTCGGCTTGTCTGTTCCTGCTGGGATGAGAAGGTGTTGATATGACCCTTTTGATCTTGCGATCCTCGAGAAATTTAGTTACTTTGCTACTGATGAATTGTTTTCCATTATCATATACAGTCTCGGAGGGCATCCTGAATCGATATATGATGTGGTCCCAAATGAAATCTATGACTTCCTTTTCTTTGACTTTCTCGAAAGCCTGTGCTTCAACCGATTTAGAGAAATAATCAGTCATAAAAAAAATAAATTGAACTTTACCTGGGGCCAATGGGAGAGGGCCAAGGATGTCCATTCCCCATTTCATGAAGGGCCATGGGGACATGACCGAGTGGAGTAGTTCCCCGGGTTGATGAATCATGGGCGCATTCCTTTGGCATTTGTCGCATTTTCGAATGAACTCCCTTGCATACTTCCCCATATCGGTCCAATAGTACCCTGCTCTAATTACTTTGTGACCAGCGACTCGGCACCATAATGATTTCCACAAGTGCCCTTGTGAACTTCTCGTAGGATGTAGTCGGTATCTTCCGTTCCCAAACATATTGCCAACAGTCCATCGAACGTCCTTCTAAACAGCGTTCCGTCTTCGGACAAAGTGAACCATACCACCTTTGTGCGTAGAGTTCTCGACTCCTTTGGATCCGATGGAAGCTTCCCGTTCTTTAAGTACTCTATGTACTTGTTTCTCCAATCCTAGGTTAAACTTGTAGAGTTTATCTCGGCGTGACCTTCTTCGATTACTAATCTCATGAGTTGTACGACAGTCCCCGAGTTGAGTTCGTCGTCCTCGACTGACGAACCTAAGTTCACAAGAGCGTCAGCCTAGCTGTTCTATTCTCGAGGTACATGTTGGAAGGTCCATTCCTTAAATTGATGTAGAGTCACCTGTAGTTTATCCAAGTACCTCTTTATTCGGTCTTCTTGGACTTCAAAAGTCCCATTAACTTGGTTTACCACGAGGAGGGAATCACACTTAGCCTCTTTAACCTCTGCTCCCAAGATTCTAGCTAGTTCGAGACCTGCAATCATGGCCTCATACTCGGCCTCATTGTTAGTCAATTTAGTAGTTTTGATAGACTATCTAACTACATTACCTGTGGGTGATTTTAATATGATGCCTAGTCTAGACCCCTTCGCGTTCGAAGCACCATCCGTAAAGAGGGTCCAGACTCCCGAAGATGTACCCGATTTTATCAGCAGTTCTTTTTCAACCTCGGATACGAGGGCCGGCATAAATTCAGCCATAAAGTCCGCCAAGATTTGATACTTGATGACGGTTCGGGGTCGATACTCAATATCGTACCTACTAATTTATATGGCCCATTTGGCCAATCGACCCGAAAGCTCAGGTTTGTGCAAAATATTTCGAAGAGGATAAATTCTTACAACATATATTGGATGACATTAGAAATACGGTTTTAGTTTCCTAGCGTCGCTTATTAAAACAAGCGCTAATATTTCTAAGTGTGGATATCTAGTTTCCACCTCACCTAAAGTCCGACTAACATAATAGACAGGGAATTGCGTACCTTGTTCTTCTCGAACCAGGACTCCACTTACCGCTATCTCTGAGACTGCCAAGTACAGGTAAAGTTGTTCATCCACTTTCGGGGTGTGAAGCAGTGGCGGGCTCGATAAATACCGCTTTAGTTCCTCCAAGGCCTGCTGGTATTCCGGAGTCCATGCAAAATTTCTCTTCTTCTTAAGCAGCGAGAAGAATCGGTGGCTCCTATCTAAGAATCTCGAAATGAATCATCCTAGGGCGGCTATCCACCCCATCAGCCTCTCCACGGCCTTTACATTATCCACTACAGTGATATCCTCGATAGCTTTGATTTTATCGGGGTTGATCTCGATTCCCCGGTTGGACACCATGAAACCAAGAAACTTGCCAAAGCCAACCCTGAATGCACACTTTTTGGGGTTGAGCTTCATATTGTACTTCCTCAGTATATCGAAAGTCTCCTGCAAATGCTTTAAATGGTCCTCTGCTCGTAGAAACTTAATTAACATGTCATCAATATAAACTTCCATTGATTTTCCTATTTGTTCTTCGAACATTTGGTTTACTAGGTGTTGATAAGGTGCACCAGCATTGTTTAGACTGAATGGCATAACATTATAACAGTAGGTGCCGTACTTGGTGATAAACGGGGTTTTTTCCTAATCCTAAGGGTTCATCTGTATCTGGTTGTACCCGGAGTAGGTATCGAGAAAACTGAGAGTCTCGTAGCCGGCCATGGCATCGATCATACGATTGATATTAGGCAAAGGAAAATAATCCTTAGGGCATGCTTTATTCAAGTCTTTATAATCTATACACATTCTAAGTTTGTTTCCCTTCTTAGGGACTACTACTACGTTTGCTAACTATTCAGGGTACTTTACTTCCCGAATGGATCCTATTTTGAGAAGTTTAGTTACCTCGTCCTTGATGAAGGTATGTTTGACCTCGGACTGGGGCCTTCTTTTTTGCTTCACCGGGCAGAATTTAAGGTCCAGTCTTAGTTGGTGAGTGGTAATTTCTGGTGGGATCCATGTCATATCGAGGTGGGACCAAGCAAAGCAAATCGTGTTAGTTTTAAGGAAATGAATAAGTTTGTTCCTGAGCTCGGGGTTAGCCTCGTGCCCAGGTATACCTTTCGTTCGGGCTGATGTGTGGCCAGTGTGACTTGTTCCAGCTCTTCGACCGTTCAATTGGTGGCATCGAAGTCATCGGGAATTATGAAGGATCGAGGGATAAAGTAGTCGTCATCATCGTCGATCCCTTTCTCATGCAATTGGGTCGAGGCCGGTATCTGTGGTTGATATTTGGCCTCCTGCTTTCCCTCCGATCCCTTCGTTGATGAGAGTGTCGATAATAGTATCCCTTCATCGACTAAAAGCATTTCCTTGGCGGCGGGTTGCTCCCCGTGTACTATTTTGACTCCTTCTGATGTCGGGAACTTTAGAACTTGGTGAAGGGTCGAGGGTACTGACCTCATGTTATAGATCCAAGGCCTTCCGAGCAGGGCATTGTGCCTCATGTCACCATCGATCACATGGAACTTTGTTTCTTGGATGGTCTCGGCTACGTTCACTGGTAAAGTAATTTCACCTTTGGTGGTTTCGCTTGCCATGTTGAACCCGTTAAGTACTCGGGCTGCGAGCACAATTTGATCTTGTAGGCCGAGTTGTTCTACAACCATCGATCGAATAATGTTGGCTGAGCTACCTGGATCAATCAAAACACGTTTAACTTGAATTTTATTCATAAGGACAGATATTACTAGCGCGTCGTTGTGGGGTTGTAAGATCCCCTCTGCATCCTCGTCATTGAAAGACAAAGTCCCTTCCAGCAATCATGTGGATCACGTGCCCCTGAGGAATATCGACCCCTCCAACAATTATGTGGATCACGTGTTGCGGCTCTTCTTGCTCATTCTGTCTGTTTGAATCTCTGTTCTTGAAATGGTTTTTAGCCCGATCGCTTAAGAATGATTGAAGATTCCCTTTGTTGAACAAACGGGCTACCTCCTCCCTCAGCTGTCTGCAATCTTCTGTTCTATGATCATGAGTGCCATGATATTTGCACATTTGATTACGATTTCTCTGGGCCGGATCAGTCTGTAGAGGTCGGGGCCACCTGGTGTCTTTGATGCGTCCAATGGCCGATACAATAACTGATGCATCAATGTTGAAGTTGTATTCCGATAGTCGTGGTGCTTCTTTGGGTTTGACATTTCTGTCGAAGCCACTCTTACTCATGAGCCCTCGAGAGATCTATCCTCGATCACTTCTTCTATGAATTCGAATGGGGTTGCATCCAGGCCCGTTATTTCTTCGATCTCCACCATATGGCTGATATCGATCTTTGTTTGATCGTTGTTCCCGGTCAATATCCCTTTCAACTCTGTCTACGGTCCTGTTTGGATAAACGGATCCGGAAGGAGTCCCCAGCTGGTCATCCTCGACCCTAATCTTTGACTGATACCGATTATGCACATCGGCCCAAGTTATAGCTGGATATTCGATCAAGTTCTGCTTCAACTGTTGTGAGGCTACCAAACTTCGTATGTTTAGACCTTGAGTGAAAGCCTGGACGGCCCAATCATTGGCGACCGGGAGCACATCCATAAGCTCCACTTGGAACCGAGATAGGAACTCTCTGAGTATCTCGTTGTCTTTCTGTTTTACTTTGAAGAGGTCCGACTTTCTAGTCTCAACCTTTATCGCTTCGGCGTGCGCTTTGATGAAGGAATCTGTAAGCATGGCAAAAGAATCTATGAAGTTAGGTGGTAAATTATGGTACCATATCATCGACCCCTTTGATAAAGTTTCTCCGAATTTCTTTAGCAGTGCGGACTCAATCTCATCGTCCTTTAGATTGTTCCCCTTTATTGCGCACGTGTAAGAAGTGACATGCTCATTGGGGTCGGTAGTTCCATTATACTTGGGAATTTCTGGCATGCGTAATTTCTTCGGAATAGGCTTAGGAGTCGCGCTCGGGGGGAAGGGATTTTGTACGAACTTCTTTGAATCCAAACCCTTCAAAACCAGTGGTGCTCCCGGAATTTGATCAACTCGGGAGTTATATGTTTCCACTTTTTTGTCATTCGCTTCAATCTTCTTCTCTCCCGATTGAATTCACTTTGTCATCTCCTCGAACATTTTCAAGATAGCGGGGTCAGTCCCTGACTCATTCACATTTGACCTCCCCGGCACTGGTTCAGACCTGTGAACAATGTCCTGTGATAGCTCGGGTTCGACCCTACTCGGTGCGTGGTTATGATTTTGAAGTTTTGCTATTGCAGCTTGTTGAGCCTGCAGCATTTCGAATATTATTCGAAGGCTGATTCCGCCTTCTTCGCCGTCCTGTGCGTTCTGACCGGCTGATCGAACGTCTCTGCGGACGCTATTTTTGGGGTCGACGCCCAGATTTGCATCCAGGCATGCGCCCATGATTCATCAAGCTGTTCGTTTCCTGGGGCAGCTATGATGTCGTTTTCTCCATGAAAACCAAGGTCGTTGTCGATGTGTGTGGGTACTGCTTGAGAGTTTGACATGTTGATCCTGGAACAAAAAATACTTACAAGAACAAGTATAAAGCAGTGTGTGTTATGAAAATTAGCACCAGGCAATCCCTATTAACCTTAGCCTCACGGTGGGCACCAAACTGTTTACCCTATTATTTGTGGTTTTAAGGACACGTGATTTTACTTGGCACAAACTGAGAAAATATGCAAATTGATATTGAAATTGACTGTAAAGAAAAATAAAAGAAAACCAAATGAGATGTGCTGCTTTGGCCCTCGAGCGGAGTTACCCTCGAACCAAATGAAATAGCAAATGAGATATGTGCGGAGTAACAGAGTATTGAGAACCTAAAGAAAAGAATAGTATATTGCTTTTTATTACGTGAAATATCCCCCCTTTACCAATTATTAGACCCCCTTTATATAGTAGGGGAGTCCTACTTATGGTACAATTTTAAATACAGTAAGAATCCCATGATTGGCTAGTTAATCTCTCTTTGATTTGTGCCATGATTTCTGCCGAGATTTTTCCCCTAATTGCGGCTATAACGGCTTTTTTATTTCTTGGCTCGATCTTGATCCTGGCCGATCTCAATCTTGATCGGTCTCTGGGTCTTTGAGCTCAACAACATATACTTCGCACCATGGATCGATATTACAATGATGAACCTCGGACCATCATGTTCCAATCTCTGTTAATCATACGATGGGCAAAACTCGGTTTTGACCGTATACAAAAATATAGGAGAATCGAATATATTTATTCATGTTTTATTTAAAAATCCTTATTTATACGTATGAAAATATATGAATAATTTATATTCATCAAATTCCCCACACTTGAACTTTTACTCGTCTTCGAGGAAAAAACAATTTTGTTTTTTGAACAACTCTCTTCAAAAATCATTGTTTGCCTTGTGGAGAGAAAATTTATTCAAGATAAGGGTTTCCTCATTTCCCAAAACTGATTAACCTTTTCAACCTTACAAAACATTTACCTTGCTTATGATTCCATCTTTGTTTGGCAAGAACTTGCATTTCTTCTCCCTATGACTCTTAAGAATTGATAAATTTATGACCATCTTCACTAAGAATTATATTTCTTTATCCATAGGCTTACTCATTATGTAAATCACCACTAATGTAGTTTAAACACTATTTTTTAAAACCTTTTAGTGCTTTTTCGGTTTGTAATGTTAAGTTTCAAGCTGGTAGGATAAAGGGAATATTTATAGTGACTTTTTTTGTAGCTATTGAAGCAATATATATTCTGAAATTTTGAAGTAATTTTCTCCTTTTTTTTAGAACAATACTTTCTGTACAATAGAGATTTTCTCTATATAGAAAGAATCCATATGTATACTGCTTCTTTGCCTTTTCTGCCGCCATTTTTTCCATTTTTTTTTATTAAGCTTCATCTTTGAATTTTCAGCTAAAGAGAAACAATTAGGAAGAAGTAATTACAGATATACGGGTATTTATAATTTACTGGTTCAGACTATGGTGTGACTAGAATGAATGATTTACAGGCTTCAAAGTTGGGTACTAGGGATACAATTATTTTTTGGATTGTTTTGGTTGCATTTTCAGGCTAAAAGGAAGAAATCAAAGAAAGCCTAATTCATTTTTCAAAAATTAGTGTCAAATATTATTTCGCCTTGATAAACATTCAGAGCAAGTTCTACTAAAGAATTACTGAATCTAACTGTTGATGTTCATAACTCTTCTCAATTCCAATGAATTCTTGAGTTGAAGATGCAAATCCTTACTTTCACAAAATTAGAATAATAAACTCGGAAGTTATGTGATTCAAGAAGAAAAGAGTTAATATTTTAAAAAAATGAAGAGATCTTATATTATGAATTTAATACCCGCAATAAAACAATAATCCATGAAAGAGAATTATATATAAGTAGTACTTTATTTACGGAAATTGAAATTCTTTTTTTCTTTTCTTTTATGGTTATTTAACTGTTGCACTTGATAGGTACTACCCAAGCATTGAAGAGTGCTTTGTTGCTTAAACATCCAGCTCTATAACCTGTTCCTTCAATACTAATAAAAAAATTACGTTATCAATATGTTAAAGCAGCAACATATTTTACATATATGTTACACCAGTTATACATATATATGTATATGTATATATATACAAAAACTTCCCAGAATACTTTTAAAAATAATACAAAAAAAAAGACGACATTAGTAACAACAGCCAATATAGCCTAATACTATATAGGCTAAACAGTAAAAGGCATGAACTTCCCATATTCTTTCTCCAAAACATTGACCCCCCAACACTTAAATCTTTCATCCTCCTGGATTAAATCTCATTATGAAGCTTATTTGTGCCTCCTACATTATAATCAGCAAAATTCTCCTCTCTTGGCTGTGAGGAACCACGTTGTGTCACCGGAACAACCAATTGTTTTTTTTTTTTTTTTTGAGAATTCATCTCCCCTATTCTAGGACTCTTTACCATCTCACTTTGTGCATTTGGTTCCAGCTCACTTTTTTCCCTTTGTTTTTTTTAAATTTGTAAATACATAAAGTACTAAAGAACTTTTATAAAAGAAATAAAATAAAAATCTTTTTAGCTTTCAAATTTACAGTCACAGAAGAAAGCTTGAAAGAAACTGTGGTCACACATGTTATATGTGTAATAGACTGAACTAATTTAACACCTTAACAGTCATAGGGTCCGAGTTTAAATATAAACCAAAATTTACATGTGCCTCCATTTGAATTGTATCATTAATTGGTTAACTAACCAGTCATTTAGGCATACCGATCACCATAGAGTTGCTCCCGTGTAGATGACTCTGTTTTTGTAGAGACCTTAATGATATGTTCCGATTGTACAATAATCTGGATGTTAACCAGATCAATTAGTTAAGCACTTAATTACTCAAATCTATGTTGGACTTATGAGGCTCCATTGCTTCTCCCTTAACAGCTACGGGTACGTACCATAGTTCTGAGTTTAACGTCTTCAGCTCGACTTATTGAGTATGGAATTCATCAGTCTATCAGAGTGACTGATGGATGTTGCTCAAAATATCCTCCAAAGTACAATTTGAGTCTTCGACCATTTATCTTAAATTTGTCTCCTCCACTGTTCTGTTGAATTTTAATTGCTCCATAAGGAGTAACATCTGTAACATTATAAGGACCTGTCCACCTGAATTTTAATTTTCCTGGAAATAGCCTTAGCCTGCTATTGTAAAGAAGTACTTGATCTCCAATTTTAAAACTTTTTTGTCAGATCAAATTGTCATGCCATTTTTTTTGTTTTTTCCTTGAAAATTTTTGTATTTTCATATGCTTCCAACCTCAATTCTTTTTACCAGCAGAAGTTAATTCAAAGTTTAATGCTTTCAGTTCCCAAAAAACTTTGTGTTCTAATTCAACTGGCAAATGGCAAGCCTTTTCAAAGACTAATTTATATTGGGATGTTCCAATTGGAATTTTGAACGTCGTTCGGTATGCCCATAATGCATCATCTAATTTTAAAGACCAGTTTTTTCTTGAAATTTCAACCGTCTTTTCAAGAATTCTTTTTAACTCACGGTTGAAAACTTCAACTTGCCCTTGTGTTTGAGCATGATATGGTGTTCCAGTTTTGTGAGTCACACCATATTTTGATAGCAAAGCAGAAAATTACCTATTCATGAAATGAGTTCCTTGATCACTAATGATGACTCGAGGTATACCAACTCTAGCAAAAATATTTTTTCTAAGAAAATTACACACTGTATGAGTATCATTCTTCCTTGTGGGGATGGCTTCAACCCATCTTGATACATAATCCACATCCACAAGGATATATTCAAAAGAATGAGAAGAAGGAAAAGGGCCCATAAAATCTATTCCCAAACAACAAATATTTCACATACATGTATTGATTGTAATGGCATCTCATCTCTCTTAGTCATATTACCTATTTTCTGACACCTATCATATTGTGCGACATATGCTCGGGCATCTTTGAAGAGTGTTGGCCAGAAAATCCGGCCTCCAATACTTTAAATGTCGTACGGTTTGCAGCATAATGACCTCCAATTTTTCCATCATGGCAGTGATACAGAATTTTGGTCATCTCTTCTTCAGGTACATACCTCCTGATGGTATTATCTGCACAAATTTTGAAAAAGTAAGGTTCATTCCACAAATAATACTTAGCATCAGAAATAAGCTTTTTTCTCAGTTGGTAAGAGAGATCTTGGGGTGTCCATCTTCCAACCAAGTAGTTAGCAATATCTGCGAACTAGGGTGGTTGAGTCACAATAGAGTCAACTGAAAAAATGTGTTCATCAGAAAATTCTTCTTTTATCTCGCTGAACTCAAGGGGAGGGTCTTCTAGTCTAGACAAATGGTCAGCTACCTGATTCTCTGTTCCTTTTTTGTCTTTTATCTCAAGGTCAAATTCTTGCAGAAGTAAAATCCATCTTAATAATCTAGGTCGAGCATCCTTTTTAGCTAAGAGGTATTTTAAAGTTGCATGGTCAGTAAAAACAGTGACCTTCGTTCCTATCAAATAAGAACGACATTTATCAAATGCAAATACTACTGCCAGTCACTCTTTTTCTGTTGTGGCATAATTCAGTTGAGCCTCATTTAGTGTTCTACTGGCATAGTAAATGAGACAAAAAATTTTATCCTTTGTCTAGCCTAAAACAGCTCCAACTGTCATATCACTAGCATCACACATAACATCAAAAGATTGACTTCAATCAGGGGACACAACTACATGGGCAGTTGATAATTTCTCCTTAAGGGTGTCAAAAGCTATCATACAATCACCTGAAAAATCAAACTTAACATGTTTCATCAAGAGGTTAGTTAGAGATTTTGAAATCTTTGAAAAATCCTTTATGAACCATTTGTAAAAACCTGCATGACCTAGAAAGCTTCTGATACCTTTAACAGTTGTGGGAGGGGGTAATCCTTCTATAAGATTAATTTTAGCCTTATCAACTTCTATTTCATTGGCAGTGATTTTATGTCCTAAAACAATTCCCTCTATAACCATAAAATAATATTTTTTCTAATTCAGAATCAAGTTTATCTCTTCACATCTCTTAAGAACTAAAGTCAAGTGGTAAAGATAATTTTTAAATGCTTTGCCAAAGAGTGTAAAATCATCCATAAAAAGTTCACGAAATTTTTCCGTCATGTCAGAAAAAATTGTTGATATGCAAAACGCTGAAATGTAGCAGGGGCGTTGCACAGACCAAATGGCATTCTCCTATAGGCATATGTTCCGTGAGGATATGTGAAAGTTATCTTCTCCTGATCTTCGGGTGCAATTGGTATTGGGTTATACCCTGAATCGCCATCAAGAAAACAGTAAAAATCATATCCTGCAGTTCTTTCCAACATTTGATCAACAAATGGTAAAAGAAAATGATCTTTTCTGGTAGCATCATTGAGACGTCTATAATCAATACAGACTCTCCATCCTTTAACAATTCTCATAGGTATGAGTTCATTATTTTCATTCTTTATAATTGTCATACCTCGTTTCTTTGGTACTACCTGAACTAGACTTAACCAAGGATTGTCTGAAATTGTGTAAATAATACCTGCTGCTAAAAGCATGACAATCTCCTTTTTCACCACTTCATGCATTGTAGGATTCAATCTCCCTTGGGGTTAGATTATTGGCTTGTAGATATCCTCCATGAGGATTCTATGCGTACAAATTGTTGGACTAATTCCTTTGATTTCCTCTACAGTTCACCCTAAAGCTCCTTTATGTGCTTTTAAGACTTGAATTAGTCTTTCTTCTTATTCTGCAGTCAAAGAAGATAAAATAATTATTGCTCAAGATAAACATATTTTAAATGAAAAGGGAGAACTTTGAGTTCAATTTTCGGTTGAACTTCTTCTGATTACATCTCTTTATCCTTAGAATCGTTTTCTAGTCTTTCAGCTTCTTTCCTGATTGTGGGATCATCATCTTGTGTAGTGTCTGATTTGGTCAAACATCTTTCAATTGAGTCAGAAATTAATTGATCATCTTTGAATTCATCTGCAAGATCACTAATCATATCAATAGAAAAGCATAAAGATGATGCCTCATCTCCTGAAAATCTTAGTATCTTTTACATATCAAAAATGACACTTTCTTTATCAACCCTCAAAATTAGTTGTCCTTGATGAAGATCTATGATTGCTCTTCCTGTAGCAAGAAATGGTCTACCTAAAATTATTGGTTCATTAGGACATTCTTTCATTTCAAGCACTATAAAATCTACAGGGAACACAAACGTATCTACTCTTACAAGCACATTTTCAATTATTCCCTTAGGTTTCTTAGTACTTTGATTTGCAAACTGAAGAGAAATACCTATGTCCTTCATTTCACCAAGATCCAATTTTCTAAAGATAGAAAATGGCATCAAATTTATTGAAGCTCCAGAATCACAAAGTGCTTTTTCAAGATATACTCCTCCCAAAATGCATGGAATGGTAAAACTACCAGGATCATCAAGTTTTTGTGGAAGTATAGCACTATATTTTTCAGTAAGCATTACCACATAAACTTCTTCTAATTTCCTTTTTGTAATGACCCGGCCGGTTATTTTGAATATTATAATCCCGTTCCCCCATTTAGTGCTTAATTTATGCTTTACAGTCGTTTTATGACTTACCAAGTTAGTTGGTTCGGGTCCGGAAGGATTTCAAATTGAAATGAGACACTTAGTCTCTTAATTAAAAACTTAAGTTGGAAAAGTTGACCGGATATTGACTTATATGTAAATGACCTCGGAATTTAATTCTGATGATTCCAACAGCTCCATATCGTGATTTTGAACTTAGGAGCGTGTCTGCAAAATTATTTGGAGGAGCGTAGTAGAATTAGGCTTGAAATGGCGAAAGTCAAATTTTTGGAAAGTTTGACCGGGGGTTGACTTTTTGATATCGAGGTCAGAATCTGATTCTGAAAATAAGAATACCTCCATTATATCATTTATGACTTGTGTGAAAAATTTGAGGTCAATCGGACGTGATTTGATAGGTTTCGACGTTATTTGTAAAAATTTGAAATTTCAAAGTTTATTAGGCTTGAATTGGGGAATGATTTGTGATTTTAGCGTTGTATAAGGTAATTTGAGGGTTAGACTAAGTTCGTATGATGTTATGGGACTTGACGGTATGTTTGGTTGAGGTCCCGGGGGGCCTCGGGTGAGTTTCGGATGGTTAACGGATCAATTTTGGGCTTGGCATTCCAACTGAAGAATGTTGGTTTTCTGTCACTGGTTTTCCTTCTACGCGATCACATGGGAATGTCCACGATCGCATAGGCTTGTTTGAGGTAGTGATGATTTAGTTCTTCGCGATCGTGTGAAGAGGGCCACGATCGCATAGCTGTGCGAGTTTGTTATTCGCGAACGCTTGAAGAAGGTCGCGTTCGCGTAGTGTAAGTGGAGCAGAAGTAGAGGTCACACGTTTTGTGTTTCGCGATCTCGTGGATGAGTCCCCGATCGTGTAGGCCTGTGAGAGTGAGCTTCACGATCGTGTGGAAAGGTCCGCGATCGCATAGGGTTAAATCTGGGCAGTGAAAATTTGTGCTTCGCGATCGCGTGTGGTTGTCTGCGATCGCATAGAGCAAATGACTGGGCAGAGAGATTAAGTTCTGAAAATGGGACTCCATTTTTACCGATTTGGAGCTCAGACAGAGAGAATATTCTGGAGGTTTTCAAGGAAAACAACGGGGTAAGTCTTCTTAACTCAATATTAGTTAAATTACCCGAATCCATGGTTATTTTTGACATTTAATTAGAGAATTAAGTTGGAAGATTTAGAAAACCCTCTCGGTTTAAATTGAAGATTTGAGAGTCGAGTTGAGATCGGATTTTGGTAAAATTGGTACGATTAGACTCGTGGTTGAATGGGATTTCAGATTCTGTAACTTTTGTCGGGTTCCGAGACGTGGGCCCCACTGGCGATTTTTGAGCTAAATTTCGGATTTTGTTGGAAAATTAGTATTTTCTTATGGAATTAATTCCAATAAATTTTATTGACTGAATCAAATTATTTGTGGCTAGCTTCGAGGCATTTGGAGGCTAATTCACGAGAAAAAGACATTGCAGAATAAAGAATTATACGGTGTAATGACCCGGCCGGTCGTTTTGAGTCCTAGTGCGTCATTCTGTGGTTTGAGGCCATGGGTAGCTTCACTTTGGGTATTATGACTTGCCCGCATGGTCGGAATGAATTTCGGAAGTTCAGAGTTGATTATGAAAGAAAACTCTCATTTCGAAAGCTTTAAGTTGGAAGAATTGACTAAGGTTAGATTTTTGAGTAAATGACCTCGGAATTGGGATTTGAAGGTTCCAACAGGTTCGTATGATGATTTTGGACTTGGGCGTATGTCCGGGTCGAATTTTGGATGACCGGGGAACATTTCGGCACCTATTATGGAAGTTGGGATTTTTAGAAGGATTTCTTAAATTTGAGTTGAAGTGCATTTCAATTTTATCAATGTCTGTTTGGGATTCCGAGCCTGGGAATAGCTCCATAAGGTGATTCCGGTGTTGGAAGCGCGTCCGGAAGTGGATTCGGAGGTCCGTAGGTCATTTTGGAGTCATTTGGCTAACGTTAGACTTTTGAAAGTTTTTGAGAAGTTTTACCGGAAGTGAACTTTTCGATATCGGAGTCGGATTTCGATTCCGGAATTTAGAGTAGGTCCTAATGTCAAATGTCACTTGTGTGCAAAATTTGAGGACAATCGGACGTGATTTGATAGGTTTCGGCATCGATTGTAGAAGTTGAAGTTTCAAAGTTCATTAAGTTTGAATTAGGGTACAATTCATGATTTTGATGTTGTTTGATTTGATTTGAGGTCTCGAGCAAGTTTGTGTTATGTTATGGGACTGGTTGGTATGATTGGACGGGGTCCCCGGGGCCTCGGGTGTGTTTAGGGGTGGTTTCAGATCATTTCGGGTTTTTTTGGACTGTTGTTGCTGGTATGTGGTTTCCTTCATCGTGCTCGCGAAGAAGAAATTTTGGGGGTGCTGGATTTGGCCTTCGCGAACGCGAAGCAGTGGACGCGAACGCGAGGCAGGAGCTGGGCAAGCCTTCGCGAACGCGGCCAAGGCAACGCGAATGCGAAGAAGAAAGGAGAAGATAGGTCCGAGGTCATTGGCCTTCGTGAACGCGAAGTGTGTAACGCGAACGCGTGGCAAGAACTGGTCAAGCTTTCGCGAACACGACGCAGTGGTCGCGAACGCGAAGAAGGAATGGAGCTGGGCCTGGAAGTGCTTAGCCTTCACGAACGCGGGTGTGGTACCGCGAACGCGAAGAGGAATTTGAGGCAGGTGGGTTTTTGTCCTTCACGAACGCGAGACAGAGGTCGCAAACACGAAGAAGGGCCTGGCCTGGGGAGATTATTTTAAAGACATGGTTTGGCCATTTTTCCTCCACTTTTCATTTGGTTGGGCGATTTTTGGAGCTCTTGGAAGGGAGATTTTCGTCATCTATGTCAAGGTAAGTAATTCCCACTTATTGCAAGTTAAATAATTTAATTTTGTATGGATTTAGACATGAAAAGTTATAGAAATTTGGGATTTTAAGAGGAAAACCTAGAATTTGGTATTTGTGAATTTTGACCACGAATTTGGGCATGGAATTGGAAATGAACTATATATTTGAGTTTGTGAGGTTATGGGTAGAGTTTATCTTCTAAAAGTTTTGGAATCCGGGCACGTGGGCCCGAGGGTTGCTTTATCGATTTTTCGATCGGAGTTAGAAATTGTTATAAATTGATTAATTATGAGTATTAGAGCATATTTTGATTGGGTTGCAACTTATTTGACTATTTTTGGAGCGACGGGCGTTGGTTTGAGGTGTTAGAAAGGCTTTGGAGCCGGTTATGGAATTTCGGAGCAAACTAAGTCTCCTTTCTAACCTTGTAAGAGGGAATTAACCCCATATGTGAACTAAATTATTGTGTGCTTCTATTTGTGGGGGCTACGTACGCACGAGGTGACGAGAGTCTGTGCGTAGCTACTAGCTATGACTATGTCCTGGTAGTTTTAGGCTCACATCATGCCTTGTTGATGTTGTTATTGATTTATGTTTAACTGTTTGCCTCGAGAGGGAACGAGATTGAGTTTTCTTATTAAATGTTTTGAAAGGAGTTGAAATTAAAGAACTTAAGATTTAAAAGGTTTCATTTGAACATTGTAATTTCGAAAAGGATTGAGGAATACCATAATAGCTTAAGAAATCTATGTGTAACCGCGTCGCATGTATGTTTCGCGAGCGGGGTAATTTCCTTAAAAAACTACAAGCTGAGTTTCCCTCATTTTGAAAAGAACTAAGAAAGAGATAGGATTTTTAATGTTAAATTATATTTGACCGCGTCGCAAGTATGATCCGCGAGCGGGGAGATTTCCTTAAATTTATATTTGACTATGTCGCACGTGTGATTCGCGAGCAGGGTATTTTCTTTCTACCACTCTTATGGGATCGGGCCGTTCACCTCGGCAGGATTTATGTACCACACTCTCATGGGAGTGATCCATTCGCCTCGACAGGTTAATAGATGCATCTATGGTTCGCGCCGTTCAACCCTCGGTAGTGCACAGTTTACTTTTATGTTGGATCGGGCCGTACACCTCAGCATTTCCTATATATATTATCCTCATGGAATCGTGCGTAATATTGGCAAGAAGCCGGTGTATCTGAGGTTTTTCCCTAATTTGAATTATGACCATCTCGTTGATGAAATCCACCATCTCTATATATGCTCCGGTTACGGAGGGAACTTGCTAGTTGAGAGCTCGAGTAAAATTGTAAAGAGGGGAATTATGCCACGTATTTTATACATGTTATTTCATATATTTACTCGATTTCATATCTATTCACTTCTTTACTGTACCTGATATTAATTATAGCCCATAGTAAGTGTCCGAGTCGACCCCTCGTCACTACTTCTTCGAGGTTAGGCGGGATACTTATTGGATACGCGTTGATTTACGTACTCATGCTACACTTGCTGCACATTTTTGTGCAGGTACACATATATATTATTGGCCTTGTGGTCGCAGCGACGTGGTTGATATGGGGAATTAGGTGAGTTGCATTTTTAAGACGATTCGCAGCCGGCAGAGTCTCCTTCAGAGTATTTGTATTTTTCTTTTCTATCCAAATTTGTATTCCGGAAAGTTATTATATTTTATTTTATTTTCTAGCAAATGCTCATGCACTTGTGACACTGGGTTTTGGGATTGATAATAGGCGTTTAGTATTGAAATTGATAAAAAACATTATTATTTATTCTAAAAAATTCATCCTTTACTATTTAATTGGAAGGAAAATATGATTTCAAAAATATTAAAGACAAGGACCAAATTTAGTAATTATAGTTGGCTAGCCTGATAGTGGTGTCTGGTGCCATCACGACCTTAATGGATTGTGGGTCGTCACAACATGGTATCAGAGCACTAGGTTCTCTTAGGTTTCACGAGTCATGAGCAAGTCTAGTAGAGTCTTGCGGATCGGTACGGAGATATCTATACTTATCTTTGAAAGGCTACAGGACTGTTAGGAGCACTTCCCTTCTTGATTCCTCATCGTGCGATTTGATTCCTTTGAGGCTTATGCCTTCATTTCCTTCCCATTCAATCTTATGCGACGTGAAGCGCTGGTTATAAATCGAGAATTGAGGAATTGTAATGGTACTACGGATGTGGTGCGGGATGTTTCGCCATGCGTAGTTGTTTGGGCTATTGTCGTCGCCTTGCGGAAGGATATTCTGTCATTTTAGCTCAGTAACTATTCTTCTGAGATGCTTTGAGGTTGTGCACAGGTTGCTATGATGCTCATGAGTTGTAATCACACGGTATTGATGTGATGGTAGGATTCTTGCCTATGTGTCGAGGTAGTGAATGACTTGGAAGGAGGTTTACTCAGCGTATGGTTCCGAGATTCAGTGTCTTATTTCAGGCGGAGCAAAAGCAATTGGCCAATGAATGTCCAGATTTGGGTTGATGGAGTAACGAGGCTTGGTATTTTCGAGCATAGTAGAGTTCTCAAACTGTGATATGGTGTCATCGTCCTTGTTGAACGCGTTAAGGTTCTCCAATGTTATGGCCTTCTTCAATTTGCCTTTGAGGCAGGGTACTGTGAAATGGTGCTTGAGATGCGGTTGTCAGAGATAACGGAGTGTAGCAGTTTCGGAATCAAATTAGTACTTCTAGTATTGATGGCTCAAGGAAGATGATCTTCGGAAAGGTTAAAGTCGGTAGCGATCGATGGGTTCAAGTGCTACAGAGGTAGATTTTTATTTAAGGCAACAACTGGGCAGTGAAAGATGAGAAAGAACATGTGGGAAGTGTCTTGTCGCGGTTAAGTTTCTAGAAGGCCAAGTGTGAGAAGCAGAAATCAGGTAGTTGCTTAAAGGAGAGAGTTTGACCAAAGTGGGAGAGTGGCAGAGTAGCATATGGGTTACTGATTTCATAGTAATTGTACCTAGTGCAGCGGCATTGGATGGTGTCGGCATGGAGTTTTCATAGGCGGGTTATCTCTTGTGAGCAGGTTAGCGGTCGCATGGTGTTGATGAAGCTTCTATGAAGAATTTCTACTGACTATTCAGGAAGAGGTCGAATATGTGTATGTGGCTAGTGATTCAGAGTGGCTATGAAGCGTTTATAAGAAAGGTTTCGAGGAATTTGGTGGGTTGATTGTGCAAGATCATGTCAACGATGAAGAAAGAATCTTGGCCGGTTCCAGAGTTATGCAATGGTAGCTTCAAGCTAAGTGGGAGAGTCCCACCATCTACAGTTGGATTGCATGGTCATCTATTTGTAAGATTTTTGGTTATCAGCATATTGATGGGTTATTACGACTAAGGAAAGGGAACATCATGGGTAATTCGAGTAGAGAAATTGATCAATGTATGCTATATTTGGCCTTATCGATTCATGTTCAGGCTTTGCGAAGACTCAGAGTTTATGTTTCGTGCAGATGTGATGTAAAAGGAAAGTGATTCAGCTGGGTACTTGTTGAGAGAGTGTTCATGTGCTAGCAAAGCCTCGGAGTTGATTATATTAGGGACCAGGTCGGACTGGGTGACTCTCAACCATGGTCCTAGTGGATTCAAAAGTTAAAGTGCGGTGTCTAAGGATTTCGAGCTTGTAGTATGGTTAAGTATCAAACTTTTGCAGCAGATTATGAAAGGGGCTTGGAGTGTTCTACATTATCTTCGGGTTGCGGTGTAGCATTGGAGGAATGGAAGAAAAATAACTTTGGATTCATAGAGGGATTTTCCAGAATAGGTGTACCAGTTGAAGATGCGAACATGCGCACAAGGAGGGTATAAGATGGTTCGTGGGATTTGAGACAGCGTGGTCTCGTGAAATAAGGTCACTGGGGATGAGTGCGAAATTAGATTTGTGATGTAATGATTGGAGTTATTATTATTTCTAAGGTGAGTTAAGAATAAATTGGGAAAGGACGGGTCGGCTAACAATGGTTGAATTGGCATGATGGTGGCAATGATCAGTTCTTTCAGCATATTAAGTTATGCATGTGATTTGTGGCGGTACGTGCGAAGCTTGACGGCCACCGTAATTGATTTTATTTGGAGGAATTCAAGTATTATGGCATATTATGTGTAGATGGATCCCGGAAGAGTTATGGTGGTTTAGACCACTACTTGAGGTTGGTATTTTCTACGGATATGAGAATTCAGTCATGTGTTGCAATGGTTCTCTTGAAATGAGTTAAGTAGAAGGTTTCTATATGATTAAGTGTTTACGATATTAGTGGTTCAGGAGTTATGATGAAATTCTTATACTCTTGCACATTGGCGTGATTTAGTGCATCAAGTAGCATGGGATTCGAAAGTTGAGGATTCGAGATTGTGGTTCGGTGTTGACAAGGATGTCATGAGCTCGGATGAGCAGGAAAGAGTATTTAGATGTTTAAAGTAAGATGGTATTGTTTTCGGCATCACCTAGGGTCGATGTCATATGTAAGAGGCCTTGTGTATTGATTTGTGGATTCTTTATTTGCTTTACAACTTTAGTGCGGTCGGTGGTATGGATGTGCAGACTTATTACATAGTGCGGAAGGTCGTGGGAGCGTATCCCACGGGAAGAAGGTATAAGTGTGGCGTGTAGTCACTTGATTGAGTGAATATTGAAACCAAGTATGAAGATTGTGGCAATATCGCTAATTCGAGAATTTATGCCTGGAGGGCGCTCGGTCTATTTGGTTGTGGACTGTGTAATTGTGTTCCGGTTATGATGGTTGTTCTTGTATATTACGGGAAAAAGGATTATTATGGATCCTTGAAAGGTTATTAGCCTAGTATGGTGCGATCAGAATAGGCTTGAGGTCTGTGGATGTATTTAAATATGAATATGGGCTCTATATCAGGCCGGATGGGTTCATTTCAGCATAGCGCTCCTTATGGATGAGTATTCGGACGTTGGACGTCATTTCATCGATGGCTATTTCATGTAATACTATATTGTGCCATGTGAGCTGTGAAACGGATTGATAAATTTCTTATGTGTTAAGGTTCTGCGTTGCGATGGTGTTATGTGAGCAGGATGGCTCTCGAGATTCAAATCATATATCGCACCTTAGTTGTACTTGGGTTTTGTAGCATATGGCGTTGTCGGTCCTCCCAGGGGTGGTATTATGCACTTAGCGTGCTTGTGTCCGATATTCAGATATTTTGTAGCAATGAGCATTCTAGCTCAGTAAGTATTTCCTTATAGATTTCTTTTGTGAGGATAGGGTGGCACGCCGCCACGGGTATGTTGTTTGGATCGGGTTGCATGCCGCAACAATGTGATGTTGAGTGTAGTCCCCTATATTCTATTTTGCGTGTTTGGTGTCCCATTTTCTGAGGAAGGTTCATGACACCTTTTCGGTTGTCTAATTAGTTACGTGGGTTGAGTAGTCCCTTCCAGAGTTCATTTTCCTTATGTATTACATTCAAGTTGGTAGCTTGTTGGCACATTGTGGCATCACATGAGACTTTTGATCGTGTATGAGGTGGCTTATTGCTTAAGCAGCTTGTTCTGGGTGAGACGAGATTATTGGATCCAGGATCAGTGCGATCGGATTATATGAAGTATAGTAAAGAGCAAATACCATTATTTGGTTATAACGGGTGATGATTCTAGTCAGGAGGAGAGACTCGCTGATTTGTTGACTCGATAGTCGGTTATGAATTTCTACACGTCTCTCATGTCGTGGCGGTATTGCAAGAGTTGGAACCAAACTTATATATATGTCATAAGGTGCATGGTGAGCATCAGATTCGGGGAATGTCGGCTATTATGATCAGAGAATGTTATTATGGTCATGTGAATGTTGCGGTGCATGGTGTGAATTCGTCAAAGGTATGCAGTCGTGTTCTGGTACATCGTATGGTGATTGATGTGGTGTTCATATGTTGGAAGCAGGCCTGACAAAGAATTCTGGATGTTAGAACTGGGCTCTAAGACTTATTTGCCTAAATAAAAGAGAATATCTTCAGATTTGATCGAGCTAATGTGCTCAACAGAGTTGTAGTAGCACGGGTAGGTGCACGAGGTGTTAAACAGTGATTTCAGACAACTCCAGCATAGTTCTTAGCACGTTCGAGGACGAACATATGTTTAAGTGGGAGAGAATGTAACGACCCAGCCGTCGTTTTGAGCCCTAGTGCATTGTTCGGTGGTTTGAGGACATGGGTAGCTTCACTTCGGGTATTATGACTTGTACCGTGATCAGAATTGAATTTCGGAAGTTTAGAGTTGATTTGGAAAGAAACTCTCATTTTGGAAGCCTTAAGTTGGAAGAATTGACTAAGTTTGGATTTTTGAGTAAATGACCTCGGAATCGGGATTTGAAGGTTCCAACAGGTTCGTATGATGATTTTGGACTTGGGCGTATATCCGGGTCGAATTTTGGATGACCCGGGAACGTTTCGGCACCTATTATGAAAGTTGGCATTTTTAGAAGAATTTCTTAAATTTGAGTTGAAGTGCATTTTAATGTTATCAATGTCCGTATGGGATTTCGAACCCGAGAATAGCGTTGTATGGTGATTCTGGTGTTGGGAGCGTGTCTGAAAATGGATTCGGAGGTTTGTAGGTCATTTTGGGGCCATTTGGCCAAAGTTAGAAATTTGAAGGTTTTTGAGAAGTTTGACCGGAAGTGGACTTTTCGATATCGGGGTCGGATTTCGATTCCGGAATTTAGAGTAGGTCCATAATGTCAAATGTCACTTGTGTACAAAATTTGAGAACAATCAGACGTGATTTGATAGGTATCGGCATCGATTGTAGAAGTTGAAGTTTCAAAGTTCATTAAGTTTGAATTGGGGTGTGATTCATGATTTTGATGTTGTTTGATGTGATTTTAGGTCTCGAGCAAGTTTGTGTTATGTTATGGGACTGGTTGGTATGATTGAACGGGGTCCCAGGGGCCTCGGGTGTGTTTAGGGGTGGTTTCAGATCATTTCGGGTTGTTTTGGACTGTTGTTGCGGGTATCTGGTTTCCTTCACCGCGAACGCGAAGGAAGTCCTGCGTTCGCGAAGAAGAAATTTTGGGGGTGCTGGATTTGGCCTTCGCGAATGCGAAGCAGTTGACGCGAACGCGAGGCAGGAGCTGGGCAAGCCTTTGCGAACGCGGCCTAGGCGATGGGAACGCGAAGAAGAAAGGAGAAGATAGGACCGACGTCATTGGCCTTCGTGAACGCGAAGTGTGTAACGCGAACGTGTGGCAAGAACTGGTCAAGCTTTCGTGAACACGACGCAGTGGTCGCGAACGCGAAGAAGGAATGGAGCTAGGCCTGGAAGTGCTTAGCCTTCGCGAACGCGAAGAGGAACTCGAGGTAGCTGGGTTTTTGTCCTTCGTGAACGCGAAGAAGGGCCTGGCCTGGGCAGATTGTTTTAGAGACGGGGTTTGGCCATTTTTCCTCCACTTTTCATTTGGTTGGGAGATTTTTGGAGCTCTTGGAAGAAAGATTTTCGTCATCTATGTCAAGGTAAGTGGTTCCCACCTATTGCAAGTTAAATACTTGGATTTTGTATGGATTTAGACATGAAAATTTGTAGAAATTTGGGATTTTAAGAGGAAAACCTAGAATTTGGTATTTGTGGATTTTGACCACGAATTTGGGCATGGAATTGGAAATGAACTATATATTTGAGTTCGTGAGGTTATGGGTAAAGTTTATCTTCGAAACGTTTTGGAATCCGGGCACGTAGGCCCAAGGGTTGTTTTATAGATTTTTCGAGCGGAGTTAGAAATTGTTATAAATTGATTAATTATTAGTATTAGAACATATTTAGATTGGGTTGCAACTTATTTGACTAGTTTTGGAGCGACTGGCGTCGGTTTGAGGTGTTAGAAAGGCTTTGGAGCCGGTTATGTAATTTCGGAGCGAGGTAAATCTCATTTCTAATCTTGTAAGAGGAAATTAACCCCATAGGTGAAATAAATTATTGTGTGCTTCTATTTGTGGGGGTTATGTACGCACGAGTTGACGAGAGTCCGTGCGTAGCTACTAGCTATGCCTATGTCCGGGTAGTTTTAGGCTCACATCATGCCTTGTTGATATTGTTATTGATTTATGTTTAATTGTTTGCCTCGAGAGGGAGCGAGATTGAGTTTGCTTATTAAATTTTTTGAAAGGAGTTGAAATTGAAGAACTTAAGATTTAAAAGGTTTCATTTGAACTTCGTAATTTCGAAAAGGATTGAGGAATACCATAATAGCTTAAGAAATCTATGTGTAACCGCATCGCATGTATCTTTCGCGAGCGGGGTAATTTCCTTAAAAAGCTACAAGCTAAATTTCCCTCATTTTGAAAAGAATCAAGAAAGAGATAGGATATTTAATGTTAAATTATATTTGACCGCGTCGCAAGTATGATCTGCGAGCGGGGAGATTTCCTTAAATTTATATTTGACCGCGTCGCATGTATGATTCGCGAGTGGGGTATTTCCTTCTACCACTCTTATAGGATCGGGACGTTCGTCTCGGCAGGATTTATGTTCCATACTCTCATGTGAGCGGGCCGTTCGCCTCGGTAGATTAATAGATGCATCTATGGTTCGCGCTGTTCAACCCTCAGCATTACACAGTTTACTTTTATGTTGGATCGGGCCGTACGTCTCGGCATTTCCTATATATATTATCCTCATGGAATCGTGCATAATATTGGCAAGAAGCCGGTGTGTCTGAGGTTTTTCCCTGATTTAAATTATGACCATCTCTTTGACGAAATCCACCATCTCTATATATGCTCTGGTTACAGAGGGAACTTGCTAGTTGAGAGCTCGAGTAAAATTGTAAAGAGAAAAATTATGCCACGTATTTTATACATGTTATTTCATATATTTACTCGGCTTCATATCTATTCACTTCTTTACTGTACCTGATATTAATTATAGCTCATAGTAAGTGTCTGAGTCGACCCCTCGTCACTGCTTTTTCGAGGTTAGGCGAGACACTTATTAGGTACTCGTTGATTTACTTACTCATGCTACACTTGCAGCATATTTTTGTGCAGGTACACATATATATTATTGGCCTTGTGGGCGCAACGGCGTGGTTGATATGGGGACTTAGGTGAGTTGCATTTTTGAGACGATTCGCAGCCAACAGAGTCTCCTTCAGAGTATTTGTATTTTTTTCTGTCCAAATTTGTATTCCGGACAGTTATTGTATTTTATTTTATTTCCTAACAAATGCTCATGCACTTGTGACATCGGGTTTTGGGATTGATTATGGGCGTTTAGTATTGAAATTGATAAAAACATTATTATTTATTTTGAAAATTTTATCCTTTACTATTTAATTTGAAGAAAAATATGATTTCAAAAATATTAAAGATGAGGACCAAATTTAGTATTTATTGTTGGCTTGCCTGACAGTGGTGTCCGGTGCCATCACGACCTTAATGGATTTTGGGTCGTGACACACGGCTTGAGGTAAGTAACAGTTCTAAATTTGGTCTTGAGGGTATGAAACCCCGAAATATATATTATGTGATTGGTTTTGAGGTGACGCACATGCAAGGTGATGGGCGTGTGGGCGTACACCGTAAGAATTATGACATGGTCAATTCCATGGAACTGTGTAGTTGAAAAATCTGTTAATATCCGTACATGTTTCCCCGTATTAGAGAAATTGATCTATGAATCATGTTTAAATCATATGTTTACACTGTTGGGACCCACATAGGTCGTGTGCTTGTGAAATTATTTACTAAATTGCTGTTTTGCACTCAGTCATATTTCTATTTGCACATTTTTACCTCAGTCTCTCTTATTCATTATTGATGCATCATATCATTGTTGTTGGGCTACTTATCATGATTTCTGAGAGCTCGAGAGACTGGAGAGCTTGATGACTAAGTGAGGCTGAGGCCTGATTGTGAGGATATTTATGGATCGGGCTGTACGTCGCAGCATGTTTCAATTGATTTATGCCATGATTGGCTTGATATAGCGCTTGGGCTAAAGGAGCCCCTCCGGAGTTTGTACACACCCCTAATGAGCGCAGGTACCTACTGAGTGCGAGTGCCGAGTGATGAGCGACTATGAGGAAAGAGTGACTGTGAGGTTGGAGTGAATGGGAGGACTGAGTGACTGTTACTCTGAGAGTATGCATTGATTTCATTATTTGTTGTATTTCAGCTGTCATATATCACTATTTTGAAAATTACGGAAAAAATATTATTTTCTGTTTCGGTCAAAGTTGATATGAAATTTCAGTGAAATCTTAAATGTTGAACTTGAGAGCATGCCTACCCTTTTATATTGGAAAGTACTGTATTTGGACTTAGCTGAGAAGCTCATCACTACTTTCAGTTCTTTATTTATTATTGTTACTTACTGAGTTGGTTGTACTCATACTATACCCTGCACTTCATGTGTAGATCCAGATGATCCCGGATAAAGTGGGTATTGATTCTTTCACACAGTCGATTTTTCGGACATTCAGAGGTAGCTGCCATATTTCGCAGACCTTGTTTCTCCTTCCCTATCCTTTTGTTTATTGTATTTGGTCTCAGATTATTACAGATCATATTTTTCAGACTTGTAATGTATAGATGCTCATGTACTCAGTAACACCGGATTTTGAGAGTGTCTTTATTTCCAATGTTTGTGGGATTTACTCTTAAACTTAATTATTATATTTTCAGTATTTAAAAGAAATTGTGAGTTATTGATGTTGTCGGCTTGCCTAGTATTGAGATATGCGCCATCACGACAGGTTAAGATTTTGGGTTGTGACACTTTTTCTTGACAAAATTGTTTTTAAAAATTTAGCATATGAATGCATTTTCAACAAAGCATCAGTGAAAGGAATATTAATGTAAATCTGTTTCAAGATTTCCAAAAACTTTGCAAATTGACCATCAAGTTTTTCTCGTTTCATTTTATGTGAAAAAGGAATTGTCACAGGTAGGGCAGTCATTTTTTCAGAAATATTTTCTTCCTTATTCTTTATTTCTTTCTCCTTTGATGATTCAGATGGTTTTTTAATATTCTTACCTTTGTCTACATGTTGTTCTGTCTGGTTCTTTTCTTGTCTGTCTGCATAAGGTTCATCAAGTTCCTTACCTGACCGTAAAGTGATGGCCTTAAGGTGCTCCTTTGAATTTTTCTCTGTATTGCTTGGTAAGGGACCCTGAATCTTTTCTGACACAAGAGGTGCCAATTAGCTTAACTGAATTTTCAGATTTTTGAGGGATGAATTTTGGCTTTCCATCTTTTCATCAGTGACCTTAATATACTTGTACAAAAGGTCATCAAGACTTGGATGAGCTTGTTGAGGCCTCTGCTGGTATGGTCCTGCTTGCTGATAAGGTCTGTAATTCGGTTGCCAACGATTTTGATTCTGGTATCCCGGCGGGCCTTGCACCTGTTGTTTCTGGAAGCTTTGAGAGTTTTCTGCACCATTTGGGTTACTCCACTGAAATCCTGGATGCTTTTGTGCCATTGGAATCCCAAAATGATATGGCTTGTAACCAATGACATTAACCTGTTCATCTGTTTGATTGGTTGCTTGACATTCATGGTTCTGGTGATTTCCTCCACACATGTCACAAGCCTCAGATTGGTTTGATTGTTATGTATTCACCTAAAAAAATTCAAACTTTTGTGCCATAAATAATATGTTGTGTTAGTGTATTCAAGACATCAACCCGATTTACCGTAGCAGCCTTTTTAATGATTACACGCTCGGATGGCCATTGGATAGCGTTCTCAGAAATTTCATTAAACAGTTGCAATGCTTCCTCTGTGGTTTTTCCCATTACAGGACCTCCCGCAGCTGCATCTATCACATTTCTAGCAGAGGGTTTTAATCCGTGATAGAAAATGTACAATCGCATATGTTCAGGAATGTCATGGTGTGGGCATTTTATTAACATTGCTTTTAATCTTTCCAAAGCTTGATAAACTGACTCAGTGTCGGTCTGTAAGAAATTAGATATACCTTGTCTTAACTTTGTGGTTTTAGCAAGGAAAAAATATTTGTTTAAAAACTTCTGAATCATATAGTCCCATGTCGTAATGGACCCTTGAGGCAAACTTCACAACCAAGTCTTGGTATCTCCTTTTAAAGAAAAAGGAAATAGCTTTAACTTGATAGCTTCAGGAGGTACTCCATTGTATTTAGCAGTTTTCACAATTTGTAAAAAATCAATTAAATGACTATGTGAATTTTCACTTGTATCACCAATGAAGATACAAGATTGTTGAATTGTTTGAATCAGGTCGGTCCTGATTTCAAAGTTATTGGCTGTCACTGGAGAATTCCTGACACTAGATTCACAGTTGAAGCGATCAGGTCTAGCATAATCCCTAAGGATTCTGTTTGCTAGCCTTGACGCCACTTCATCAAATTGCTGCTCTACATGGACTGGTGGTGGGATCTCAAGTGGGTTAATGTCCTTTGCTTCCTGATTTTCCATTTCTTTACAAGTTTCTCCTTGAGAAGACGATGTTTGGTCTTTCCTGCGCAATCGAAGAAATCTTTCAATTTCAGGATCGTAATTAGCCAACTCTTTTATAGAAGAGCGGGTCATACACTACTTAAAATTTTGAAAGTAAAAAAAATAATTAAAAAAATAACATTAATTCCTAGTGAAGTATTAGTAATTAATAACTAAACTAAAGTAAATTTCAAAGATAATATAGATAGTTAGTGAAGAAAAACAATATCACAATATTGTGGATAATAATACTAGTAATTAGTCTAATAATAAAATAAAATAAAATAAAAAATAAACAATGAGACTAACAAGTAAGCGTCAGTAGTAATACTAATAACGAATTGAGATAGTATAGTATTATTAAGTAAAAACAAAAGTTGTACTAGTGAATAATAGTGATCAGTAAGAATAACATTGTAGAAGTACTACTAATAATAATAATAATATAATATTACAAATAATAATAATAAATAAACAATGATAAGAAAATAATAATATATAACAACAAACTATATTGAAAAATAGAAATATACGCCGAAGTACTGGCAATGAGAAAAATAATAATACAAATCTGATAGTATTAATAATAATTACACTAAATATAATGGAGGAAAGCTAATGATAGCAACAATAGGAAGAAGTACTAATATATTTTTTTTTACAGTGCTGTTACAAAAAGGAAATAATATTAATATGACAGTAGTAGTTATAGTACTACTTAGTAAATAGTGATAATAGTAACAGATAAATAACATCTCAAATTAGTAACAAAATATTTAATCTGAAGTAGATGTATGCCAATCCCCGGCAACGGCGCCAAAACATTGACGTGGCCAATGTGTATAGGATTTTCCTGCTCGTGCTTTGTCAAATTCTAGTATAGTTTATGATATCGTCCCATAGAGATTGGAACATCTATGCTACAGACTTTTAATATTTCAACTACTATTTGAGAGAATTAATTTAATGAAAAGTGAGTGAGGTTTAAAACTTATTAATTACTTAAACAAAAACCAAGAACTTTCGGAAGATTTATAATTTAAAAGAGTTGGGAATCGTTGAATTCACTTGATAATATATTACAATAAAATCTCAATTTTTACATGTATTTCTCTGAGGAATAATTGCTTATTGCTAATACAATTATATTTAGCTCACTAAGAAGTAGTCAATTAATAGCACTCCGTGAGGCTATGTGATTAATTGAGTTAAAACTAGTGACGATTAAACCGAAATATTTTTCTTGCTTAAATTGTGCTAAGTGGTAGTAAAAACTTCGTGAGAATATTTTTACTAAAAAATCAATAATCTTGCCTACAACAATTCCTCTGTGAGAATTAAAACTGAGGCAAGCAAGATTACAAACTTGGAATAATAGATTACTAAATATTACTCTCACTCTACTATTTTATTCATTGGTTATTATATATTAATTTTGCTTCGTGAGAATTACAATTTTCCGAAAAAATTTTATGCAGAAAATGGATTAAAATATGAAATAGAGCCTTAAAACTCAACTGAGTTGACTTTGGTCAATATTTTGAGCAGACGAACCCAGATAAGTATTTTGACAGTTCTGGTAGCTCCGTATCGTTATTTGGGACTTGAGCGTATGCCCGAAATTTAATTTGGAGGTCCCTAACTCAAGTTATGACCATTTAACGGAAACTTGTAATTTAAAGGTTAAAGATTTTCAAGTTTGACCACGGGGTTGACTTTTTGATATCTGAGCCAGAATCCGATTCTGAAAATTTGAATAGCTCTGTTATGTCATTTATGACTTGTGTGCCAAATTTGAAGTCATTCCGGATTTATTTAATATGTTTTGCCACAGGTTTTGTAAATTGAAAAGTTTGAAGCTTAAAAGTTCGAATCGAGGTGTGAATTGTAATTTTGATATTTTTTGACGTGAAGTGAAACTCCGAGTAAGTCTGTTTTATGTTTTGGGACTTGTTGAAATATTCGGACGAGATCCCGAGTGGTTCGGATGAGTTTCGGACGAGCCACGGAGCAATTGGAACTTGCTGCCTAGTGCTTGTTCTTGTGTGTCGCACCTGCGACATTTTGTGCACAAGTGCGTGGTCGCTCCTGCGGAATTCCAGTTGCTTCTGCGACATTGGAAAGCCTTGCCGAGCTCCGCTTCTGCGGAGAAATGAGCGCAGGTGCGAAACCGCATCCGCGATGGACGAGCCGCTTCTGCGAGGAAGACCGCTTCTACGGTCACTAGTGCGCTTCTGCGATGTCACAGGTGCGATATTTTTGGGCGCAGATGCGGCCAATGGACAAGCTGCTATGTTCCACAAATGCGAGCTTTGTCTCGCATATGAGAGGCCGCAGGTGCGAAAATATAGCCCGCAGATGCAAAAATGCTGGGCAGAATACATAAAATCGGGTCTTAACCATTTTTACTCATTTTTGAGTTTTAAGTCTCGGATTTTGGCGATTCCAAAGCGATTTTCACGACTTTGAATTGGATTTGAGGATTTCGGACACTAATTCGCGAGGCAAGGGTATATTGAAAACTTAAAATTTGATTTCGAAGCGAGGTAAGTGTCGTTGTTAACCTTGATTTGAGGGAATAGAACCCTTAAATTATTTGTTATGTGAAATGCATGTGAACGACGTATAGGCGAGGTGGCGAGTGCCTATACGCCGTCAAATTAATTATTTGCATAATTACTTGAAAAATCATAAATCGTTTTAAATCATGAATTAATTATTATAATAATTTTTTTCTCTCCTATTCTTTGTCAAATATTAATTATTGAATTCCTGCATTAATTGTTACATGCTATTTGAATTATGTGTCTTAATTGTTATTTGACATTTAGCATATTAAATATTAAAACTGTCTATTTTCTCCCTGATTTTCATATTAATTCGCTATTTGTCATTGTTTGTTTCATAATTAAATCATAATTATTGTATGCTTGTTGCCTTATAATTTTATATTAAATGTTGCATTTATTGGGAAAATTTCTTCTATAAGAATTGATAAATGGATATATAGGAAAATCGGGTTTCACGCCGCAACAGAATTGATTGAAATGGATATATTGGAGGATCGGGTTGTACGCCGCAACAGACTTATTAAAAATCAATATTTGGGGGATCGGATTGCACACCGCAATAGACTTATTTAAAAGTCAATATATATACTTGATTAAAAATAATTATATGAGAGGATTGAATGTGAATACTTTGTGAGAACGGGTTGCACGCTGCAACAGAATTGAATGTAAATATATTGTGAGAGCGGGTTGCACGCTGCAACCGAATTGAATGTGAATATATTGTAAGAGCGGGTTGCACGCTGTAACAGAATTGATGGAAATGATAATTGGTTATGACTGCTGAATTGGCTTCAATTATTATTAATGAGTTACCTGATTTATTTCTATTATTGTTGTTGTTATTAATATTGCGTACATGTAATGTAAGTGACCCGCCTTAGCCTCGTCACTACTTCGTCGAGGTTAGGCTCAGCACTTACCAGTACATGGGGTCGGTTGTACTGATAGTACACTCTGCACTTCTTGTGCAGATTTTGGAGTTGATCCCAGCAGCGTACCATAGACTTGCTCGGATTTCAGCTACTCAGAGGAGACTTGAGGTATAACTGCACGACGTCCGCAGTTTTGAAGTCCCCGTCTATTTTACTTTAGATGTGTGTTTATTTCGAGACAGCTTTATTTTATTCAGGCCCTTATTTGTATTATTCTAGAAGCTCGTGCACTTGTGACACTAATTCTGGGATGGTATTTAGACACCGTTGTTCTTCTGGATTATTCACTATATTTCAGACCTTACCTTCGTATTTGTTCCTTTGTTATTAATAAATTTAAAAATTATTTTACAATGGATAATATTATTTTAACGTTGGCTTGCTTAGCAAGTGAAATATTAGGCGCCATCACGGTCCGAAGGTGAAAATTTCGGATCGTGACAAGTTATTGGCTTTTTCTCAATTTTGAACATTGAAAGTGTTACATTCACGATTGACAAGTTTTCTTTCTTTTGTGTAGGTGGTGTTGGTGAAAACCCCAAGATGAAAAATCAAGCTCTAAGTACAGTTGAACAAGAGATGGAAACAATTGCAGAATCTAAATCTTTGAGTGACAGATGGAAACTAGAACCAATAATAGTCAAGAATATATATATATATATATATATATATATATATATATATATATATATATATATATATATATATATAGAGAGAGAGAGAGAGAGAGAGAGAGAGAGAGAGAGAGAGAGAGCGGCTATGCCCATGCTTCTTGCAGTTCTTTTGTTAAAGATTACAAAAAGAAAAATAAGACATTGTGGTCTATCTAACTTAGACAACAATCCAACTTGCTTATCCAAAAAATGGTTGAACCATCAATTAGGGATTGAAAAGAATGAGAACAAATTAGAACTAACACCGATAACCTGCATAAGAGGACTTTCCGTTACCTATTATTTTTATTTTTTATTAAATAAAAAGAATCCTAATCAATCCCACAACTTTTATTTTTTGTTTTGATAAGGTAAGATCAACCCCACATAAACCTTAACTTCGTGTATTATGATGCTCTTAGCAATCCTTTCCGCATGAATAATGAATTTTGGTCAAAGATATAGCTTTCAAGTTCATGATAACTAGTTTCCCTATGATATTAACTGTACAATTAGGAAGAAAATCAGCAAACCATTTAATTCCAAGGCTTAACAAATAGCATTAGTAACAAGAACAAGTAAGAGTTTAGATTGTCCTTTTTACTGTAGTGTTAGAATGTACCAAGTTCATGAATAATGTCAGTTCAATAAAGTGAGAGTTAAAGTATGTAACTCTTTAATAGAGTGGGAGTTCAATAAGGTCACACTATTCTCCTATAAAAGAGAGTGATTTGAGATAATTCCATATACCACAATTGAGAGTTAAATCCTTTAGATTAATGAGTGTGTCTGCTCTGAAAAATTGACGAGACTCCACAAGTGATCTTGTAAGAAACCACTAAGGCAATTGAAGGTGTAAGAACATGGTTTATATGCTTATTCTTCCACCATTGTTTGGCTAAAATTTGGTGAAAATCAGTTTATCCATTTTAAGAGATATTGCTGTCAAAATATTTGTGAAAAATATGATCTACATCCATAAGTTCAACAGTGTTATCTCCTTGTATAGGCTGCCTAAATGTGCAGGCCTTATATCACTGGAAAGATCTATTGGAGAGCTTTCCAAATATATATTACTTGTAAAATTTTATTAATAGATGAGGGAGATATGAGCGCCGAAAGTCAAATGCTCGGAACAGAAAGAAATCTGGGAATTTCTGCACGAGCGCCAGGGGTGGCTCAAAATCTCACCACATGCGTCGTGAATGCACCTAGTCTCTAAGACTTGGTAAGCCGATTTCAATTATATTTTTGAATTCTTTTTTTTTTTTTTAAACTAACAGCGGAACAAATATGAATATACAATATTCCAAGACTGGTAGTACTGAGTCACGAACTCTAACTGAATACATGGAATGATCACGAGGACCGAATATACAATTCTGTTTGATTACAAATTAACAATACAATAAAATGAAAAGACCGCTAGGGACTGCGACGACCAAGCAGCTCTACCTTGAATCCTTACGATCCCGCTTCAACTCTGCTCAAGTCCGATATCTCCAATATATGGCTCTGCACAAAAATATGCAGAAGTGTAGTATGAGTACACCGCGGTCGGTACCTAATAAGTATCAAAACTAACCTCAATGTAGTAGAGACGAGGTACAGTCAAGACACTCACTAGTCTAATAACCTTTGCAATATAATAGACAAAATAATAGGAAACAAATAACATCAAGTCAACATAAAACAACCAATGATATGCACAGTAAGACAATAAAATCACCATTTAATAACGCTCAACAATTAATAAATATAATTACACTCAGTTAAATCAAGTTCTTCAATTAAATATCTTTCACATATAATTCTTACCAATTAAATTCTTTTTCAAATATAATTTCGTCGAATAAATATCTTTCAAATACAATTCTTTCATATAATTCTTCTTGAATAAAAATCCTTTCAAATAAATATTTTGAATATAATTCTTTCGATTAAAGAGTCACCATGTGATACCTCATTTCAAAATCAAAAAAATACGGGTCACAGCCCATTTTTATATTTTTCGTAAACACGGGTCTCAGCCCATTTTTCATATTTCCACGGCATCTCGTGCCCATAATTAAATCATCATATTTTTTCTACACCTCGTGCCCTCATTTCATATCACAACTACATGGACTATTCACGTGCCAAATATCATTATCATTTCATCACAACACCTCGTGCCCATATTTCATATCGCAACTGCACGGACAATTCACGTGCCAAATATCCTCATTATTTACTCACGGCACCTCGCGCCCACATTTCATTTTATAATCCGCCTAGCAATAGCCACAAGCTCTCAATTTTCACATAAATCAGATTGTTATCAATTTACCATCAACAAGACAAATTGCACAAGGTATAAAAATAAACACAAAAAAATCACAATGTTACATGAAAATAATCAACACCACAACCCCACATCATCACATATCGTCCCTGACAATAGCCACCCTTATCGCTCATATTGCCACCCTTATCACTCCTATAGCCACCCTTATCGCTCCGCCCAGACAATATCAATAGCCACCCTTATCGCTCATATTGCCACCCTTATTGCTCCTATAACCACTCTTATCGCTCTGCTCAAACAATATTCCAACAAACACAACAATAGTGAAATGCCACCCTTATACCCATATAATATCAACGATAAAATTTTACCCTTATCTCCCCAAAATAATAACTCACACAACACAATAATTTACGCAGGAAATTAACACGGCAACATAACAAAATCAATTCATATCACAATTTGCCCAATGGCCACAACCAAATTCCAAAGATATAACAAAATCAAATAATTTCACAATAAATAGCCCAAGACTCCACACAATATATATAACACCCAAAAAATAATCAATAGAGATAGAAATTATTCAGCATAAAGCAAAACCTTCATTAATGCAAATTTAGATAATTATATTAACACTTATTCTTAAACTCGCTTAAATTAATTATTTGCATAAGAAAATTCATATTGAAATTAATTTCTAAGAAATATTAAACCAACAATACTCACAAAATTTCATAAATGTTTCAAGTAACAATCACATCAAATTATCATATAAAAACAAAATCAACAATAAGGATTTAGGCATGGCAAACAGATGATTTAATAATTTTTCACAATTTCCCAATTTGCTACACAATAATCCCTAAGACTTTAATTCAATAAAATTTGCACGTATAAGCCCGAATACGTACTCGTCACCTCGCGTACACGGCTTTTCACATTTCACAAATGGCACATAAAGACTCAATGCCTAAGGGATAATTCCCCCACTCGAGCTTAAGCAAGACACTTACCTTTTTGAAGTTATGCCGATATTCCAAAATCTCCTCCTTGCTTGAATTGACCTCCGAACTGCTCAAATCTATCCAAATTAATTGTATAACTTCATTAAAATTCATCGAAAATAATTTCGGATAATAATACGTCGACTTAAAAATTTATTCTAAAAAGTCAACAAAAGTTAACGCGGGGCCCGCCCCTCGAAATACAACATAATTTTCATGAAATTCGAATACCCATTCTGATACGAGTTCAACCATACCAATTTTATCGAATTCCAATAACAACTCGACCTCCAAATCTTAAATTTTCGTTTTTGAAAGATTTTGCAAAAAACTTGATTTCTTCCATTTCAATCCGAAATAAATGATGAATATAATCATTGATTCATGAAATATAAACACTTTAGGATATATAACACTTACCCCAAACAATCTTGTGAAAATGTTTTCCAAAATCGCCCAAATCCGAGCTCCAAAAGTCCAAAAACGAAAATGGCGAAATGACCATTTTTGGTCATTATGATTCTGCCCAGTTTCGCTTCTGCAGATAAATTTATCGCACCTGCGAGCTCGATTTTGCGAGAAAATGCCCGCTTTTGCGAAGTCCACTGGCCACTGCCCTCTCGCACATGCGGAAGAATTTCCGCTTCTGCGCACATCGCAGGTGCGAGGCCATTGCCCGCTTTTGCGCAACTGGCCGCTTCTACGGTTCTTCTTGCGCTTCTGCGCACGAGGTGTCGCTTCTGAGACATTCTCAGCTCTCCCTATTCAGTTGCTTCTGCGATAAGCATCTCGCTTGTGCGAGGTCGTTTCTGCGATCAAGCTTCCGCAGAAGCGATCACACCAGCAAGTCCAAAATTCCAGCAGCTTTCTTCAAGTCCAAATTGGTTCGTTAGCCATCCATAATCGACCTGAGGCCCTTGGTACTTTAATCAAATATACCAACATGTCCCAAAATACAATACAAACTTAGTCGAGCCTTCAAACCACGTCAAACAACGCCGAAATTATGAATCGCGCATCAAATCGAATTATAAGTTTTCAAATCTTCCAACTTCTATATTTTGCGCCGAAACGTATCAAATCAATCCGGAATGACTTTAAATTTTGCACACAAGTCATAATTGACTTAATGGAGCTATTCCCATTTTCGGAATCGAAATCTGACCTCGTTATCAAAACTTCATCCTTCGGTCGGACTTTTCCAAAATCTTATATTTTCCAACTTTCGCTAAAATGTGTCGAATTGTCCTACGGACTTCCAAATCCAAATCCGAACATACGCCTAAGTCCGAAACCATCATACGAAACTATTTCCATCCTCAAAATTCTATTCCGGGGTCGTTTGCTAAAACTCAACTCTCCGGTCAACTCTTTCCATTTAAGCTTCTAAATAAGAATTGCTCTTTTAATAAAATTCTGAATCTTCCGTAAATCAAACTCGAACACACTCGCGGGTCATAATACATACTGCAAAATTGCTCGAGACCTTAAGCCATTAGACGGGGCGCTAATTCTTAAAACGACAAGTCGGATCGTTATATTCTCCACCTCTTAAACAAACTTTCATCCGCGAACGTGCTAAGAATCTTTATGAGGACTTTAAATTACTGAGTATATTCTTGCACGCATAGTTGTGGGTGATTCTACATTTCCAAAATTTAACACGGGTCCGACAACATCATCTCAATTGAGATTATTTCTTTTCTCCATTCTTATAAGCTTTAGAGCAAAATCCCTAACTCTCCAATCATTTCCAAATTACCTGATTTTCACTTCGACGCACGGTATTAGTCTTAACTAGATATAGCAACCCGTGCCTATGTACACATCAATTTTCTTGATAGTGTTGAAGTACTTTAAAACTTTTTCTGGGGTGTTACATTCTTCCCCGCTTAGGATCATTCGCCCTCAAGCACATAACATAACTTACCTCTTCCTTTGCAAATCTCAATCCTCCAAATTTTACTAACTCCCAAATTTTTCAGAAATTTCGGCAGAGTCTCCCCTGTAATTGGGCCTATCCACCTGCAAGAGTAACACCAAAACAACTACTAACAACACATCCACAACCCAACAAAATACCATAAGGTATATATCAATAACACCAATCTCACCATCACAAGCACTGCATTATCATAATAATATCAGGACATGAAGCACATCATATGCATGCTCATCACCACATCTCTGGTCTTAAAAGTTGTTCATACTTAATTCCAGCATCATCAATTAATCTCATATTAACCACCACCTCATTTCGAATTTTCACAATACTGACAACAGAATGTGAGGCATGAAGACCTCATGATTACTTACTCGGATTAATGAGTCACATTTAACGCCACCTTGGCACTCACCTCATAGTCTAAAACTCAATGTTTACAACACGAAAATGGTTGTATATGAACAGAAAAAATATGCAAGAATTATCAGATAAGCCTAACAGGCATGACTCTCTATTAATATTATGGTACAAATTAAATTTCACACAGGGAGAATTTTAAACTCATAAATATTTCACCACAAGGACCTCGTCCTTATATAACTTCCTCCGCGGCTTGTAGCCCGGTTTAAATATTTCACATCATATATAAAATGCGAGGATCTCGTCCTCAACTCCGAATCACAAGTATTTTGCACATTGTGCCAACTGAAATTTCAATTTCCTTTCTTTCTTGTTTTCAATATATTTCATAAATAGTTTTCACAACACATAATGAACCCTTATACCGGTAGGGCGTATAATTCATAAAACTTGGAATCAATTATTCCGAAACACATTAAATGTACTGTAATAAATAATAAAAAATTACTTTTGGACTTATAGCCCTCAATGGTGTACAAAAATAAATGAAAGACACATGCTCACATCTTCAAATCTCCCAACAGGGATAAATATAGAAGTGGGTTACAAAAATTACGAAGCTCACCCATAAGCAGAGCATAATAGGAGGTCTCACCTCAATATTCAGAACCGAATCAAATTAAAGAAAAATATTCTTTTATAACAGAATCAGGATCGTACCTGTAACGACACTATCTGGTGTATTGGCCTCAGCCAAATCATAGTGATTAAATCAATGGGTCGGGCCTCCACTTCTTAGGTGCCCACTACCCACATGTCCTCCACCCCTAGTGACTGTACACGTGGAGTATTAACTAGAATAAAGCTCGTAACCAGAGTGCTCTGATGAAATCCACCCTTCCTAAGTGTGGGACAATCTCTCATGATGTGCCTAGTATCACCACACTCATAACAACTCCTCTGAGGTCGTGGCTGCTCATACTAAGTTTGTGCCGGATAACTGGAATAACCACTGTAAGAATCTCGTGTCGATAGTGCACTATAAACTGGAGCACCCCGAATAATCTGATGTGCGGACTGAGCTGACCGACTGCTCGAGCCTTTGCTATAATGGGTCCTAGCTGAAGAGTAAAATCCACTGAACCCTCCAGATCTTCGAGACCTTTTGGCCTACTTAGACTCTATTTCCTCACATAAAACACCTTCAATCTTCCTTGCAATCTCATTACTTGTTGAAATGGAGTATTAGTTTGCAATTCTCAAGTCATGCATATTTTAATATCATAATCGAGCCCCTCAATGAATCTGCAGACCCGCTCTCTGATTGTAGGAACCAAGATCGGTGCATAACGGACTAACTCACTAAACCTGATAGCATATTCTGACTCTGTCATAGTGTCCTGACGCAACCGTTCAAACTATGTGTGCCACGCATCTCGAATAGTCTGGGGAACAAACTCTTTCAAGAATATTTTCGAAAATTGAGCCCAAGTTGGTGGTGTTGCATCGGCTGGTCTACCTTCTTCATTGATCTGCCTCCACCGATACGCTGCGCCTGACAGTTGAAATGTAGTAAAAGCAACTTCTCTCACTTCCACAATACCCATGGTGCGGAGAATACAGTGGCAATTTTCTAGAAATCCTTGGGCATCCTCTATAGATGTGCCACTAAAAGTAGGTGGACTATACCTCTTAAGCCTTTCAATCCTTTTTTGTTCTTCTTTTGATGCCTCTGGCCTGACCTCCGACCGAACCGGAATAACAGGTTGTACCGGTACTACACCCGGAACCTGACCAACGTGAACCTGCTGCTCTGGAGTTGAGATAGGAGTCTAAGCTACTCCATCAATTTGTGGAATATTTGGTGCAAAAGAGATCAATCCCGCCTGAGTTAATGTACCAAAAATACTCAGGAACTGTGCTAAGTCTCCTGAAGTCCGGGGGTAATAACAGGTGTTTCTGGTACCTGTCCCCAACTAGAACTACTGGTGGCTTCTCACTGTTGTTCTGACAGGTTCTCTAGTCGCAGCACTTGCCCTTCCTCGACCTCTACCTCGGCCTCTACCTCGGCCCCGGACTCTTGCAGCCCTAGCAGTATGTGAGAGAATGGAGATACAAAGGTTCAAATTCCAAATTCAATATATTCCGCACGACAGGAATGAAAGAAATGGAAATTTCCTAACAGTTTTATTGCCTCTCGAAGATAAGTACAAACGTCTCAGTACCGACTACTAGACTCTACTAGACTCGTTTTATTGCCTCTACTAGACTCGTTCGTGACTCGTAGAACCTATGAACTTAGAGCTCTGATACCAACTTGTCAGGACCCAAAATCCCACCACAGGCGTCGTGATGGCACCTAGTCTCTAAGACTAGGTAAGCCGATTTCAATTACATTTTTGAAGCCCTTTTGTTTTGAAACTAACAGCGGAACAAATATGAATATACAACCTCCCAAGACTGGTAGTACTGAGTCACGAATTCTAACTGAATACATGGAATGATCACGAGGACTGAATATGCAATACTGTTTGATTATAAATTAACAGTACAATGAAATAAAAAGACCCCAAGGGACTGCGACAACCAAGCAACTCTACCTTGAATCCTTACGATCCCGCTTCAACTCTGCTCAAGTCCGATATCTCCAATACCTGGCTCTGCACAAAAATGTACAGAAGTGTAATATGAGTACACCGCGGTCGGTACCTAGTAAGTATCAAAACTAACCTCAATGTAGTAGAGACGAGGTACAGTCAAGACACTCACTAGTCTAATAACCTTTGCAATATAATATACAAAATAATAGGAAACAAATAACATCAAGGCAACATAAAACAACCAATGATATGCACAGTAAGACAATAAAATTACCATTTAATATCGCTCAACAATTAATAAATACAATTACACCTAGTTAAATCAAGTTCTTCAATAAAATATATTTCATATATAATTCTTACCAGTTAAATTCTTTTTCAAATATAATTTTGTCGAATAAATATCTTTCAAATATAATTCTTTCATATAATTCTTCTTGAATAAAAATCCTTTCAAATAAATATTTTGAATATAATTCTTTCAATTAAAGAGTCACCATGTGATACCTCATTTTAAAATAAAAAAAATACGGGTCTCAGCCCATTTTTATATTTTTCGTAAACACGGGTCTCAGCCCATTTTTCATATTTCCACGGCATCTCGTGCCCATAATTAAATCATCATATTTCCCCTGCACCTCGTGCCCTCATTTCATATCACAACTACATGGACAATTTGCGTGCCAAATATCATTATCATTTCATCACAACACCTCGTGCCCACATTTCATATCGCAACTGCACGGACAATTCACGTGCCAAATATCCTCATTATTTACTCACGGTACCTCGTGCCCACATTTTATTTTATAATCCGCCTAGCAATAGCCACAAGCTCTCAATTTTCACATAAATCAGATTGTTATCAATTTACCATCAACAAGACAAATTGCACAAGGTATAAAAATAAACATAAAAAAATCACAACGTTACATGAAAATAATCAACATCACAACCCCACATCATCACATATCGTCCCTGACAATAACCACCCTTATCGCTCATATTGCCACCCTTATCAATCCTATAGCCACCATTATCGCTCCGCCAAGACAATATCAATAGCCACCCTTATCGCTCTTATTACCACCCTTATCGCTCCTCCCAGACAATATTCCAACAAACATAACAACAGTGAAATGCCACTCTTATACCCCATAATATTAACGGTGAAATGCCACCCTTATCTCCCCAAAATAATAACTCACACAACATAATAATTTATGCGGAAAATTAACACGGAAACATAATAAAGTTAATTCATATCAAAATCTGCTCAATGGCCTCAACAAAATTCCAAAGATATAACAAAATCAATTAATTTCACAACAAATAGCCCAAGGCTCCACACAATATATATAACACCCAAAAAAATAATCAATAGAGATAGAAATTATTCAGCATAAAGCAAAACCTTCATTAATGCAAATTTAGATAATTATATTAACACTTATTCTTAAACTCGCTTAATTTAATTATTTGCATAAGAAAATTCATATTGAAATTAATTTCCAAGACATATTAAATCAAAAATACTCACAAAATTTCATAAATATTTCAAGTAACAATCACATCAAATTATCATATAAAAATAAATTCATCAATAAGGATTTAGGCATGGCAAACAGATGATTTAATAATTTTTCATAATTTTTTAATTTACTACACAATAATGCCTAAGACTTTAATTCAATGAAT
The DNA here is from genome assembly GCF_000715075.1 of Nicotiana tabacum. Taxonomy (NCBI): domain Eukaryota; kingdom Viridiplantae; phylum Streptophyta; class Magnoliopsida; order Solanales; family Solanaceae; genus Nicotiana; species Nicotiana tabacum. Next base: position 84,454,130 of record NC_134083.1, read on the forward strand.
TTTGCACGTATAAGCCCGAGTATGTACTCGTCACCTCGCGTACACGGCTTTTCACTTTTCAGAAATGGCACATAAAAACTCAATGCCTATGGGGTAATTCCCCCACTCGAGTTTAAGCAAGATACTTACCTTTTTGAAGTTATGCCGATATTCCAAAATCGCCTTCTTGCTTGAATTGACCTCCTTACCGCTCAAATCTATCTAAATTAATTATATAATTTCATTAAAATTCATCGAAAATAATTTCGGATAGTAATACGTCGACCTAAGAATTTATTCTAAAAAGTCACAAAAGTCAACGCGGGGCTCGCCCCCCGAAAATCAGACATAATTTTCATGAAATCGGAACACCCATTCTGATACGAGTTCAACCATACCAATTTTATCGAATTCCAATAACAACTCGACCTCCAAATCTTAAATTTTCGGTTTTGGAAGATTTTGCAAAAATCTTGGTTTCTTACATTTTAATCCGAATTAGATGATGAATATAATCATGGATTCATGAAATATAAATACTTTAGGATATATAACACTTACCCCAAACAAGCTTGTGAAAAATCTCTCCAAAATCGCCCAAATCCGAGCTCCAAAAGTCCAAAAACAAAAATGGCGAAATGACCATTTTTGGTTCTTATGATTCTGCCCAGTTTCGTTTCTCCGGACAAATTTATCGCACCTGCGAGCTCGTTTTTGCGAGCAAATGCCCGCTTCTGCGAAGTCCACTGGACACTGCCCTCTCGCATATGCTGAAGAATTTCCGCTTCTGCGCACATCGCAGGTGTGAGGCCATTGCCTGCTTTTGCGCAACTGGCCGCCTCTGCAGTTCTTCTTGCGCTTCTGCGCACGAGGTGTCGGTTTTGCGACATTCTCAGCTCCCCCTCTTTAAACGAAATTTTCTCCAACCACTGGCTGTCTTAGAGAGAAAGCCATATATCATCGGAAAGATATTTTCAAGATCTTTCCAATGGCGTATCATGTGTAAAAATTTGTTATTACATGAGGGATAAATTAGTGTCGAAAGTTGGCTGCTAAGGAGTAAACATAGCAAAGACTACAAAACACTTCAGCAGTATTTTGGGTGTTATTTTCACAAAATTCAAGTTAAATCCAATTGTTGCACTATGTGCCATGGCTAAAGGGCTAGGTTTCCATCTTCTTTACCCTGGTTCAAAATTTTCAGCTGCTGCATTATTTTGTACTTTTTGTTATGTTTAGTTAAGTTCCCTGTTAAATTTTTATTGAAGGATATGACCAATTTAGTTCCGTTGATTAGCTATTTTATTTCAATCAAGTCCATCCAGGTTGTTAGTAAAATGGACAACTGTCAAGTGTAGGTAAGGTTGTTAGAATCCTATGTTGGATTCGTTTATATTACTAGTTCTTTTGTGTAATGAATTTTATCTTATTGTTTAATGAAAAACAACTTTCCATTCTTCTTATCTCTTTCTCTCTTCTTCTTCCTCTCATCTTTTCTTCGAATTGTTGCCATTGCTTAGAAACAGAGCTTAGCTTTTGTTACAAAATGGTATCAGAGTCGCCTAAGCTATTAGAAATCGTAGCTACGTTGAAGAATCCGAAATTAGAAGACTTGCAGGACGAGATGAAAGCCATGCGAATTCAACTTTCATCTTTCGTTGAAGAGACGGGAAAGAGGTTTGAATCCATGAAAACGAACGAAAACAATTTCCAAACTCAGCTCAACGAGGTGAGAGAGACGAATGGAAGTTGGAATTTTGCAAAAAAGGGCTGAACCGGTACACTACCACCTACTACAACTACTCCAAGCTCACACTCCATTTTGGTCAGTGCACAAATAGTTCAAATTATTTTTGAAATGGGTCAGTCCTCAGATGCTAAGTCTCCGTTCACTAATACTCGAGCTCTTTTCACTCTCTCCCCTAATACTCAAACTCTTTTCACTCTTTCTACTTACCATGTCGGCCGTGGCTTTAATTTTCCTTCGGCACTTTGTTTTCTAGCTCTCCTTTTTTCAAGCCCCAATTTATTCTTCGAGTTCACTACTTTTACCCACCCTTTTAACTCTGCTGAACATATATCCACCCACAAACCTATAAAAGCTAAAATCAATTTTCAGACCTTGATGGAACTAATCACTGAGAATGGCTTAGGATGTGTATGAAGTCTCTTTTGTTATAAAAAATAATAATTGAAAACGAAATTTGAAGAAGGCTTCACGCTTGAGAATGATTTTCTTTAAAGAAGATATTGTCCATATACAAATTGGAAAAATACAAGCAATCCATTTCATAATACAACAAGCCATGAATATATTTGGAGATCTTTTTATATCCACTTTGTTTGAAGTACTTGTATTTATAGAGCAACCATCAGACCTTTTCAAAAGATATGTTCTTTCACAAACAGATACATTTAATATATATATATATATATATATATATATATATATATATATATATGTATTTGTACACATATAAAAGTATGTATTCTAAATTAAACACCTAAAACGACAAGGACTTAAAAGGCTCCAAAAGTGGCCTTTCCAACATTTTATAACAAACCTCACATGCTTTCCATCGATTGAGACAAACCTCACATGCTTTCGAACATTTTATAACAAACTATTCTTCCTCTTTGAGCTCTATGACATTCCTGAACATAGGATTATGTGGGTGTGTGGTCAGGGGTGTACGCTGTAATTTTTGTATGCGGTGTCAAAATTTATAAAAATACGAAAATAATAATTTCAATTATCATGCTTTTAGACAAGAAATATTCGTAATCCATTGGTTTTATTGAGTTTCAAGTTAGAAAATGTCATGGGTTTAATTCTACTTCATTACAAGTTCTAACCATACAAGCTCTTTCAAATATTTGCAAACAATTGTATTAGTTGAGGTTCGAACCTCTGACCCTTTAAAGCAAAATCAAGCGCATAACTAACACATCAAGAGATAATTCATGTCAAGTGATGTCATTTTTTCCCCTTATCCGTTTTCTCGCAGTATTAATACATATATTTAACAAAACTTTTCGATCAAGCGGTATCACGATACCGCTTCGTTAAGCGTGCATCTGCCCCAGTGTGGTTTGACAGTTATTTGGGCTCCCTGAAACTTTGGAAAAAGTTCTATATATACATGTAAATATTTTCAAGACTAGCACTCTATTGCCTGCGGACCCTGTAGGCACAATTAACTAGCTGGAGCTTTGGTAAAAGGGCTACTAAAGTCTATCTTTTAGAGAGACCAAGTTCGAACCTAATTAAAGGCTAATTTTCTTTTGCTTTTCACGACCCACGTATGAGGCTTTCCTGCCCTCTCCCTGCTTTAAACTTTTGTTTTTCTTTTTCTTTTCTTTACATTTTTATTCCTTTTTTCTATTCTTTTGGTTTTCTCCGGTGATGCTTTTGTTTTTATTTTATTTTTTCTTTTATTTTGTTCTTCTATTCTTTTATACTACCAACTCTCTTTCAACCTCAGTTTTGTTGGAAAAATATTTTATTATGGAGAATAGGATTTATCAAAGCTTGACGCATGTTAAGGATACTATCTTTAAAAATATTTCGCCTACACAATAAAGAATATAATTAGGCGTATCCCTCAAAATTCAACAAGCTCTTCCATTTATTATAATGGGAACAAAACTAGCAAAAAATTCAAGAAAGAAACCCATCATAGAAGGAGAAAAAGATGATTCAGAAAGTTGTATTAAAAAGTCTCTGAAATATCTTATTGTAACGATCCGACCGGTCATTTTGAGTATTACAACCTTGCTTCCTCCTTTACTGCTCAAATTGTACTTTACAGCTGTTGTGTGAATTGTCTGGGTAATTGGTTCGGGTCCGGTGAGGTTTTGGAATGAATTGGAATACTTAGTTTCAAGGTTTAAAGCTTAAGTTAAATAAGTAATCGGATGTCGACTTATGTGTAAACAACCTCGGAATTTAATTCTGATGATTCCAATAGCTCCGTATGGTGATTTTGGACTTAGGAACGTGTCCGAAAAATTATTTGGAGGTCCGTAGTGGAATTTGGCGTGAATTGCCGAAAGTTGAATTTTTGGGAAGTTTGACCGGGGAGTTGACTTTTTGATATCGAGGTCAGAATCCGATTCTCAAAATAAGCCTAAAGAACATTATATCCAAAAGAGAAGGAGCCTCCATAAACAGGCGGAAGTTCAATGGTGCCGACTCCAAATTTTCCTATTCTGGGATGATGTATGAGATTAATGATATTAGTTGGCTAATGGTCATGTTGAACACCTTAATAGGGAGATTCAGAATGCGAACAAGCTAGCACCAAATTTGAGAGAACTATTATATTCCACTTTATGATTTATCATTACATACTGATGAGATGATATCCGCCATAAAGCACACAATAGTACGGTATATATATATATAAAGAAACCCTAACAGCTAAGTATTACAAGAAAAAGAAGAAAAAAAAAGAAAGAAGAGCCAAAAAGACCTGATATAGCAACGTGATAAGATACATGAAACGAACGAACCAAAAAGACCTGATATAGCATCCAGAAAAAGTGAAGTTCATGAGGCAGCAACTAAACTATAAATACTCTAGGCGACTTTGTGATTAGAGTTTCCCAAGCAGTTGAACATACGTCCTCTTTTGGCACGAACAGAACATAGAACGCTAAATGCTCACAATCTGCAAGAACGTGACCATTCTCACTTCATGCAGACAAGCAATACGGCACTCATTTCGATTAATTTTTTTTTTTTTTTTGGCTGATAAGGTAAACATTTTATTAATAAAGGTACCAAGACGGTATAAAAGGTTACATCAAGAGCAGCCAAACACCTACAACAGCAGAACTTCAGTTACAAGTTTCCTAACGAATCCAAAAACTATAAATACTGATCCGCACTCTCAACTAAACGTCGTTTACACCAAAAAACTAATACTTTTTGCATACAATTAATTTTAATTGAGGAACCACAAGTATAATTGAGGCAGATTATAGACAATGGATTGAGATTAACAAAATAATGCCAGAGGTAGCATATAGAGGATGCTCCAGTTAATCTGAATTCACAAATTAATACGCGAACAAACTCTTCCTTATCAAAAGATACTCAACAAACTCTTCACTATTTACCAATCTGACTTTTTATTGGGAAAAATGAACGCACTTCTCAAACATCCAGAGAAAGTGGAGTGGTATGCTAACTAGCACAGAATGACTCCACATGCCGAATTATATCAAATAAAAATCATGGTTTAAACCGGGGACTTAGCAGAATGCAACGAATAGTCAAAACACATCATATCGGTACTGAAAACAGCTGACAATATGTTATACACATTAAATAAGTGCTCAGATCAACCTTCTTTTTTGGAAGATAAGAATTCACTCCAATCAACTAATTATGTAAGTAGTTTTGGGATCTTTATAGTTGTTCAAGGAACTGGAGGAAACTCCAGGGAATAGTCGAAAAGATTTCACTCATTTTCTCCAAAGTACAAAAGGCACAACCATATAAGCACACCAAACAACCCAAACACAGCACACTAGGAAGACGAATAACAAACTACCCCTGGTTGGGAGGCAGGATAACATCAACTGCTTAACTCTACATTCAATATTTGTAGTAAATCAGGTATCAACACAAAAAGTCCACAAAATGGAATCGGAAGGGCCTGTTTATTCCTACCTGCTAGGTATTCCCACTAAATGAAAAATATATAAAACTCGCAAACTTAAGCGCAATGCAACTAATAGTCAATTCACATTACATTGACGCTCAGAAAAACTGACGATATGTAACTCACATATATCAGCTCTGAGATCAACTAATTATGTAAGTAGCTTTAGGATCTTATATTTTTGTTGAAGGAACCTGGGGAGAATGATAAAGGAATATGGAGGAAGGAATTGGACGGTAAATGGTGATTGGGCAAAGAACATCAATCGGTCATTCCACGCTAGAAATCCACAGAAAAATGAATCAGAAGAGCAAGTTCATTCATACCTGCTAGGTATTCCCACCAAATGAAGAACATAAAACCTCCATATTGTGCAACAGAGTAACTGGGAATAAGGACTGAGTGATTCAGAAGATGGAAGTACATTATGTATAAGCAAGAACATCAAGCAAGATGTCGTAAGCTAGAACTTAGACATACAAAATAAACGGTGCTCCATGCTATAGTAGACATGAGATAGCATGTTGACAGTATTTAATAGCTAATCTTTTACATTTTTCTTGATCTTTTGGGCATGTTTCTCACACGGATTTCCTGAGCTTGTGTTCTAGATCACCATCGATCAGATACTCACAAAAAGCAGTTAATCTGAACGAAAAAACATGCAAAATCTCATTACAACAGCCACAGTGCCAGTTTAAAGAAATTCACATCGAAACCCATATGAAAAACAATAAATGACCAGAGGAAATACTGTATATGCATGATCAATCCGACATTACGATAAAGAAATTTATAAGATCTGACCAAGCAGTCAGGTCCACTAACTTACCCAGGATAGGCTTGTTCAAAATATCCAGCCTTGGTGCTATAGGCTGACCCAACATTCTCATCACTATCCCCGTCTTCTAACCGTCAACTTCACCTATTTTCATTGATAAAACTACTTATCTTATTAATTTTTTTAAAACAAATTTTGACTCAAAGGACCATTTTCAATTTACTTGAAACAGGACATGCAAAATTTAAAGGTTTCGTTTGCTATGCTAAACGCAATACATCTTTGGAAAATAGTGTGCTGCAAGGTAAAATGTTAGAATATGACTGCGTGAAAAGTCCCACCAGCAAGGACCAAGTAAGAACATGGGTTGAAGTCAATTACATATCAAGCAGGCAGAATAATGCAAATACCTAGCCTAATAGCTCAGGCAGCATAATCCAGTGATGCAGCTCGGTTAACTGCAAGCTCAATGATAGCCCTGGCTCGATCAGTCTCATGCAAAGAGCTCTCTAGCTCAATGAATTTGCTCCAAGCATTGCAATTTTCTGGTGACCACTCTAAGTACTTCTCGTAAAGCTTCCGACAACGGTCTATGTTACCGAGTTGGAGTTCCATTTCAATATACTTCTTAAATATCTTGTCCTTAGGAGCCCTTCCAATTGCTTCTCCAAGTAATAACCGTGCCTCCCTGAGTCTTAACTGCCGGATTTCAAACTGGGCAGCCAACAACCAGATCTTCGTGAATGAAAATTTCTGATGAGGAATCAACTTGAGACACTCCCTGTAGATTTCTCTGGTCCTTTCCATGTCCTGTGTGTCAATCTCTTCGTATAATGCATAATAAATCCATAAGTAAATGTATCGCTGCCAATAATGTTTCACTTCAGAAGGAGGAACATTAGCAATGGCTCTCTCGTAAACCTCTCTAATCCTCTCTTTATTCCCTACACTTTCTTCCAACCGAATATAATCAAACCAAGCGTCATAGTTCATCGGGTTCTTCCTTACCTCATCTTCATACTGAAACCTCCTTTTTCCAACTATAGCATCTTCAATGCCTTCACTATCACCATACTGCTTCTCGAAAACAACAAACTTGTTGTACAAATCCTCAGCTCTCCCTTTGGGTATATGATCAAGTGCAAACTGGTATATACACCTTGCCCTCTCTATCTCCTTACACTTGTCCTCAAACTCTGCAAATGCCACAAACAGTTTCTCAGCCTCGTCATCATCCACCAACTTATCCACAGCCCTCTCATAACAGTTCCTAGCCTGAACTGCCTCCCCATTCTTGATCTCAAAGTTAGCATACGAAATCCATGGACTAACCCTAGGATGACAATCCACGAATCTCTCGAAAATAGCACGTGCTCTTTCTACCTCATTATACCTTAATTCAAATTTAATGTACGACAACCAACCTTGTTCATCAGGCTTCCATGCCATCCACTTTTCAAAAATCTTCCTTACGGTGGCAACATTCCCAAGCATCTCTTCCATGTGGATGTACTTGTACCACAATTGATCAACCCTAGGTAAAAGGGTTACGGCACGATCCCACACATTGCGGGCATGGTTTATGAACTCGTTCTTCATCTCCATTTCAGCATACTTCAACCACATGGAGTGGTCACGGTATTCCACTTTAAGCACACGTTCCCAAATTGAACGGGCACGTTTGAAATCCTTTTGGTTCTCTTCCCATTTTGCATATTTCACCAATGAGCTCTTGTTCCTTTGACCTTCGAACTCCTTCCGCTTGTGATTGCGGTAGTCGGCCAGTTCAGTTTCGTCGGTGATTTTTTGCTTAGGCGGTGCTCGGATTTCTGCTTCCTGACATTCCTTTGCCTCCCGGAGGATTTGCTCAACGGTGATTTGAACTGGTGCCGGAGTTTTCACATTCACCCTTACAGGTCTTGGGAGCTTCACTCGAGTCGGTTCTGATTTCGACTCCATTGGAGAAATTACAATGGCTGTCGAAGCTCAACGAACACTGAAATTGAAACAGCACTGAACTGCTTACAATGGTGTCGAAGATTGAAATAACACTGAACAGCCTGTGGGTTTTATAGAGGGCAAAATGTTCACACACCGATTTCGTGTAGAATTGGGTTTTGCATTGTTACCGATTCCCGTTCAGTGTAGAATTTGGGTTTTTTTTTCTTTTTTCCTTTTCTTTCTTGGGTAATAAGTTTCACTAAACTTCCTTATAATATTTATTCAGTTGCATACATTTTGTATATTTTAAAGCTTCTAAAATTAGCTTAATTTGAAAATTATTTTTCTCAAAAATACCTTTCAAAACAAGTATTTTTTATGAGAAATAATTTGTGTTTGACTAATTAATTTGAAAAGTACTTTTAAATAGTTAGTGTTTGACCAAACTTTTAAAAAGTATTTTTAAGTATATTTTTCTGGAAAGAGTACTTTTCAAAAAAAATGATTTTGGAGAGAAGTTAATTTTGTCTGTTTCATAAAAATTATTCTGCTTCTACTTAAAACACAATTTTCTTTCTAAAAGCTTGATCAAACACCATAATTTTGAGGGAAAAAAATACTTTTGATCCAAAAACACACTTTTCGCCAAAAAGAAACTTGATCAAATAGGCTATAAATAAACTTGAACAAAGTTTTTATTTCCATTTTTAACCGTGGTTATTTTAGTGACTTGGATATATGTGAATTCTTTTTTCTTTTTTATAATAAAGACGAACATATCGCCCACACCAAAACAAGGAAAACTTTTAGCTGAAAAGCAAAGTGCAGCAACAGTTGCAGTTTACAACCCCATTTCTAAAAGCAGCAACAGGGAACTTCATCCCTGATAGCATTTTTTGTGAAAAATCATTTCATTAGCAAACAATTCTAATGATAAACTCAAATATAAAATAGATAATAAAATAAACTGCAATTTGTAAGTTAGGTCTAAATATTTCAACAAAATGAAGGATGTTATATTACGTGTTTATCAAACTTTCCGACCCCTTCCCACTGGGATCTTGGGGGAATTCTACTGAAAATGATGATCATGGAGCTGATAAGTTAATTTTTCACGATTGCTTAAGCAGTACTTGGACAAGAGTGGGCTGCTCTAGTGGTAAGCACTCTCCACTTCCAACCAAGAGGTTGTGAGTTCGAGTCACCCCAAGAGCAAGGTGGGGAGTTCTTGGAGGGAGGGAGCCGAGGGTCTATCGGAAACAGTCTCTCTACCCCAGATAGGGGTAAGGTCTGGGATTATATTGGGTTGTTATTGTTGTGTTGTTGCTTAAGCAGTACATGTGAATACGAAACAAAGAGAGAATGATCGTAAACTTACAGCTTGTTTGGATGGTTGTTACTCATTGTATCGTATTGTATTGTTATCTCAAAACAATGTTTGTTTTTATTGTTTCACTAAAATTGGTTGTATTGTATTGTTAAATTCATTGTTCCGGAATAATGAAAAGTCCCATTTTTTAAAACAACCGATTTGGTGTGGTTACATTATTTCCTATTTTTCTTTCCAATTATACCCTAACGTATTACTCCATAATTCTATTTTACTCTTTACCTTTTCTTTATTTTAACTCACAATCTCTCACCTATAACTTACTTTGTCTTCGTCCCTTTTTTCAAAACTTCTGACACGTAAAATTGATAATTTTGTTAGAATTTGCATGAATATAATTTCTTAATATATTTATAAGACATATTTGGTGATAAATTAGTAGAAAGGGGTTTTCTTAAATTATTTTTATGCGTAATTCTTGATAAATTTAATATAAACACTTGAGGGTATTTTTGTAAACTTATCAGTTACAGTACAGTACGATACGGTCAAACCAAAAAGCAAAATGTTATTTAACAACAATAAACAATACAATCTATCCAAACGTTATATTTATAAAACGATACGATACAATACAATATAACACAATATATTATAAAACGATAGGTAACTATCATCCAAACAAGCTGTTAATTACACGAGTAGGACTATAGAAGATCTACTAGGAAGTTAAAAGTGTTTATTTTTTAAAATAAAAACTTTTTTTAAAAGGGTCAACGTGTTTGGCTAAAATTTTAAGAAAAAATTAAGTGTTTTTCCGTAAAAGCAAAAACTGCTTTTCAAAAAATGAAAAGAGTAACTTTTCCTTAGAAGCAATTTTTGAACTTTGGCCAAGTATAGATTGGTTCTTCTATATTGGCAAAAAAAAAATTCAAATTGATTAACAAAATACAAGCTGCTACTCTTCAAAAATATTTTTCAAAGAGTAATTTTGGACAAAATTTATTTTCTAAATAAGCAAATCTTGAAAAATCTGTTGAATCTTTTTTATGGGTGTGGGATAGGTCGTTCTTAGGTGGGTGCGGTGTTAGATGAGCTGTCAAAAGCTGATTGGTTGATTTTGAGTGTGAAACTTGTCTAGAGTGTTTGGCTTACTGCAAATATGTGTTCAATAGACACATTTTCTACATACTTCACGTGCTCAATAAGCACAATACTTAGTTCAAATAAAATAATTAGACAAGTTTAATTGACAATTATACTATATATATATATATATATCAATCTAACACTCCCTCTCAAGCTGCTGCATATAAATCACATGTACCGAAGCCCCAAACGGAATGGATCGTTTCTGCCAACGAAATGAATGCAGAGCCAGTTCTGAATGCTTCTATGATCTGGAAGTTCTTGCGAAGAGAATAAGATGTTGCTCCCTTTTCCCCTTTCTTTTCTCGCTTTGACAATCTTCCCGTCTAACGTGGGTCGAGCGACGATATGCGCGGAAGGAAGAAACCTAAGAGAAGACGCTCGCCTCTTAGGTTATTTTTTTAGTGCAACACAGGAAAGCGCCCTCTTTTTTTTCATCCCTCTATCTTTTCTGATTTTGTATTGAACGCATAACGTATCTAGGACTACCCTTCAAATTCTATTTGAGCCTATGTTCAAGCCAAACCCACCTCCTATTTTACTAAGGCCAGAAAGAATGCCCGTCAAGTTCATATAAGGGAACGATTTCTCCAACCATTAAAGGAAAGGGTCGACAAAGGGAGGGAGGTGCAGCAGGGGACGGAAAACGCTTTCGGAGATTGAGATTTATTTTTCATCAAAAACGAAGAAGGTCGAGAATGGCCTATTGTGTATCTTATCTGAGGGAAACACGCTATTTTGACCTTCACAGTGTGATTATCGGGCCCTCTCCTAGGCTGCCACCCCATTTTCTATGAGAAAAGCCCACTTGACTTCGGAATGCCAACCTCGACCTTTTTTGCCTTCTCACTCTACTACAAAAGAGAGAATCCACTTTAGATAACCACATCTTTGCTAGGCAGATTATTGGAATGGCCGAGTGCACACTTTTTTGTATATATAATCCAAGTAAAGAGTAGAGTTACAAAAAAAAAAAAACTAATGGAGAACTACTTTCACGTTCGGCTGGGAGAGCAATTTTTTGGTTGACAATTCCTCGTTCCCTTTCGCGTAGAGATTGAGCACCAAAGTTTAAGTTCCGTAGATTAGTGCACCTCACGGGCTGTTTAGAAAATTGGTTCGTTGAATAGAAGTAAAACCTAAGGACACACGCTTTCTTTTACTCTTTCCTCGTCACCTTTTTTTTTTTTTGCATGTGATTGTTGATGATTCAATTTTATTTTGTTGTAATATACTTCAAAAGTAAAGATAGGATTGAGTTTGTGGCTGATGATTGACGAGCTCACGTTGAAACATTTAAGATTTATTTTTGATAATTCTTTGAGCTAATTTTGACTTACATTATATATCTATCTATCTATTTATACTATATTAAGAGCACGAATCCCCTTAGTAAAATATTGTTCGCTTTTTTTATCCTCTATAAATGTATTCTATATTGGATAAAATTGTAAATACAAATAAAGTATTTATTTTTTTGAAAAAAGGGTTGCCAGTAAAATAAAAAAGAAACTCTTTCTTAATTAATAACGTAAAAAACGGTCCTTCCATCCCATAGCTTGCAGGAAAAGTAAAACTTATCAAGGTAAAAAGTTAAAAAGAATAAGACAATAAGAAGAAACTCATTATTTAATATTCCTACTAATATAGTCAAAATTTTCGTATGTTATAAAGGAAAAAAGAATTAGACATTAAGTAGAAACTCATTATTTAATATACATATTAAAGAGGTAAATTTTCATAGGTTAAAATGGACAAAAAAAGATAGTAAGTAGGTAACACATTCTTTAATATTCCTTTCAAAGTGTGTAAAAAGAAGTCGATTAATACCCAATTTTTATTGGGTTGCTTTCATCAACCTATATTGTTTAGAATTTTGAAACCAAAGTCATTTAGAAAAAGGAGGAGTTGGACACTTCTATAAAAGAAGCCAATATTTCATATTCCTTTTCAAAAATTCTTGATAGCGTCGAGGTCTGCGAAGGTAAATTTGTTTTTATTTTGTATTTAACTTTCTGACTTTTAGATTATTCTTGAAGTTTAATAATAGACATTCTTCAGTTTTGTAGTAACAAAAGTTCTTGTAATTTTATTCATAGCTATCAATTCAAGTATGTAATTTAAAAGTTAAAATGTTTATTTTTCGTGAACAAATAATTTGCTATTTTATGAAAAAATTATATAAAAAAAGTAAATACATAAAATTAGAAACCAGTGAGCCTTAAATATTTAAGCATAGAGCAATCACACTTCATACAGAAAGATATAACAAATTAGCATGTTTGTTTTCGGTGGACATGTAATTTGCTATTTTATGAAAAATAGAAAGCAATTACATGAAATAGAACCAATGAGCCTTAAATATTTAAAAATAGAATAATAAACTTCTTAGAGAAAGATATACTAAATTTAGTACATCTGATAGTGTGCATATGGCTGAAGAATACGAAAGAGATATAATTAGCCTTATTACTAGAATGCTAGGAATATGAGTGCCACAAAATCTTTACAATCGTGGAACTTAAATTCTGTAATAATTGATACGAATCTAAAATATGTCTGCACCTTAATGAAGTCGTTTGAGTTATTTATATTTTTGAGTTATTTTACAATTCTTATAGTATTTCAATCAATTAAAGAAATAGAAGAATTAATATTTTTTCCTCGGGCGTTAAAAAAGATTTTTATTAGTTAGCTACCCATGTATGATTGTGTTTATAGAATGGCTTAAGAATATATCACGACCCCGAATTCCCTCCGTAGGATGTCGTGATGGTGTTTACCCGAAAAATAGATAGAGTTGAATTTATACGCAGTTCCGAAGATATGTGGTACAACTTAACACAAAATGTAAAGATAAATAAAAATGTGAATATAGATTGGAGAAATAATTAATCTGGACAAGGCAATCATGAACAGTGAACCTTAGGATTTCAAAAATAGAATCAGTCTAAGAAACTGTAATGATCACCCTTTCTTGTAGAAGAAATAATACTTTTTCTATAATGTAAATCTCAGAAAAAAAATATCCTTGCAGAAATAATAACCTAGCCTCTTTATAGTGGAGAGATTTGGCTCCAAGTATAATAAAATAAACATTCAGTAGGAAACCCATGCTAAATTAGCTTTTCCATAATTTCTACCAAGATTCCCTCTAGTGGGATTACAACGGCTTTTGTCTGCGAGCTCGATCTTGCTTAGAATCCTCGATTTTGGTTTGAGCTTGGTTTCGGCTCGAATTTATGATCTTAGTTCGAGCCCGACCCTGGTTCGAGCCCTTGAATTGATTCCAGGTCGATGTAGGTTGGTTTTTGGATTATCAGTATGATAGATCTACCCGCATCGTAGTTTGATTCTTGTTCGAGTTTGATTATGATATCGATCTCATCACGGACCGGCCTCCCCGGGTTCTAGGTTAGTTCGTGTCTCCCCTCCCCCTCGTGCCCCCCTTCGGGATCTTACTTCGATACACCGCCCTTTGAACCGTACCGGACATGCCAAGGCTGAAATTTATTTCGACCGTATACAGATGGCACCTAGTCTCTAAAATTAGGTAAGCCTATCAATGCGGAATAAAAATTTAAATCTGAAATAAATAAACTACAATTCAAACAATTTCAATTTCTAAAATCCGGTAGAAATAAGTCACAAACTTCTAAAAATTGTATCCTCAACGTCTCTATATATCAAGGTTTAAAGAAAAAAAGGGAAGCAACATAATAATGATAGAAGGGGACTCCGAAGTCTGCGGACGCTGGCAGATATACCTCGAAATCTCCGTGCACAGGTAACTCATTGAAGATGGGGCTGGTAAAGAGTACCTGGATCTGCACAAAAGGATGTGCAGAAGCGTAGTATGAGTACACCACAGCGCTACCCAGTAAGTGCCAAGCCTAAACTCGGTAGCGTAGTGACGAGGTCAGGTAAGGCCCTACTGAAAAATAATAATTTTATGATAAAATATTTAACAATAAAATAAAATAAAATGACAATGGAAATGAATCAAGTGGCATGTCACCATTTAATTACACAAAATAATGAAAAATAATATATCGTGGAATCAAAACAGAATTTCTTTTCAACTTTATGAAAATCACAACAAATAATCAAAGGCAACTATGGCCATAAATCAATATCAACAAGGGCACTCACGAGGTACCGCATCGTAGTCCCAAATTATAAATAAATTCACAATATCTCATTTCCTTATCTAACCGCGGGAGCCTTCACAATTTATTTTAAAGAAAATATTTTTTTCCGAAATAGCATCCCGCGTTTTAGCCATCCTTATCACACCGCATGACTTCTAGTAGTTCCCCCTACTAGCCACGCGTATCAAGTCACCCTTATCTCACCGCATGCATTTCAATACCCAGACCTTATACTACCGCATGCGTATCAATATCACAATATATCACAATTTGTACCTCAAGTGCTCAAATAATTTAACTTGCCAAAATAATTCAACAACAATATTTTTCCACAATAAAGAGCTTACGGCTCATGCCAAAATAAATCATCAATAATATTTTTCCACAATAAAGAGTTCACGACTCATGCCAAAATAAATCATTAATAATATTCAGGAATAAATAATTCAGCAAAATAATATTTCAAAATCTTTAATACGTTACTTCAATACTAATTTTTAAAAATGTCAAATACTTCGTATTAATAATATTTAATATAAAGAAAACCAACTTGCAAATAATGCACAGAATAAAAAAAAACCAAGTTCCAACTAAACAAGTAAAATAATTAGCAGAAAAAAGGTCAAGCAAATTTAAAGTATATAAAACAAATCAATGATGTAGAATATAACAAGATTTAATAATTTAATTAATATGCAACAATGATTTACACAATTTAAAACATAATCCTTCACATTTAGCCGGTGCACACGCTCGTCACCTCGTGTACACGACTTTCATTACATTACAATTAATACCAATCCTAGGAAAAATTTCTCCCACACAAGGTTAGACAAGTCACTTACCTCGACTTGCTCCAATTTAATCACGTAGTATGCCTTTTTCTCTATTTTCCGACTCCGATCTACTCGTATCTAGTCATAATTAATTCGATACAGTCAACAAAAATTATAGAATCAATTCCATAAGAAAATACTATATTTTTTTAATAAAATCCGAAATTAACTCAAAAATGGCCCGTGGGGCCCACGTCTCGAAATCCTACGGAAGTTACGAAATACGAACGCCCATTCAACCACGAGTCCAACCATACCATTTTTACCAAAATCCGACATCAACTTGACCTCCAAATCTCAAATTCTCATTTTGAAATCCCTAGGCCCAAATCCTCTAATTTCACCTCAAAAACATGTAATCTATTCAAAATATTCAATGATAATCCAATATAATTGACTAACAATGATCACATGTGACTTACCTCAAGATTTCCCGTGATTTCTCGCTCAAAAATTGCCTCACCCGCTTTTGAAAATGTCAAAAATGACAAATTTTCTCGGACCCTTCTGTTTTGTACATTGCCCAGTGCTTTCGCACCTACGGTCCCGCATCTGCGGTGAAATACCGCAGCCCAGCTGCCTTCGCTTCTGCGAGCTTTGGACCGCATCTGCGCCTTCGTAGGTGCGGAAAATTCCATCGCACCTGCGGGCCTGCCCGCATCTGCGGCATCGCACCTGCGGCCAATTTCTCGCTGGTGCGATTACACCAGAAGAAAGAAAAATTTTCAGATTTCTTCTAAGTCCGAATTTGATTCGTTAACCATCCGAAACTCACCCGAGACTCTCGGGACCTTAACCAAATATATCAACATGTCCTAAAACATTATACGAACTTAGTCAAAACTTTAAATCACATCAAACAACGCTAAAATCACAAATCATACCCCAATTCAAGCTTAATGAAACTTAAGAATTTCCAACTTCTACATTTGATGTCGAAACCTATCAAATCAAGTCCGATTGACCTCAAATTTTGCACACAAATCATAAATGACATAATGGAGCTGTAAAAATTTTCAGAACTGGATTTCGACACAGATATCAAAAAGTCAACTCCCCGGTCAAACTTCCAAACTTAAATTCTTATTTTAGCCATTTCAAGTCTAATTTCATTACGGACTTCCAAATAAAATTCCGATCACGTTCCTAAGTCCAAAATTACCATACGGAGCTGTTGGAATTATTAAAATTCTATTCCGGGGTCGTTTGCATAAAATTCGATATCCGGTCACTATTTGAACTTAAACTTTTAATTTTTTATCAAAATTCCATATCTCGGGTTAGGGACCTCGAAATTTGATTCCGAGCATATGCTCAAGTCTCAAATCACGATACGGACCTACCAGAACTGTCAAAATACTGATCCGAATCCGTTTGCTCAAAATATTGACCAAAGTAAACTCAGTTGAGTTTTAAAGCTTTAATTCATGCTTTAATCCATTTTTCACATAAAAATTTTTTGAAAAATTTTACGGACTGCGCACGCAAGTTGAGAAATGATAAATAGTGCTTTTTGAGGTCTTAGAATACAGAATTAATTATAAAATTTAAAGATGACATTTTGGGTCATCACAGAATATATACCTTTGAAAAAAATCAGAAAAAACTATTAAATCTTCAAAAGTTTGTGTTCTTACTAAAACTTTTTTTAAAAAAAAGCTTGAAAACTTGTAAAATAATAATAACTTATAAAGATGGAATAAGTTTATAGTTGAATTTATTTACCAAGATGATTGAGGAGCGTTTCTTTCTTTATTAAGTTAGTTATATAGAATCAACAATAATCATTTTAAGGAACTTATACTTTTTTTGTTGTAACTATTTTATTGTTCAAACACTATTCGTTAATATAATATTAATGTGATTTTTAAAGTTATGTATTTATTGAGATAGGGTACACGCGCAACACGCGTATCCTAAGAATAATTTATTTAAATATGTAAGAAGTCCTAATATTAATTTGTAGTCAACTAGAAAAGAGAAACGCAATTAATCCCCAATAGAATCCAATTTTGAATTACAATCGTAATACTTTTCCCTATCAAATTCAAAAGATAAATTCCATGTGATAATTGGATTCTTAGTTACCGGAAATAGGTAAAGCAAACAAATAGGGATATATTATTTATGAAAACTCCAATAATATTTAAATTTTGAAGTTTTGTAATAATAGGTTCTTCAAGTTTTGTAGTAACAAAACTTCTTATAGTTTTCTAATTATACTACAAAAAACGGAGTTAATTGCGGCGGATTATTATTTATATTGCGGCGGTTCAGAACCGCCATAACTCTCCTTAATGGAGACTAGAAGGACCGCCATAATCGATTCCGCCAAAAGGTATAATATGGGGATTATCGCTTTACCGCCATAATATGTAGAGGAAACTGCCGCAATATGCATTGCTTAAAATGGTTGTTTACTTTGCTTGTTATGATGGTTATTAACCGGTGTAATTGTTAAAAATTTACCACATAGCCGTCTATACATGACATAATCGTAATATTTTTAATGTTAATATTTTAATTCCACATTTATATCCTTTTTATTGCACCCTTATGCAATCAAGCACCCATCATAATGATCTCAACATAAATATAGAGAATTAAATAAGCAAAATATTCGTCATATTAAAACATAAGTGCCCAAAATCCATATCATCAAAGATTCAAGTTTTAGTTCGAGAAAGTTATTCAAGAATTACAATACCAAAAAAGCATAGTTCATCCTAACAATGATTACTAGTTGTCATTTGCTCTCTTCTCATTGTTACTTTCGTCAAAGGATCTTCTTGGCCTAGTTGGTGACGGAATATTAACTCCTAAATCGTGTGCCTGCATAAAAAAACTAATTGATAGTCTCAAACTTTTAAACTTTTATAATTGCAATCAGTTGATTAAGAAGCCGACTCTAAAATACTTTGCATTTTCTTCAATACGGCGATCAATGTTCCCTTCATTAAATATTTTTGCTCTAATTATAGGCTCACAGAAAACACCAGGCTCATCGACATCGTTCTTTGTGAACCCAAATTCATCGTTGATCATTGTTTCCATTGGATCTTGGGGCTGTATTTCTTCTATTACATGTGTGTTGTGAGAAGTTTGTGACATAGTTGTATTTGATTCTTCACCATGTAAATACCAAACTTTATAATTTTTTGAAAAAGGCTTACAAGTCAGATGCTCTTTAACTACATTTCTTCTTTATCACTTATTAAAACCACATTGCAGACACGGACACTTAATTATGTGCCCATCGATAGAACCATGTTCAAACAAAATCCAAAAAATTTCTTAGCCCACGTGCATATTCAGGTGTGTTTCATGATTTGCTAATCCAAGATTTATCAATTGGCATAGCTAGAAAGAAAAAAAACAAAATAACATCACAATATCAAAACAAAAAAAGCTAGCTAGTTCATAACTTTTGAAAAATCTGTAAATGGAAACCAAAGCGAGAAATAAACAAAGAAGTGAACAACTTGTTTATGGAAAAACAAAAAATACAGCATGCAAGAACTACCTAAAAGAAAGGAAAAATTTACACCGATAAGAGCTATACCTATCAAATTGTTCATTGTCGACGTCATCCCAATAGCTTCAGCTACCTATCAAGGGCATATATAATAATTTAGGTTAGTATATTAGACTAAACAACACAAAAATTATCAAAATAAGCTACAAAAGTTTACAACGAAAGGCAGGGGCTGAAACATCGTACTGGTCCACTATTGGTAAAGGGTACAGTATCAACTGTTGTTGCTCATATACTCTCAAAATGAACAATAAATAACATGTATATTCAACTTCTGATAGCCAATGAGCCTAGGATTTGTATGCAGAAAGTTTGATTCCGGAACTAAAGTGTGGTCTTTTTGGACTTAAATGACGAAAATAGGTAAAAAAATAAATAACTGATTGCTATTTTATATATCGCACGGTTATTAACCGCGCTATATCTTAACGACACATTTGTCCGTTAAGATATAGCGCATGTAATATATGTGCCACACTCAGTATTTACAGTTATAATATATTGACTGCATAGAGCATCATTGACGTGCGTTATCCATCCTTCACTTCACTTCTCTCCTTATTTTTCTTGTCTCTTGCATTATACAGAAATAGTATTTTTCTTGTGGAAAATTTCTATCAACTTCATTATTGATAAAATCCTTATGGTTGTGCCTACGAAGCATAATCAAAAGGATTTATAAAGTTGATGTGTAATTAACTTCTCCTTATCTTGACATGAGGTTTCTCGTAGTTAGTTGTCTCATTACTTTAAAAACTATAAACTTACTGTCAGATTTTAAATTGTTTCATTAATAAATTACTAATCACCCTAATAGTAGTGAATTTTTTGTCTTTTCTATTTTTCTTTTCAACCAAAAAGCAATATATCCTCATTCTTGGTAAAATTATATTATTGTAATAAATATCAAACCTCAACTAATACAATTTATCGTTCTTATCATGTTTACGAATTTTCTGGTGATAATTGAGTTTTTATTTCAAAGTTGAGATTGATGTTTTGGAACCAAATGTTTGAGGTAAAGATTTGTACTTGTTATTCTATCTCCCTGTTGATATTTATGCATTTCATTATGGTAAGGGAAAGTGATAATGCACGAAAGGTGATGTCGTGCCATATTGTAAGTGATAATGGGTAATGCCGTGCCATATTGTGAGTGTTAATGCACAAATGGTGATGCCGTGCCATATTGTGAGTATTAATGCACGAAGTGTGATGCCGTGCCATGATATGAGAGTTAATGCCCGAAGGGTGATGCCATGTCGTTTCTATTAATTTTATGGTGAGATTGAGAGTAAAAGCACGAAGGGTGATAACGTGCATTTTTCCTTACTGTATTCACTATTCCTATTGATTCATGGTATATTGCTTGCTCCGGTGATCATTCTGCTGTAGTTCTTTATCTTATATTCCCCTCCCGACATTTCCTGTTTAGTTTTTCTGTTTAGTTCTTCATTTCTGTTATTTGCATATACACTGTTAAATTGTACAGGTTGATTTGTAGGTGCCTTGCCTTAGCCTCGTCACTACTTTGTCGAGGTTAGGCTCGACACTTATCAGTACATGGGGTCGGTTGTACTGATGCTGCACTCTGCACTTTCTGTGCAGATTTTGATACCGGCTCAGGTTGATCGAGATTTGCTACTGGTCCGCTGTCCGGAGACTCGAGGTAGATCTGTCGGCGTTCACAGACCTTGAAGTCCCCGTCTATCTTTTATGTCCTACTGTTTTCTTTCATTCAGACAGTTGTATTTCTTTCAGACTATTACTTGTAGTAAATTCTAGAATGCTCGTGAATTGTGACTCCAGATTCGGGTGGTAGTAGTTAATACAGTTTTTATGATATTCCGCACTTATTATATTTCATCTTAGTTAATTATTGTTAATTACTGAACGGAAATAAGGAATTGATTAATGATTCTCTAACGTTGGCTTGCCTAGCAAGTGAAATGTTAGGCGTCATCACGGTCTTGTCGGTAGAAAATTTCGGACCGTGACAAAACCAATTACTCCAGCAAGTCAAATAACAACCGTAAAGCAAAATTTGAACTGTAAATGAAAAGACGGGATTGTAATACTCGAAACGACCGGCCGTCGTTACAATAATATGCTCCATTGATAGTATTGAACTAAAGCGCCATGAAATTGCTCGTTAGAAATACAGAAAATCGCTCTTAAAATTTCAAATGAAAATTAAAGGGAGAATTAATTTTCAATTGCAAGAAGATTCATACCAACTCATTTTTATTTATTTATTTATTTTTTTATTTTTTTGCAAATTTCAGGTTTGCCAGAACAAAATCATGGAGTATATTTTTTCTTGAAAGTCTACCCTACAGATTTCAGTGTGTATTTTCTATACGAAGATATTTTTCTTTTTAAATTAAGTAGATGATTAATACTTCAATCATTGCAAAAGACTCATTCTTATTGTATGAAAAGCATCAGAAATATATAGCCAAACGTGCACACCTAGCTAATGCTAGAGACAAGAAAAATAAGGAGACAAGTGAAGTGAAGGATGGATACCGCGTGTCATTTGATGCGCTATGCAGTGAATATATTATAACTGTAAATATTGTGTATAATGCATATATTACATGCGCTATACCTTAACGGATAAACGTGCCGTAAAAGTATGTAATATCCATCCTTCATTTCAAGACTCCATCAGGCATTTCATTGTGACCAAGAAATCTAATACTCCCTCCGTTTCAATTTATGTGAACTCATTTGACTGGGCACGGAGTTTAAGAAAAGAGAGAAGACTTTTGAACTTGTGGTGTAAAATGAGGCACATATATTTTGTGTGGCTATAAATCATTGCATAAAAGTAAATTGTTTCCAAATAAGGAAAGAGGTCATTCTTTTTGATACGGACTAAAAAAGAAATATGTTCACATAAATTGAAACGAAGGGAATAGTATTTTTCTTGCCGAAAATTTCTATCAACTTCATTATTGATAAAATCCTTATGGTTGTGCCTACGAAGCATAATCAAAAGGATTTATAAAGTTGATGTGTAATAAACTTCTCCTTATCTTGACATGAGGTTTCTCGTAGTTAATTGTCTCCTTTCTTTAAAAACTATAAACTTACTGTCAGCTTTTAAATTGTTTCGTTAATAAATTACTAATCACCCTAATAGTAGTGAATTTTTTGTCTTTTCTATTTTTCTTTTCAACAAAAAAGCAATATATCCTCATTCTTGGTAATATTATATTATTGTAATAAACATCAAACCTCAACTAATATAATATGCTCTATTGTTATTATTGAACTAAAGCGCCATGAAATTGCTCGTTAGGAGTACAGAAAATCGCTCTTAAAATTACAAATGAAAATTAAAGGAGAATTAATTGTCAATTGCAAGAAGAATCATACCAACTCCTTTTTTTTCCAGTTTTGCCTGAACAAAATCATATATTTTTTCTTGAAAATCTACCCTACATATTTCAGTATATATTTTCTCTACGAAGATATTTTTCTTTTTAAATTAAGTAGATGATGAATACTTCAATCATTGCAAAAGACTCATTCTTATTGTATGAAAAGCATCAGAAATATAAAGCCAAACGTGCACAAGTAGCTAATGCAAGAGACAAGAAAAATAAGGAGAAGGATGGATAGTGCATGTCATTAATGCGCTACGCAGTCAATATATTGTAACTGTAAATACTGTGTATAGCGCATATATTACATGCGTTATACTTTAACGGACAAACGTATCGTTAAAGTATAACGCGGTTATTATAAAATGATAGTTAGTTGTTTTTCACCTATTTTCGTCATTTGAGTCTAAAAATACCACACTTTGGTTCCGGCACCCAGAAAGTTGAGGTGCAGAATTCTAAAAGTGACACCTATTTCTTTTGTCATAGAGAGGAGACATTCACCTTCATAGTTACCATGCAGTAGAAAACAATTGAGTAGATATCAAAATAAAACGTAAACCAACGAGGATCTGAGATATTCCTAAGGATGAAAGAAAGTTGTTTCAACAAAGTCATTGCAATTACAACATGCAATCAACTAGATGTCAAAGAAAAATAACAAAAAATACACTAAAAACTAATAGAAAGAAGAAAAAAAACCATTAGTAGAAATTTTGGAAAATCACTATAAACTTGACAGAAAACTTGCTGATAGATATGCATACTGACTTAATTTGAGAAGCCATTGTAACGATCTGACTTGTCATTTTGATAATTAACGTTCCGTTCGGCGGCTTAAGGTCTCGAGCAGCTTTGAAATGTGTATTATGACTTGCGAGGGTGGTCAAGTTTGGTTTTCGGATGATTCAGGATTTAATTGAAACAACAATTCTTGTTTTGGAAGCTTAAGTTGAAATAATTGACCGGATGGTGAATTATGTGTAAACGACCCCGGAATGGAATTTGGATGGTGCAATAGCTCAGTAGGGTGATTTCAGACTTGGGAGTGTGTCCGGATATTTATTTTGAGGTCCGTAACTAAATTAGGCTTAAAATAGCAAAAATAAGAAATTTAAGTTTGGAAGTTTGACCGGGGAGTTGACTTTTTGATATCGGGATCGAAATCTGATTCTGGAAATTGAAACAACTCTGTTATGTCATTTATGACTTGTGTACAAAATTTGAGGTCAATCGAAGTTGATTTGATAGGTTTCGGCATCAAATGTAGAATTTGGAATTTCTTAGTTTCGTTAGGCTTGAATTGGGGTGCGATTTGTGGTTTTAGTGTTGTTTGATGTGATTTTAGGCCTCGACTAAGTCCGTAATATATTTTGAGACTTGTTGGTATGTTCGGACGGGGTCCCGAGGGGCTCGGATGAGTTTCGGACTATTTCTAGGCCATTTTAACTGCTGGTTGTTTTGCTACAACAGTGTGCATCGCAGAATTTTCTGCTGCACAGGATTGACTTTGGAAGCTTATATCTCGTAATCTATAAGGAATTTGGCGATAATCCAAAAATAAAAGTTGTAGCCCTTTGTATCTAGGTTTCCGAAATTTAAATCGTTTGGCAGTTGGAGTTGGGTACAAGAAGTTATGGTTAATATACTATAGGCTATCGGGGAAGAGTTTGATGTTTTCAACATAAGCATGTAATGATCCAAAGGTACATTTTTAATTTTAGGAATCGAAATTCAATTTCGAGACTTCTGGGAGTTTTATAATGAATTATAGGAATGATCTAAAAAGTTTGGTCTAATTTCATCAAGTCGCGTTTGGGTTGTTAGCACGAAACACAAGTTAATTGTTTAAAAAGTGAAATTAGTATCACATTGAGCAAATGAACTCCAAATTGAGTTTCGATTTAAGGACTAGGTTCGTATTATTATTTGTGACTCACAGGAATAAGAATCGTTGAATTCCGAGTTCGTATGATGGAGTTAGAGCCTTTTTAGTGAAAATAAATATTGTTGGTGCAACAGTTTCTGGTCACCTTTAGCGACCATATTTGGCAGTTTTAGCGACGGAAATTGGGCTTTTAACGACCAGAATAGTCTTTTTATTGAGTAGTTCTATTTTTTTTTCAGCTCATTTCAATATTTTTTGATGAAAGAACATGACTTGGGGCGATATTTGAGCAAGCAATCACGGAAAATCTTGAGGTAAGTCACTTGTGATCATTTCCACTCCATAATATTGAATTATCATCGAATAATCCGACTAGATTACATAATTTTGAGGTGTAAATGGGGGGATTTGGACCTAGGGATTTGAAAATAAGATTTGAGAATTTGGAGGTCGAGTTGATGTCGGAATTTGGTTAAATTGGTATGGTTAGACTCGTGGTTGATTGTGATTTCAGATTTTGTAACTTTTGTCGGGTTCCGAGATGTGGGGCCCATGAGCGATTTTTGGGTGAAATTTCAGATTTTGATGGGAAATCTATATTTTTATATGGAATTAATTCCTATAATTTGTTTTGACTGAATCAAATTATTTATGACTAGATTTGAGGCGTTTGAAGGCCGATACGCGAGGCAAAGGCATTGTAGAGTAAAGAATTGCATGACTTGAGGTAAGTAACATTTCTAAACTTAGTTCGGAAGGTATGAATCCCTAAATGTTGTGTTATTTAATTGTTGGAGGTGACGCACATGCTAGGTGACGAGCGTGTGGGCGTGCACCATAGAAATTGTGACTTAAATACATGTTATGGAGTTGTAAAATTAAAGAATCATGTTATTATCCGCGTATCCTCCACATGTTAGAGAAATTGAGCTGAGGCTCATATTAAAGATCATATTTAGGCTACGTGCCGATATTTTAGGACTCATAGGGTCGTGTTGCTGTTGAATTAATTATTTTAAAATGTACATTTCATACTCAGTCATGGTCATCCATTGTGAGAATATTTATAGGATCGGGACTGCCCGCCTGCAGCAGGCCATATCAGCTTTATATATATTATTATTATTATGGGATCGGGTTGCATGCCGCAGTAGGCCTTATAGGCTTTATTGTTCTGGATCGGGGCTGCACACCGCAACAGGCCTTATTAGCTTTATTATTATATAGATTGGGGCTGCCCTGCAGCAGGCCTTATAGGCTTATTTATTATATGGATCGGGACTGCCCGCCTGCAGTAGGCCATATCGACTTTATATTACGCTTGGGTTGAAGGAGCCCCTCCAGAGTCTGTACACACCCCCAGTGAGCGTAGATGATTATATATTCGGGATGGACTTCCCAGGGTATGGACTTGCCTTACTTGTTTATATTGTGATGAATTTCCCTGGACATGAATCTTGTCCGTATCATTTACATTTGGGAATGAATTTTTGAGGGCTGGATTGGCCTTATACGGTACTGAGTGACTGACTATCACTCGATATGTATATATAGGTTGGTCTTATACGGTACTGAATGACTGACTTTTAGTCGATGTGTATATATATACGGGATGGAATATCCCTGGGCTGGATTGGCCATAAACAGTACCGAGTGACCGAATGATTTGTGACCAGTAGTACATGAGGTCTTACCACTGAGATGTCATATTCCTCATATCATGCAGTATTGATCTATTTTTGCTTGTACTGAGTTTAACTGTTGAACTTGAAAGTATGCCTTCATTTCTGTACCATTATTTATGTATTGAACTGTACCTGTAGAGCTCGTCACTGCTTTCAGCCCAGAGGTTAGTTTTGTTACTTATTGAGTTGGTTGTACTCATACTATACTCTGTACCTTGTGTGCAGATCCATGTTCTTTCGGACACGGCGACTGTTAGATCTCAAAGTACTATCAGTTGGAGACTATCAAGGTAGCTTCCTGGAGTCCTCTTAGCAAATTCTATTTGTTCTTCGCCGCTTTGGGACTGAACTTGACTATCATTCTTTCAGTTATTGTACTGTTCTATACTTTCAAACAGTGTTTTATCAGTCAGACTTTATTATCATTTAGATGGTCATGTACTCAGTGACACCGAGTTTTGAGAGTATAATTGTACCAAATATTGTGGGATTTTTTTTGTAAAAATCTAATTATTATGTTTTCAAACTTAAAAGAATTTGGGATTTATTGAGGTTATTGGCTTGCCTAGTATCGAGATAGGGGTCATCACGATATGTGAGATTTTGGGTCGTGACAGCCATGAATAGGAATTTTAACTTTGTCAATCTCCCAAACATACATGAACCCTAGCAAATAGAAAAGAGAAATCAACAGCTAAACTAGTAAAATCGATGGCTAAATCAGGGAAATCGACGACCAAATCGGTGAAATTGACGGCTAAACTAATAAATTAACAGCTAAAATCAATGATTTAAACTGATGTTCATCCAATACAGACACATGTACGCCTTAAATCAATGAAATCGGTGGCTAAATCAGTAAAATCGAAAGCCAAATTAGTGAAATTCACGGCTAAAATCAATGCTTTTAACTGACATCCATCCAATACACACACATGCATGCCTTAAATCAGAGAAATCAACGTCTAATTTAGCATTTTGAAAGGAATTACACGAACTACTTGAAACAAGAGACAAATTGAAATGAGTATTTATTAACAAATTGAAATCTGATTTCCTTACAAAAAGCTAGATGATTGGAAGAATCCTTAAACGATTTGGGAGAATCGTCTTTTTGAGAGAGAAGGCGTAGAGAAAAAGAGAGAGAGAGAGAGAGAGAGAGAGAGAGAGAGAGAGAATAGCATCTGTTTTGATAGGGGAGTTCAAAATATGTTGAGGGAAAAGAATTAATTAAAAATGTGAGAATTAGTGGCGGTTCCAAAACGCCGTAATTAAAATTGAATGTCGTATTGTAGCTATTGGTTGGTAAGCTTGCAATCAAGTTATTGCTATCTTACGGGGAGGGGGGGGGGGAGGATCGTTAGACCGTAGCTTGTTGCTGAAAAACGTTGCTAGGCTAGCCTTTTCTTCTATGTCTGGTGGAGCTATTCCCAAACAGGCTTACATGTAGCTACAACTGCAGAGGATAGTCTCTAAAAGCTACAACCGCCTAAATAAGAATGAGAGTCTTTCAATTAGATGTGCTCCTTTGGCTGGGTATGAGAAAGAGCGAGAGATAGTTGGTCTAATAACTAGTCGTCAGCACCGGCAAAGATCTCTTGATTCCTCGCGGCCGGGCTGTCTTGGAAGCAAGCTACCTCTTGCCTATCTCACCTCCTTCCTTCAGCTGGGTCGGAAAATCCTTCTCTGCTTTATTAAACTCTTCTCTTAGGCGAGAGCTCACTCAATTCCTTTTTTAAACTTTCGCTAAACAGTATCGAGAATGACTGGAAAGGTGAAAACAAGACTAGATATAATTTGATCATTATGAACAAATCCAAAATCTGTTCACGTCAGGTATAGAGGCCGTTAAGGATGTACTTGCTTTTCCTTTTTTTTTTTGTCAAGACTGGGTTGGTGTTCAGTGTTCCACTTGTGATGCCTATGCTTTTCAAGCCTCATGATTGAGAAAGAAATCTTTCAAGCGCAGCTTTAACTGAATCTGTTATAGGGTAGGATCTTTGGAAAAGAACAACTACTTTAAAATATGCATTAATGGCTTTTAGAACACCGTCGTATTATGTTTTATTTTGCGGCGATTCCTTCTAACCGCCGTTATTTGACTGTCAATAATCCCAATTTTCTTGTAGTGTAATAACTATCAATTCAAGTATATAATTAAAAAATTACATAGATATTCAAGTCTGTATAAATATAATAGATACTCTTGTAATATTATAATAAGTACTTTAGTTCTATTATAAACATACTGTGTGTATTACATGTGAAACATCTACGTTTAGCATGTTTATTTCCGTGAACATATAATTTGTTGTTTTGTAAAAGAAAAATCTCTCAAAAAAGCATTTGCATGAAATGAGAAACAATGCGCCTTAAATATTTAAGAATAGACCAATCAAACTTCATGGAGAAAAATATAATAAATTAGTACAGTTGATAGTGTGTATGGCTGAAGAATACAAAAAAGATAAAACTAGCCTTATTATTGGAGATGCTAGGGATATGAATTCCATAAAAGAATTACATTCTTGGAGCATAAATTCAGTAATAATTAATATAAGATCTAAAACGCGTATGCACACCTTATTTATCTTCTAATGATCCGATCGGTCGATTTGAGAATTTGCATTCAGCTCAGCAATTTGAGGTCATGAGTAGCTTCGTCTAGTGTATTATAACTTGCATGTAATGCCGATTTCGGTTTTCAAGTAGTTCGAGATTGATTTAGAATTATGATTCTCACTTGGGAAGCTTGAAGTTGAAAGGGTTGATCAAGTTTGACTTTTGTGTATTTGACCTTGGATCAGAGTTTTTATGGTTCCGGTAGGTCTGAATGGTAATTTTGGACTTGGGAGTATGCCCGAATTTACATTTGAATGTTTCTAGAAGGTTTCAACACTATTTGGCGAAAGTCGGCAATTTGAAGGTTTGGAATGTTCATAAGTTTGACTGGGAGTTGACTTTGATGATATTGGGTTCGGACATTAGTTTCGGGAGTTGGAATAAATTTGTTATGTCATTTAGATCTAGAGCGCAAAATTTAAGGTAATTCCAAGTTGATTTGATATGGTTCGACACGAGTTTTGGAGGTTGAAAGTTCAAAAGTTCAATAAGTTTGATTTGAGGTGCGATTCATAGTTTTGAAATTGTTATGCGTGATTTGAGGCCTCGAGTAGGTTAGTATTATATTTTGGAACTTGTTCGTATGTTTGGACGGGGTCCCGAGGAGCTCGGGCGAGTTTCGAGGTGGTTTCAGATCATTTTGGATGGATTTTGTGTTGCTTATTTGCTGGTGTCAGGTAAATCATCGCAATCGCGAGAAGGCGATCGCGTTCACAAAGAGTCAGGGGTGTTGTTCTACGCGTTCGCAATAGGCGCATTCGCGAAGTTTGTTGATGGTCTAGGTGCTTTATGCATCGCATTCGCGATAGTGCTTACGTGTTCGGGGAGGGTGGTCTGATATGTGCATCGCATTTGTGAGGATTGGGATGCGAACGCGAAGAGTTATTCGTGGGTTGTGAAGTTGTGCTTTGCGAACACGAGGTTGTTACTGCGTTCGCGAAGGGTATTGCTGGAGGAGTGTTATAAATTACTTTATTTCGAAGGTTTTGGATATTTTATCACATTTTGAATTTTGGAGCTCGGATTTGGGCAATTTTGGAAGAAATTTTCACCTCATAGATTGGGGTAAGTATTTTTGACTCGGTTT
This sequence comes from Nicotiana tabacum, assembly GCF_000715075.1. NCBI lineage: Eukaryota > Viridiplantae > Streptophyta > Magnoliopsida > Solanales > Solanaceae > Nicotiana > Nicotiana tabacum. Next base: position 84,484,178 of record NC_134083.1, read on the forward strand.
TGATTATATTCCATGAATCCATTTTTGATTTTGGCCTTTAATTTGATGAATCTAAAAGAGAAATTGGGGGTTTTGTCAAAACGTTTCTAAATTGTATATTTGAGATTTGAACATCGATTCGGAGTCGGATTTGAGTGAAATTAGTATGATTTGACTCGTATTCGAATGGATTGTCATTTGTGAGTTTTTTCAAATTTTGGGGTGTGGGCCTGGGTTGACTTTTGGGTTGAATTTGAGTATTTGATTAAAGATTTGACCTTTATCATTTGAGTTTGCTCCCTATAGCATTATTTGATAATTTTGGGTTGCTTTTGGCTAGTCTCGAGCCGTTCGGAGGTCGATTTATGCAGGATGGTGCTTTTGGTGTATCGATTTGGCTTGTTTGAGGTAAGTTAATTGTCTAGTTTTGTTGAGTAAATTTTTCCTACTAAATAATATTGTTTGCTACATGCGAGGTGATGGATATACGAGATGACGAGCGTATATGCATTTTTAGGGGTTTTCATGCTATGGAGGGGAAACTTTATGCTTTCTTTGTATTTTGATGAACTTAATGATTCTTTGACTTATTATTTATTTAATTTTATGACTAATAAACATAATTAACCGTGTTAGAAATTATGTTGGAACATACGACATCTTAAAAATGATTTAATGTGTTATTTTCGCACTCTTTACATACTTAATTAGCGTTATTATCGGGAACACTCATTTATGCCTGTTACGGTCTTGCTACCTGAGTTTCTTTATCCGTAATATGCGTGAGGATTTGGTGCCTTAGGGATATGTTTGGCACGAGGGTTATTTACGTGCGGTTGATATGATGTTGGCACGATGAGTATTTTCGTGCAGTTTGAAATGAAATTGGTTTGTTGGTTATTACCATGTGAAAGGAAAAGAAGTTGGAATTCTGTTATGAATTTTCATTCGTTAAGTAATTACATGCTCTTTTACTTTGGTTTCTATTAATGTTAGTTGTTTTGCAAGATACTTCCGTTTGAGTTCCTTACGTAATTACTTCTATGATATCCCTTTGGCATGTTACAGTTATACCTATGTCCTTAACTTCATTGTTATTGATAAACCTACGTTCCTGCTTGAGTTACATATGTTACATGTCTTCTTTGAATTCATATCTTTACTTGTTATTAGCACATACATGTGTCACGACCCAAAATCCCACTAGTCGCGATGACACTTATCCCAATCCCTATGATGACCCGATAGGTCATTTTGAGATTTAGCCTCTATTTTTGCATTCCGAGACTTTGATTAGCTCAATTTAGTGTTTCTCGATTTGTGTGGGCAGTCCGTATCTCATTCCGGAAATCTTTAAGTGAAAAAACTCAAAGGAAATGTGAATTTTTCTTAAAAATGATTTGAGTCGACTACAGTCAATATTTTATATAAACAGAACCGGATCCGTATTTTGGCAATCCTGATGGGTCCGTATCGTGATTTGGGACTTATTCGTATGTTCGGAATTGAATTCAGAAGTCCCTAACTTGTTTTGACTCATTTTGCCGAAAACTAGCATTTTTGAAAGTTGGAAATTACTATGTTTGACCGTAAGTTGACTTCTTAGCTAACGGATTGGATTTTGATGTTAAAACTAGGAATAGTTCCATATTTCTATTCGAAACATTTCTGCAAAATTCGATTCAATTCGGAATTGATTTGACATGATTCAGATACTTAAATGTGATTTTAGCGTTCTTGAGTTTCACTTTGAAAGTTCATTCATTTTGAGGATTGATTCGTAGATTTAAATGCTATTTTGGTTATTTGATTGCGCGAGAAAGTTCGTATTATATTATTACACTTGTGTGCATGTTTGAGTTTCAGACGTCTTTCGGATGAGTTTGGTTAAGGTTGGAATAGCTGGTGCACTTCTGGTGCTGGTGCACTTCTGGTGCTGGTGCTTTGCTGTAGATCTCGCATTTGCGAACAAGCATTCACATTTGAGAACATGGGTTGGACTGGGTAGCCTCGCATTTGCGAGGAAAATATTCGCAATTGTGAATGAACAGTGATTGCATTTGCGATGACAGAGTCATATTTGCGACTCAGTGTGTTCTTGGGTTACCTTCGCATTTGCGAAGGATTGGTCCGAATTGCGAAGCTTGGGGGTTCACATTTTCTAACCAAGTGTCACATTTGCGACTTCTGTAGCTCTGAGACAGGGTTCGCATTTGCGACACTTGTCTCGCATTTGCAATGTTCGCAATTACGAACAAGACATCGCAATTGCGACATCCACAACTAGGTAAAAGATGGTGAAAATGGGACTTAGCTATTTCCTCACAATTTCTCAACCCTAAACACCCTAGAGGCGATTTCCAAGAGACTTTTCTTCCCAAATTCATCGGTAAGTAACTTTAATCCATTTCTTTTCAATTACCCAATACATTTCATGAGATTTCAATATCAAATTTAGTATTGCTTGCTTCCATGTTCTCTTTACTTCATAGTATGGCTTGTTACATGCCTTAATTTCTATATGCTTATTTGACTTCCATGCCATAATTTTTACTTGTAATTTAGTTTTCCATGTATTAAAGTGTCCATCTTCCATAATTTCATGCTTATTTGCTACTTTTCTCTATTTTCTTTTCTTGCATATCAAAATTATCCTATGTCTTGCTTGTCTTATAGTTATGTACAAGTTGTTGCCTTCTATAATGTAGATTCACGTGTATGAGTTATTAATTGGTAGTTATCGATGAGTTGGTAAAGAGTTGAGATATTCGAGTTATTTGAGTGTCACGACCAAAAACTCAACCTGTCGTGATGGCGCATATTATGTTACTAGGCAAGCCGACAATTTAGACATTTCCAACACTTTCAAATTTAAAATATATTAAAACATGTTTTAATATGTAAAATTCTCATAAACCTGGATAAAATGACATAACTCAATACAGAAGTCTACCCAAAACTAGGGTGTCACTGAGTACATGAGCATCTATACAACACAAGTATGAAATAGTGTCTAAGAAAATTGAAACTGAATAAATAAGACCAAGGGATAGGGAAGGAGAATCAAGGCCTGCGGATGCCAGGGCAGCTACCTTGATAATCTACGAATGACTGAACTCTGAGAATCAACAACCACCATGAGCGGAAACACATGGATCTGCACACGAAATGTAGGGTGTAGCGTGAGTACAACCAACTCAATAAGTAGTAAATCTAACCTTTGGACTGAAAGAAGGCCTGCGGACGCCAGGGCAGCTACCTTGATAATCTACGAATGACTGAACTCTGAGAATCAACAACCACCATGAGCGGAAACACATGGATCTGCACACGAAATGTAGGGTGTAGCGTGAGTACAACCAACTCAATAAGTAGTAAATCTAACCTTTGGACTGAAAGTAGTGACAAGCTCGAGTATTACAACCCACATAACATTAATAGTACAGAAAATTACAGAAATTAGGACAGTGCTATCTCAGAAATTCATAATCTACAAGTAACGGTATAAGAATTTAGACATGCTTTCAGGTTTAGCAATAAAACTCAACACAGTCCAGGGCTGATCCAGCCCAAATGCAAATAAATCCACGGCAGATCTAGCCCAAATGTAAATAAATCCAGGGTAGATCCAGCCCAAATGTAAATCAATAACAACCGCGCCCAATGTGGATGGGCAGACTTCGGAGGGGCAGATCCAGCCCAAGCGCTATAATAAGCCAAATCTTGGCATGAATCAATAAAGCATGTTGTGGCGTGCAACCCGACCCCATGAATATCACTCATAATAGACCCTCAACCTCATTGAGTCATTAATCTCTCCAGTCTCTCGGGCTCACAAGAATCATGATAATCAGCCCAAACAATGATGATATAATGTATCAATAAAGGACAATAGAGACTGAGATATAATATGGAAATAATAGCTGTGTCTGAGTACAAAATGGCGAACTAAGCAAATAATTCAACATGTAACACGAACTTTGTGGCTCCCAACAGTGCCAACATGTAGCCTAAGCATGATTTCTAACATGACTGACAACTCAATTTCTCTAACACATGGTGAAAATATGGATAACGATAGATTAATCAACTAAACAGTTCCATGGAATTGACCAAGTCACAATACTTATGGTGCATGCCCGCACACCTGTCACCTAGCATGTGCATCACCTCAACACCAATCACATAACACGTAATTCAGAGTTCCATACCCTCAGAACTAAGTTTAGAAGTATTACTTACCTCGCACTGTGCAAACTCTACTCCAACAAACCTTTGCCCCACAAAACGGCCTCTGAATGCCTTGAATCTAACCACAAACAATTCGATACGATCAACTCAAGCTATAGGAATCAATTCCATATAAAAATGCTAAGTTATTAATCAAAAGTCAAAAAGTCAACTCAAAAGACACCCCCGGGCCCATGTCTATCAAACGAAAGTTACAAAATCTAAACACCCATTAACCACGAGTCCAACCATACCAAAATGACTCAAATCCGATACCAAAATCTCGCTCAAATTCCCAAAATTCGGCCTATGGACTTTCCTCCATATTCCCCAATTTTTCAACCCAAATAACTAATTAAATGATGAAATCAAAGATATAATCATGGAATTTAACCAAAACTAAGTAAGAATCAGTTATCCCAATCACTCCCTTGAAAATCTCTCCATGAATCGCTTTCAACCGAACTCCTAAAATCAAATTTGTGAAATAAACTCAAACCCTCATTTTTGAAATATTTAATTTTGCCGAGATATCCTTAATCACGATTGTGGAAATTGCCTCGCGATCGCGAAGCACAACTCAACTGCCCAGAAATTTAACCCTACGCGAATACGAATAACTGATTCCTCAACTTACGCGACCGCGTCCCTCTCCATGCGATCTCAAAGAACAAACGTGTGACCTCAGGTTTTGTCTCCTATACTCTACGTGAACACGACCTTAGCCACGCATTCACAATTTACTGTATCCCACAACTACGCGATCGCAGTCCCCATCTCGCGAATGCGCAAAATAAATACCTCCACTGCCTAATTAAGCCTACGGGACCGCGGACCTATCCACGCAATCGCGTATAAGGAAACCAGATTAGTGCACCAGAAAATTTCAGCAAATCTCCAAGTCTAAAATTTGACCCGTTAACCATCCGAAGTCCACCATATTCCCCAGGACCTCAACCAAACATACAAACAAGTCCTAAAACATGATACGAACTTTGTAGAGACTTCAGATCACATCAAATATGAATGATTCGGACAAGATCCATGTCCAGGGAAGATCCATCCCTCAATATAAATGCTTCGGGCAAGATCCATGCCTAAGGAAGATCCATCCCTCAATATAAATCAACCGCGCTCACTGTGGGGGATGCAGACTCCGGAGGGGTTCCTTCAGCCCAGACGCTATAATAGCCAGATCCAGGCATAAATAAATAAACATGTTGTGGCTTTCATCCCGATCCTATAAATATCACTCAAAATTTCGAGTCTCTCGGGCTCTCAGTGACATGGAAATCAACCCGACATGATGATATGATGTATCAATAAATGACAACAGAGACTGAGATATGATATGCAAGTTATAGATGTGACTGAGTTAAGAACACTTACCCCGTTGTTTTCCTTGAAACACTCCCGAAAATCACCTCTTCCCGAGCTTCAATCCGTCAAAAATGGAAAATGGGACGAAGAACTCAAACTTACAGCCCAGGCTTTTACTCTACGCGATCACGAAGTATAGTTTGTCCCTAACCAGATTTAACCTATGGAGATCGCGGACATGACCATGCGATCGCGATGCACAACTTCACAAACCTATGCGATCGCGAACTCGTCCATGCGATCGCGAAGCACAAATGCGTGACCTCCACTTTTGCTCCATTTCCTCTACGTGAACGCAGTCATAAGGGCGCGAACGCGATGCCCAGACCTTACAAAGGTTCGCGAACGTGATGCCACTAGAGCGAACACGATGAAGGAAAAAGCTCAGCTCTTCTGATACACTATGCGATCGCGTCCCAATCTTCGCGATCGTGTAAAAGGTTTGAAACCCCACCAAACAGCAGCTACGAGTAGTGCCAAAATGAAGGAACATAATCCGAATACTATCTGAAACACGCCCGAGCCCCTCGGGTCCCCATCCTAACATCCCGACAAGTCCCATATCATAACACGGACTTACTCGAAGCCTCAAATCACGCATAACAACATCAAAATGATGAATCACACCTCGAATCAAACTTAATGAACTTTAAACCTTTTAACTTTCACGACTCGTGCCGAAACATATCAAATCACGTCCGATTGACCTCCAATTTTGCACACATGTCATAAATTCCATAACGAAGCTATTCCAATTTTCAAAATCGGATTCCGACCTCGATATCAAAAGTCAACTCCCCGGTCAAACTTCCCAAAAAATTCAACTTTCGGCATTTCAAGCCTAAATCCACTACGGAACTCCAATAATTTTGCGGACACGCTCATAAGTCCAAAATTATCATACGGAGCTATTGGAATCATCAGAATTAAATTCTGAGGTCGTTTACACATAAGTCAATAACCAGTTAACTTTTTCAACTTAAGTTTTCAATTATGAGACTAAGTGTCTCTTTTCACTCCGAAATCCTTCCGGACCCGAACCAACTAACGTGATAAGTAATAAATCAATTGTAATGCATAAATTGAGCAGTAAATTGGGAAACATGGCTGTAATACTTAAAACGACCGGTCGAGTCGTTATATTTTCCCCCACTTAAACATACGTTCGTCCTCGAATGTGCCAAGAGTTGTTTCCAAGCCATCAAATCACTAATCCATCTTATCACGTGCGTACCCGGGGGTGATCATCTCATCACCCTATTCTATATAGGCCTGACCACACAACATAACAAGAAAAATCATTAATTTAACCTTAGCCCAAAAACCTTGGAGCCAAATTTCTAGCATCCAAAATTCTTTTCAAGACCCGAATCTCGCATCTACACACTGTATTAGCCTGAACAAGCCGTATCCAGCCATAACCATAATCCTAGATATAATCGCATAACATACTACATAACTCGCATACTCGTAGCACCATTTCTGATCACAATAACTACTCAAAACCAACCAAGTACTAGTATAAAACCCTGCATTCAACAGAACCTCATTCCAAAACCTTCGTATACTACCAAAGATGAAAGAAACAATCAAAAACTCATAACCACTCATCAGATCAACTAGCCATGGAGCTCTCTCGCCCCAACCAGAACCACAATCCTCTCCTAAGCTGACTTTCAATATTATCCTCCCGAATATACCATAATCTAGCCTGATAGTACCCATTCTAGGTCCAATGACCTTATTTTATTAAACACAACTATCCCACAGACACGCCACATCAATATAATTCCAGCCACCACTTCGCAATCCGTGTACCCAAATATGGGAGATGTCTCAAGAAAGTGAACCATATTGCAAGTTTAACAAGCATCACCACAACCACAATGTTACAACCAACTCCTCACATTTCGTGAAGAGGATAACCGTAGGTGCATGCGCACAATTGTAGAGGAAGGAAATAAACACAACAACAACAACAACAATAATAGATCAGATAAATTATTATAGAAATAGAATTCCCACACACGGCACAGACAATTCACGTGCCAATAATATGAATCGCCCGGCATGGTCACATGCCTCCAGTCCCAGCATATCATACAGGAGCAATTAAACAAGTACACTTGTATATGATAATGAAATAAGATTCGCATACTCCTGGACTGGTATAAATAGCACGCCATAGTGTAAACATGTGCAAAGTCTGCTATCACACTTCAAATCAACAAAGGTACGAAGGTAGTCAATCTTCTTTGTAACCTCAAGTATAGCCCAGATAGTTCTCAACAAAGGTACGAATACGGAAAACGTTATAAATTTACTCTTAACAGTCAATCTAGGCATAGTATAGCCTAAGCATTCTTCCGAGTATGAATACTTGCCCCGATGCCCGCACATTAGTTCAAACCTCACATATATGCACACTTATAGCGCGTAGCTATCACAAATAATTAACGCAACTAATGCCTCCACTGAGTTAAAATAAAATACTCACCTCAAACAAGCCGCAACCCGAAACAATATACTTCTAAGAACTCCCAGTCTCTATATTCATCAAACACATGAATCACCGTAATTGATCCCAACTCTAGCACTAGAATGACTAACACATCTTCCATTCACGATCTTCCCATAAGGAATACTTCCATAATTCTTCCGTGCCACATAACAATAATATGAATATCAGCAGTCTATCAACCAAGTGAGCACTACAATACCAATGAACATCTGTAAGTCAAAACACAATGCGCCTTTTGAAATGCGCACCCTTCTCAGGGATTACCAATCAGTTATAACATTAATCTAAATATCTGAAGCTAACCATTATGTCCAGAATACTGACACCTTGTACATGTAAATCTTAATCCGGCACAACACATCACATCTATCATGTGAAAGGCACGAAAATCTCATTATAAACTCCGAGTCACCAGGAAATTACATACCCTATTAGTTAGAAACCTCTCTCTTGCTTTTATCCAAGAGAAAATCACAATACACAACATGTTCCCCACACCGATAAAAAATATCCGGTTCAAACCATGGTAGAAACTATCATGAATACTTTGAAATCCATTTTCACATAACCAAGATATCAGAACTGAATTCCTCTAACTCGACCAAGCCACACAGGTTGCTAAATCCGAGAGTATTGCCACAAAATACCCTAAATCCTCACCTCATCATAAGAACCAAAAGAACTGAGAATACCATTACCATATTGATCCAGCATGTTACCCATTTTTCCTATTTTCTCTGATTTGCTTCTAGATTTTCCTCAAGTTGCCATTTCTCCTTGTCAGAACACTACTACCTTACCCAAAGCTCACTACAAGACATCCTAACATAAAACTACACCGCAATAAGGCCCATAAGCCATTGTATTCTTCTTAAGTACCTCTATAAATAGCACAACTATAACACTCACTCTGAAAATACCTTATGCGAATTTAAAATTGTTCCTCTTTCCTTTCTTATACTGAAATGTAGAATCCATAGTCAAACAGAATTACCGCACGTCCCGATACCATCCAATGTAAGTAACTGATTCTAGTGATATACAAATTCAAAATATTTTCAATTTCCACGTATACATTTGAATCCATTAGAACCCTCTCGAGAGTCATCCGCTCTGCTCAAATCTAATTTACTCCACCCAAACGGGCTGAAAGACATGTGCTCCTTTAGCACAGTCAACACTCAAAGAAGTAACTCTACCTTAACACGACCAATCAAATTCATACTTCGTGCGCACTACATCCTTCAAAATAACAACTTAAGCATTCCATAATTTTCATATTTTCATAAAGTTCAATGTAACCTATATACATGAATTTACTTACCCGAGTCATCCTCTATCTCCATCTTTGTAAGTCATAACTAACCCGCAAGTATGTCTCCGACCAAAACTAAAATTTAACACATAACCATGAAATTAAATTGTCAATAGCAGGCTCCCCCACTTAGCCTTAAGCTGCAATTATATAAAATTAGAACCGGCAAGGATTTCTCCTTCTCAATTACCAAGATATCGCACCGTTAACCCGCCAGACTTCTCGAAGTCTTTTGTTAAGCTTTTCATGAACATTCTGAATTGCCAGCCACAGTCACACACTCGACCTCTTACCGGGTAGCAAGTAATATTCCTCGCATAAGCTTCATCAACATCACGCCACTGCTAACTGGTCACAAGAGATAACCCACCTGTGGAATTCCTTACCGACATCTTCCAATGACGCTACACTGGGTGCAACAACCACGTAATCAGTAAATTCTCCTGAGCTCATGCTCGCCCACCATTTGTATAAGTTTTCACTTTCCCTATTGACATTAACTAAAAGTTTAACAATACCTTCCGAACTCAAGTCATATTGCGCTTGAAGCGATAATCAGATCTTCACATCCCTATTTATTTCAAACAAACTCCTTTCTGCCTTATTCAATCTTTCTTCATACAATAACTATCACTCCAAATAAAGTCCATAGGCCAAATCACATTCTATCATGATTCCAAACTGTTCTACACTTTCTCAAGGCGCGCGACTACCCTACCACAGAATCCATATGCTAATCTGCCACTGTTACTTCGGTTAAACCATCTCCTTTAAGCAACTTCTTAACCTCTACTTCTCCTACTTGACCTGCTAGTACTTCAACCACTGCGAAACACTTCCCGTCATGTCTTCCCTCATAATTTGGTTCCCAACTGTTGCATCAAATCAAAATGCATCTCTGTAGCACATGAACCAATAAATTGTTACCGACTCTAAGCCTTTTCAAAGTTCATCTTTCTCGAGCCATTAACATTAGAAATACCCATTTGATTCTGAACCGTTGCACACAACTATCTCTGGCAACCGCCCCTCATGCACCATTTCATAACACCCTACCCCGAAGGTGAAATCCAAGAAGACCGTAACACCGGCGGACCATAATGCATTCAAACAAGGACGTCGACACAGTATCACAATAAAAATTCGATCATGCTCCCAAATACCAAGTCTTATTGCTTTAACAACCAAACTTGGACATCTATAGTCCGATTGCCTTTCCTCCGCTGGAATTAATTACTGAACCCCTTAATCATGCTCTGAGAAATCCTTTCTTCGATCCACTCACCGCCTCAACACATAACAAGTACCTTACCATTACACCAATATTGTGCGATAACAATGTATAGCCATCGTAGAAACCCGTGCACAGTCTCGAAATCATAACAAAAATACAGATACTGAGCTGGAATAAAAGAACATTCAAATTGTCTTAACACATCCCGCCATTACATCATACTCATCACAAAGCCATTCCACCGCTCATCGAACCACATATTCCACTCGTAGTTATCGTACATATGAGTCCAAATGTACAAGTTCACATAACTGAAGCTACCGAGCTTAAATTGCGGTCTAACTCTAGCCTCAAGTCCTCCAGACTGGCCCATCACCAAAACACAGAATACATATCACGAATCTCATTCATGGAATCACAAGCCGGTGATGCACAACTAATACCGAGAGCTCACATGCGCACACGAATGCGTGGAAGGAATTCAAAGAGTTATGTTTCAAGCTAAATTAATTCTGCACGATAGGATACAAGAAGGGAAATTTTCCTAGGGTTCGGCAGCATCTCGAAGATAAGTAAAGACGTCTCTGTACCGATCCGCAACACTCTACTAAACCTTCTCATGACTCGTGAGACCTATGTCACCTAAAGCTCTGATACCAACTTGTCATGACCCAAAATTGCACCCGTCGTGATGACGCCTATCTCAATACTAGGCAAGCCGAAAATCTCAATAAACCACCATATCTTTTAAGTTTGAAAACATAATATCGAAATCTAGAGGAAGAAAAACTCACAAATACATATATAAACACTCCCAAAAACCTGGTGTCACTGAGTACATGAGCATATAATATGAATACAAGTCTGGAAAATACGGTCCATAATAGTCTGAGACCAAATGCAGTAAATAAGGAGATAGGGAAGGAGAGGCAAGGTCTGTGAGACACGGCAACTACCTCTGAATCTTCGGAAAATCAACTGTGCGAAAGAAATCAACACCTGCTATGGCCGGGAACACCTGAATCTGCACACAAAGTGCAAGGTGTAGTATGAGTACAACCAACTTAGTAAGTAACAATAATAAATAAAGAACTGAAAATAGTGACTAGCTACACAGTTATAGTTCACTTTCAATAATCCCAGCATAGAATAGACATGCTTTCAAATCTAGAAATTTAAATCAAATCAATTTTATACAGTTCAAGCTCATGTAATCCGGATATAAAATCTTTCAGAGAATTTCACAACAATGACAGATAACAACTAAGAGCAACAATAAATGAAAAGCAAGTATAGCCTCTCAGGGCAACATTCATTCCCCTTGTCACAGTAACTCAACCACTCGGCTCTCAGCCCTCAACACTCACACTCAATGGGTGCTCGCGCTCACTAGGGGTGTACAAACTCCGGAGGGGCTCCTACAAACCAAGCGCTATAATCTGCACGGATAACTCGCGTTCTGCACGGACAACTCACGTGCTATAATATCCTGCACGGACAACTCACGTTCTGCACGGACAACTCACATGCTATAATATCCATACCTCACCGACAGGCCCTCGGCCTTACTCAGTTATCAATCTCTCTATTCTCTCGGCACTTGGAAATCACAAAGATCAGCCCAAACAGAGATAACATAGTGTATCAACAAAGTCAAGAAAGACTGAGGTATGATACGCAAGTAAAATCATGACTTAGTGCAAGACATCAATTAGCAAATAATTCTTATTTCGCTAAGCTTTTGTCTCATGAATTGGCCTCCAAACGCCTCGAATCTAGCCACAAATGATTCGATTTGCCTCGTGAATTGGCCTCCAAACACCTCGAATCTAGCCACAAATGATTCGATTCAGTCAATAAAATTTATTGGAATTAATTCCATAAGAAAATGCTAATTTTCCATAAAAATCCAAAATTTAGCTAAAACATTGCATGTTTGGCCTACATCTCGGAATCCGATGAAACTCATAAAATCCGACAATCCATCCAATTACAAGTTCAACCATACAAATTTTACTCAAATCCGACATCAACTAGACCCTCAAATCTTCAAATTAACCAAGAGGGTTTTCACAATTCTTTCAACTTAATTCACCAATTAAATGTTCAAACCAACCATGGATTCGAGTAATTTGACCAATATTATGTTAAGAACACTTACCCCGTTGTTTTCCTTAAAAAACTCCCAAAAATTGCCTCTTCCCGAACTCCAATCCGTCAAAAATAGAAAATGGGACGAAGTCCCATTTTTAGAACTTAAACTCACTGCCCAAGCTTTTACTCTACGCGATTGCGAACAATCTCACGCGATCGCGAAGTACAGTTTGCCCCTGACCAGATTTAACCTTACGCGATCGCGGACCTGACCAGGTGATTGCGATGCACAACATCACAGACCTACGCGATCATGGACTCGTCCATGCGATCGCGAAGCACAAACGCGTGACCTCCACTTCTTCTTCATATCCTCTACGTGAACGCAGTCATAAGGGCGCGAACGCGATGCCCAGACCTTACAAAGGTTCGCGAACGCGATGCCACTAGAGCGAACATGATGAAGGAAAAAGGCCAGCTCTTCTGATACACTACGCGATTGCATCCCAATCTTCGCGATCACAAAGAAGGTTTGAAACACCAGCAAACAACAACTATCAGCAGTGCCAAAATGAAGAAAAATAATCTAAATACCATCCGAAACACGCTCGAGCCCCTCGGGACCCCGTCCGAACATCCTGACAAGTCCCGTATCATAACACGGACTTAATCGAGGCCTCAAATCATGCATAACAATATCAAAACGATGAATCGCACCTCGAATCGAACTTAATGAACTTTGAACTTTTTAACTTTCACGACTCGTGCCGAAACATATCAAATCACATCTGATTGACCTCAAATTTTGCACACAAGTCATAAATGACTTAGCGAAGCTATTCCAATTGCCAAAATTGGATTCCGACCTCGATATAAAAAAGGCAACCCCTCGGTCAAACTTCCCAAAAATTAAACTTTTGGCATTTCAAGCCTAATTCCACTACGGACCTCCAAATAATTTTCCGGACACGCTCCTAAGTCCAAAATCATCATACGAAGCTATTGGAATCATCAAAATTAAATTCCTAGGTTGTTTACACATAAGTCAATATCTAATCAACTTTTCTAACTTAAGTTTTTAATTATGAGACTAAGTGTCTTATTTCACTCTGAAATCCTTCCGGACCCGAACCAACTAACCCGATAAGTCATAAATTAATTATAAGGAATAAATTGAGCTGTAAATTGGGGAGCAGGGCTGTAATACTCAAAATGACCGGTCGGGTCGTTACAATTATGTGTTTATCAAACTACTTGATCCCCTTTATTAGTTTGAGTGCCTTTATGAATTACTAAAAAACTTGGTTCGTTACCTTACTCTTTATGCGTAAAGTAAAATAAGCAGTAAAGTAAACACAATAATTTTTACGTGAAAAATCACCTGGCTCAAAAGGTGCAAAAACCATGACCTACCACGTAGGAGTTTTAAATTCAACTTCACTAGAATAATGAGCAAAATGTATCGGTTATAAATCTGTAACTTAATACTCTCCAGTTCTCCTACTTCAACTATTTAATTTACAAGTTACTATAATTTGTAAAACCAAACACTCACTCCAACTCACTGATTGTATATAACACTTTGATTATAACTTGATTTTCTAAAACACATTTACTAGACTAACTCAAGAAGAAAACAACACTGGTACTCAACTTGAGTGTGAAAATATAGTTCTTCAGTTGATGTGTAAAAGGATAATCTTAGCAGTCCAAAAAAATAGTATTTAAATTCCTTGGACTACGAGATCTTTTAGGAGTCCTATGCGTAGTCAGCTTCTCGTTTGATAGGACTCCTACTGCTCCAAGGACTCCATAAGTCTTGTGACTCTTGTCTCTCACTTATGCATGCGTATGTTCTTGGGCAACAACCCTTATCATATTTAGTGGTCTTCTTCCAACAAACTCGGACCTAGGTAACTTTGAGATAAAGTTATTGTCTTGCAAAGATGTACAATCATCAACCTTGAGGAGCTGGTTCTTAACCCTGAGGAGCGGATTCTTAGAGCAGTTAAGCAGCTACGTTGAGCACCTGGTTCTTAGAGCATTTCATCTGAACAAACTTTGTTAATCATCAAAATCTCAATACTCAACAAATTTTCTCTTTTTGATGATGACAAACTTTGTGCATATTAGAACCAGGCTCATATCATCATATCACCATACTACGACTAAAATAGGTACAATATCCGTACAACAAGCACAACACACAGACATGCATATCAACACCAACACTTCCAACTCTATTTTCCCCCTTTTGGGATCATCAAAAAAATAACAAAAGGATGTTAGACATACTAAGCACATTAATGAAAGATTCATGGACATTTAGGCTACATCACAAGCTCAAGAATTATCAAAGCAAACAAAGTAAGTTGATGATATAACAATGTGCGAAGCATTAAAACATTATAAGAGAAGTTGTTTAGCAGTGCCAAAATAAGCTTAGGGCCTTGACTCAAAACATTAGAGCAAAATAAACTAAACATCCTGCAACATACTCCGACTAGAATAGAAGAAACAAGAACTAACTTGTCACGACCCAAAATCCCACCAAAGGCATCGTGATGGCACTTTGTCTCTAAGACTAGGTAAGCCGCTTACAATTATATTTCGAGCCATTTTTTTTTATAGATAATCGAAACCAATAACGGACATATTCAAATATAACAACCTCCCAAGACTGGTAATACTGAGTCACGAACTCTAACTGAATACATACAATGATCTCAAGGATATAATATACAATATTGTTCGAATAAGAGTTGGCAGTACAATAAAATGGAAAGACTCCAAGGGACTGCGACGACCAAGCAGCTCTACCTTAAATCCTTGTGATCAACACACTAACTTTGCCTGAGTCCGATAGCTCCAATACCTAGCTCTGCATAAAAATATCTAGAAGTGTAGTATGATTAACCATAGTCGGTACCCAGTAAGTATCAAGACTAACCTCGGTGGAGTAGTGACGAGATACAGTCAAGACACTCACTAGTCAAATAACCTGTGCAATATGGCAGTACACAATAGTACTGAAAAACAACTATCAGTGATAGCAACAAAAATCAACCAGTGATATAAACAGCAAGGCAACAAGAACACTATAATTATTGCTCAAACTAATAAGGAACACAAGTACAACCAATTAATCAAATCCTTCAAATAAATACCTTCTGAATATACTTCTTTCAAATAAATATCTTTTGAATATAAAATTCTTTCCAATAAGTATCTTTCGAATATACTTCTTTCAAATAAATATCTTTCGAATATAAATTATTTCAAATAAAAGTCACTCTCTGACACCTCATTTCATAATTATAAAACATAGGTCTCAACCCAATTTTATATTTTCGTAACACGGGTCTCACCCCACTTTCATATTTCTACGGCACCTCGTGCCCATTTCTATCAAAACCGTACGGACAACTCACGTGCCAATAATAAAAATCATCATATTTTCCTCGGCACCTCGTGCCCACATTACATATCTGTTGCAGTGTGCAACTCAATCCCATATAACATTAATCATACCTGTTGCAGCGTGCAACCCGATCCCATATAACATAATTCACTCGATACTAGCCACATGCTCATAATTTCAACATAGATCAAACTATTACCAAGTTTACCGAAACAACAATACAAGTTGCACAAGATATAAAAATAAACACAAGGAAAATCACAATATCACATGAAAATTATCAAAGCAATAACCCCACATCATCATATAAAAATTACCAACACAATAACCCCACATCATCACATATCATCCCTGATAATAGCCATACTTATCTCTCCTATAGCCACCCTTATCACTCCTATAATAGCCTATATTATCCCTCCGCACTGACAATTTCAATTGCTACCCTTATCGCTCCTATAGCCACCCTTATCGCTCCTATAATAGCCTCCCAGATAGTATCTGAACATACATAACAACAGTGAAATATTACCCTTATGCCTGCATAATGTCAACAATGGAATGCCACCCTTATACGCCGCATAACAGTAACCCAAATCACATAATAATTGACATAGAATATTATCACATCGGCCCAGAATCATCAACTAGTATTTACAAATTACCCGTAGGCCACAACCATTCCAAAGGTATAACAAAGTCAATTAATTCCACAACAGATAGTCCACAACTCAACACAATGTATATAAAATCTCAAAAACAACTACAAGGATGGGAAAATAACTCATCATAGGACAACGCCTTCTTTAATCCAAATTTTAGATAAATATATAAATGTCTCAATTTAAAATTATTTAATTAATTATTTGCAGATAAAAAATCCATAATGTGATTATTTACAAGAAATATCAAATCAACAAACACAGAATTCACATAAAAATCCAAGTGGCAATCACACCAAATTATCATATAAAATATAAACTCGACAAACAAGGAATGAGGCATGACAAATCAAGGATATATTAAGTTCCAACAATTTTTCAATTTAATACATAAGGGCGTCTACAAATTTCAACCGATATAATTTGCACATATAAACCAAGCACGTACTCGTCACCTCGCGTACATGCTTTTGAATTACATAATTTCCAAATAAGACTCAATGCCAAAGGGGTAATTCTCTCACTCGAGGTTAGGCAAGATACTTACCTCGTTTCACAACCAATAGTAAGCATTTTTTCGCGATTATCTAACTCTGAATGACTCGAATCCAGATGAATATTTCCTTGAAAATCCCTCGACAAAAATCGCTACAAACCGAGCTTTCTTGATTCAGCTCTTTAGTGATATTAAAACCTCCAACTACTTTTACAACTTCGATCTACATCAACATAATTCGATTGGGCCAATATTAGTAAAATTTTCAGGTTTTAGGCCATTTAGGCATTTTATCAAACATTTAGAGTGCATAAATCTTTACATATTTTAACCATGGAATTAGTTCATCCAACTACCACCATTTACCAATAATTTATAACTTCAAATCATCACATGAGTGGCCATTCATCTACACCCAACCAACAAAATTATATCAATCAATCACCTTTCAATCTCTACCATGGTTATGTATTTAAATTGGGAATTTATAGATTCCTATCACCATACCATGAGTTCAAATATTTAATTCATACTCATATTCCCATAATAAATCCGCACATGT
Organism: Nicotiana tabacum; assembly: GCF_000715075.1. Lineage (NCBI taxonomy): Eukaryota > Viridiplantae > Streptophyta > Magnoliopsida > Solanales > Solanaceae > Nicotiana > Nicotiana tabacum. The sequence goes on from NC_134083.1 coordinate 84,502,072, forward strand.
AAGTCTAAGGGTGTAGGATTACCTTTTTGGAAGAAATCTTGCAAAACCCTCCTTTGAGTTCTTGAAATATTTCTTGAAGATCTAAGTATTTTATGTGTAGATTTCATCAACACTAGTGTAGAAATGATGGAATTTTATACCAAGATAATGGGAATTTCTTACCTTTAAGAATAGATGAGTTGATGATCTTGAGAGCGTGGAGAAGAGCTCCAAAATTCGTCCAAGTGAAATGGGGGAAATGAACCCCGAAAGTGAGTACTTAAAAAGACTTCAGGTGGGGGTAACGTGCCAGTGCCAGCCCCAAATGCCTATACTTCACTAGTTTTCAAAGTTGTTGAGAGGGTTGACATGCCACAATCCGCGCATTGCACTGTCCCTAGCACGCTCCAGTTATTTTCTTTTCAATTTCTTGCTTCACCACTCACCCTCATTTGATATCTTGCTATGATATAAACCCGAATTGACTTCAAATTTTGCACACAAGTTATAAATGACAGTACGGACCTATTCCAACTTCCGAAATTGGGATTTGACCCAGACATCAATATAGTCAACTCCCAGTCAAACTTTCCAAAATCTTCCATTTTTTAACTTTCGCCAATTCATGCCGAAACGACCTACGAACCTCCAAATCAGCATCCGGACACGCTCCTAAGGCCAAAATCACCATATGGAGCTATTGGAACCATCAAAACTCCATTCCGGAGTCGTTACACAAAAGTCAAACTCCGGTCAAATCTTACTGCTTAAGCTTCTAAAACAAAAATTCTTCTTCCAAATTGATCCCAAATCATCCGAAAACCAAATTTGACCGCACACGCAATACATAGTACCTAATAAGAAGCTGTTCGAGGCCTTAAACCATCGAACGAGATACTAATTCTCTAAACGACAAGTCGGGTCTTTACATAAAGTATCACTGGGATAACAAAATAAGCTAAAGACGCTGTGGAAAGGACCAAGTTCATGGGTGAGAGGAAGATCGGGTCAATGCTTTCACAAGGGTGGCAATCTATTGGGCATGAGCTTCTCTGTCCCTTCTGGGATCCTCCCTACGCTGCATGGTTTCTTTTATCTACTCATCATTGTCTTCTCTAAGCTTGGCATTCTCCTAACTCCAACCTCTTAGTGATCTTTGTTGCCCTGCTGCTACCAGGTAGAATAGCAGAACCTGTTGGTCCCCTAGACTTGATATCCTCATAGCCACACTACTTGAGGGTAACAACATCCAAAACATCATTGTGGTTTCCAAACTTAAGCTCAGGCAAGAAAATATTGAGCTTGTCAAACAGCTCAGTTAACATGAAGCCATAAGGCATAGCATGCTTAGGCTTGGAAGTGTCTTCCACCCTTGCCATGTACTGAATCATCTAGCTGGGAAGATTGATAGCTCTATCAGTGTCAAGAAATTCCATCACAACCATGTCTAGCAGAGTAGCCTCGTGCCTTCTCTTAGATCTCTGCAAATTGCAGGAGTTCACAAAGTGAAACAACAACTTGTGAAAGGGTGTCATATCAGTCTTATACACCCTCTGGGGAGCATCCAATTCAAACTTCTGAGAGAACTTCCTTGTGACTACAATTCTTGTGTCCACATCATTATTTATGGCTGGCCACTTTTTCTTCAAGTAATTGTCAAAACCTAAGGTGGGAATATTCAGAAGCATACCAAGCTCTTCAGCATCAAACTCCATCTCAAACCCCCTGACATTACTCTTGACCACTTTGCCATCAAATTGGAAGTTTGCATAGAACTCCACTATAGCAGGCACACACACAGGAGGGAAAACCTTGACAAACATGTGTCTTCATCCATGTAGCTCAAGTTTTTCAACTAATTGAGCCATCCCTTTCTCATCAGGTTTTGCAAGAATTTTCACATTCAGCACTTTTCTATTCCTAAACTCAGTGAGTTTATCAACCACAATAGGCATACCCTTCTTATTTCCTTTACTATCCCTTTTAGATGGGGTAGCTACCTTGGTAGATTTGACACCTTTTCTCTTTTGTGCTGATGTGTTTTCTTGCAAAGTAGAATCAGACTCATCTTTTGCATCCAACTCAATAACTGGAACTTACTTCCTTAGCTTCTTGGAACCTCTGGACTCCTTAATGATTTGTTCATCAACAACCTTTCTTTTATTCCTTGTGAGAGGAGTCATAGCAGGAGGAGCCACTTTTTTTCTTGCCTGGATAACTGACTTTGATGCTTTCATAGGGGCCTTCTTGCTTTTCGTCCCTACTGTAGATAGGGGTAAATTATCCTCATCACTGCTGACCTCCTCATCTCCAGTGAAAGGAGTTAACAAGGGCCCAATTTCTTCAATCCTTTTCCCTCCACTTGCTTCTTCTGAAACGGCTATGACAATGTTCCCAATAGCCATAGAGCCTTCAGATTCCCCACTTGCATTATCATTCTCTTCCTCACTCTCTTCATCCTCACCGTCACTCTCACTTCCCTTTTCTTCATCCTCAATTTCACTCTCAGAATCACCTTTTTCCTTACTATCTAGTTCTTCCTCTCCAGAATCACCCACTTATTCATCTAACCTATCTTATACCTCACTCTCCTTCTCCTTCTTCTCATCAGATTCCCCCCAATTCTCACTCTTTTTCTTATTAGTATCATTAGCTATGCCCTGAGCCTGATGCTCATCATGACTAGCCACCACCCCCCCTTCTTCCTCACCTTCATCATCATTCTTATCCTCAGTCCAGCTAAAAGAGAGACCATCAGAAGCCTCCTTATTTACTATATCTTTATCACATTCTCCCCCAACCATAGGAATAATATTAGTGGTATCTACCCCTTTCTCCTGAGTTGCTATGTTCATTTCTACACTAGGTTCCTCCTCTCATGGTTTATCACTTGTGGGTGGAACAATATCTAAGGGTGCAACATCAATGGCAGAAACCAGAATATCTAACTTTGATGGAGGTAATTTTACATTACTTGTAGTAGTTGACACTGGTTCCCCCTGAACCACAGCTTCCTTAACTATTATCTCCACCTTAGCAGCAACATCAAGCACCACATTGTCACTTTTAACAGATTTTATTGGAGTAGCCTTGATCTTAGTGGACTTGGAGGTATTATTCAAAGAAGACACGGGTGCTTGGGCAGGTGGTTTTAGAAGTAAAGGTCTAGTAGAAGTGGGAATAGTGGGTGCAACAGGAACATGGGACGATGGTGCAGGTACAGTGAAGGATATAATTGGAGAAGGAGCAGTTGTGGGTGAAGGTTCACTTGATGGTTTTGCACTTTTCTTTGATTTGGGCTTCATGTTCTTGGGTTTGGCTTTAGTCTTGGATGATGATTTTGCTTTAGAAGGAGCTTAGCTGGATTTAGTCATGGTGATGAGAGAATGAAATCGATGAAGGGAAAGAGAGAAATATTTCTTGATTCTTGCTTAGGTTTTGAGAGGAACACTGAGGTCTGAGAAACAAATCATAAGGGAGAATTTAAAGAAGTAACTCCTGATTTGACCGGAAGAAAGAGAGTAACCAAATTTGAGCTCTAACGGGACTCTAATAACATTGACTTTTGACTGTTAGAATTTTAGGAATAATTAAGCTCTAATTTCTCTAGGATTCCCCTTTAATCTTTGACTAGATGACAACTAGGAGTGATGCTAACATGATTAAAAAGTTTGAGTATAGCAATAATTTCAGATATTAAGCCCCAATTAATTAAGACAAGATGACACGTACCTGAGTCAAAGAACCAACTCCTTAGTAACTCTGTACTCATTTCTGCAATAAAGCTTCAAAACTATAGGTTAGTATCATAAGACATAATATCAGCTAGACTTTTCTGGGCAAGTGTGTGTGCTTAAAACAAGCACGAGACTGAATCAAACACATTATACTTAACCATCTACATCTAGTTATACTTTTTCTAGACAATCATTGGGTTTCTACGTTGGAAGTATTAATTAGACCTAGTTCCAGTCTACTCCTTTCAAAGTGATCCCTATTCAGAGCTTTAGTAAAAATATCAGCAATTTGGTCTTCAGTTTTATAAAAGTTAATTGAGATATTCCCTTTAACATTGTCTTTGAGAAAGTGATGTCTAATGTCAATGTGCTTGGTTCTATTATGTTGAAAGGGGTTTTTAGCAATGTTTATGGCACTAGTGTTATCACAGAAAATAGGAACACAATCAACAAAAATACCATAGTCCCTTAGTTGTTGTCTTATCCACAACAATTGAGCACAACAAGATGTTGCTTCCACATATTCAGCCTCAGCTCTGGATAAAGCCACTGAGTTCTGCTTCTTTGTTCCCCAAGACACCAGACAAGAACATAGGAAATGTGTTGTTCCTGAAGTGCTTTTCCTGTCAACATGAAAACCTGCATAATCAACATCAGCATAACCAACTATATCAAAGGTATACCCTCTAGGATACCATAGACACAGATCAGGAGTCCCTTTAAGATATCTGAGTATCCTCTTGACAACCTTCAGATGAGACTCTTTGGAATTTACCTGAAATCTTGCACACAATCCCATATTGAATACAATATCAGGCATGCTTGTTGTGAGATAGAACAGTGATCCAATCATTCCTCTATATAGCTTATGTTCAACACTTTTCCCTTCTTCATTAAGGTCCAGCTTTGTTGCAATGGAAATTGAAGTGTCTATGGACTTAGAAGAGTCCATGTTGAATTTCTTCAGCAATTCCTTGATGTATTTTTGCTGATGTATCATGGTTTCAGTAGGTGTTTGCTTGATTTATAACCCCAAGAAGAAGTTCAATTCACCCATCATGCTTATTTCAAACTCATTCCCCATCATCTCAGCAAATTCCTTCCACATTGCTTCATTAGTAGCTCTAAAGATAATATCATCCACATATACTTGTACAATCAGAATATTTTTGCCTTTACTCCTCATAAACAGTGTGTTGTCCACCTTTCCTTTTACAAAGTTATTGGTTAAGACAAAATTTTAAGAGTCTTTCATACCAAGCTCTTGGAGCCTATTTCAGTCCATACAGGGCTTTGTCTAATTTGAACACATAGTCAGAAATTTCTTCACTCTCAAACCCAGGAGGTTGTTTAACAAACACCTTCTCCTTTAGATAACCGTTCAAGAATGCACTCTTTACATCCATCTGATACAAGGTGAACTGCATGTGTGTAGCAAAAGTTATTAGCATCCTTATAGCTTCCATTCTCGCTACAGGTGCAAATATCTCATCATAGTCAATGCCTTCTTTTTGATTCTATCCTTGAACCACAGGTCTGGCCTTATTCCTTGTGATATTTCCTTGTTCATCCAGCTTGTTTTTGAACACCCATCTGGTACCTATGACAGTTCTGTTTTTGGGTCTTTGTACCATGTGTCAGACCTTGCTTCTTTCAAACTGATTTTGCTCCTCTTGCATGGCTATAATCATCTGGATCCTTTAGATCTTCCTTTATATTCTTAGGTTCAACCTATGAGAGAAATGCTATAAGTGTACATAGATTTCTTAGAGATGACCTAATTTGCACTCCAGCACTAGGATCAGAGATGATGTTCTCAAGGGGTGTGAAAGTTAATGTTTCCATGGTCTAATCTGTATCCCCAGAGATGGTTCACCCAAGGAGTGACCCAAGAGAACAGTGTCAGTATGTAAAACTTCATCAGTCTAGTTAGCAGTTAGAGTAGTTCTCTCTTCTTCTTGTTCTTTATGATCGCTTTCAGATTCCTTAGGATCTCCTGATCCATCTTCAGATTGAGGTTCAGGTTCTTTAGAAGATCCTTCATCAGTGGGTCCTATGTCACAGTCTTCATCCTGGAGACTTTTCTCACCCATGTTGTTAGATTCATCAAAAATAACATGAACATTTTCTTCTATGCATATAGTTCTTTTATTAAAAACTTTGTAAGCTTTACTATGTGGTGAGTATCTCAAGAAAATTCCCTCATCACATCTGTCATCAAACTTACCTAGAGATTCTTTGCCATTATTGTGCACAAAATATTTGCACCCAAAAGCTCTTAGGTGAGTGATGTTGGGCTTTCTCTCTCGAAGTAACTCATAGGGAGTTTTCTCAAGAATGGGTCTGAACATGCATCTGTTTAGCAAGTAACAAGCAGTATTGACTGCCTTAGCCCAGAATCTCTTAGGCAGTCCACTAGCAATCAGCATGGTCCTCCCCATGTCTTCTAGAGATATATTCTTTCTTTCCACAACACCATTTTGTTATGGAGTTCTTGTTGCAGAAAAGTTATGATCAATGCCGTGTGTGTTTCTTAACTCAAGGAACTTAGAATTTCCAAACTCAGTTCCATGGTCTGTTCTTATACATAAAACATTACAACTTAGTTTCTGTTGGATCATTCTTACAAACACACATTAAACATCAAAAGTTTCATCTTTAGATGCCAAAACCAGGGTCTATGTGTACCTAGAAAAGTCATCTACAATGATAAATACATACATCTTCCCTCCTCTGCTCCTCATTCTCACTGGTCCATATAGGTCCATGTGAAGGAGTTCTAGGGATTTTGAGGTGCTGACAACCTTTTTAGATTTAAAAGATGACCTTACATGTTTCCCTCTAACACAAGCATATCATACCTTATCTGATGTAAACTCAACTTTTGGTAGCCCAAGGACCAGGCCTTTTGCTATCAATTTGTTGAGTTGAGAAAGACTAGGATGACCCAGTATTCTATGTCATAACAATGGGTCATCTTCCACTACACTTAAGAATGTGTGCTCACTCTAAGGAAGAGACATAATGGATATCATATAGAAATTGTTGTGTCTCTTACCTTTTAACACAATTTCATCAGTATCAAGCTTAGTGACAATGCAAATTTTAGAATTGAATTTTACCTCATTTCCTTGATCACACATTTGAGAAATGCTAAGGAGATTATGTTTAAGGCCTACAATATAATACACATCTTCTATAACATGAGAGATTGACTTACCGACCTTACTAATACCTGTTATCTGGCCATTTTTTCCATTTCCAAATGACACACTCCCTCCTTGGAAGGCTGTCAATGAGAGGAAGTTTTTATTTTCTCCAGTCATATATCTTGAGCAGCCACTGTCTAGATACCAGTCTTGATTGTTCCCTCTCACTTTAGCATGCACCAGAAATCACAAGTTAGTCTTGGGAATCCAGACAAGCTTGGGTCCCTTTTTATTTGAAAAATGATGAATCAGATCTCTTCTTGCCCAGAAGGGAAGATGTTTAATAGTTGTTTTTTTTTAATCTTAATCTACTTAGTTTGGACAAGGGGATTGACTTTTGGTTCTTCTTCCTTCTTCACATTTTTAGCAAGACCAAAAGTATTCTTAAACTGAGCATGAATTAAGGCAGGGCAAGTATCTCTAAAGTGTCCTACCTTCCCATAATGAGTGCACATCTTGTTAAGAGAAATTTCTACAAACTTTGGATCAAATTTGGGAACAAGTTTTCTATAGCTAATTCCTGATTTGTTAGTGCTGCAGTTTTCATTCAGCCAATTTAATTCATCTGAGGATCTATGCCACTTGCTTAGCCTAGATAATTTATAATTAGCTTTTTCTAGATTTTCTTGTATTACTTTATTCCTACATTCAGCATCATAAAGATTATCTTTAACCTTTTTTAGTTCTTTTCAAACATATCTTGAAGATCACTCATTTTTCCTTTACCATGTGTATTAGATGACTTCTCATTTTTAGAAGTGAACTCAAGAACCTGATTCTTAAGGTCTTTGACCTATCCTTCAAGATCAGCTTTGTCAGATTCAAGTTCTTTGAGGTCAAGTTTGACACATGAAAGGTTTCTTATTAACTGATTATTTCCAGCACTCATCTTGTCCATCTCACTCATCATGATCACAATTATGGCCATCAGCTTTTTCTAGACATAGCATGAATGTATTCTTTCAAGTTAGAGATACTTACCTTATTTGTTTCATCTTCAGTCTTTGAATCACTCATGGCCATCATCCCTATCACTTCTTCTTCTATTTGGCTTTCTTCAATTGCCATCATCGCTACTTCAATCAGCTTCCAAGGTCCTCCATATATCATGAGCAGATATGCAAGAGGACATATTACAGAGAATATATTTGGGCAAACTTCTGTAGTGCGGGTCCTTTGCTTTAGCATTATTCTAGATTACCTGACGATCGTCATTATCATAATCCTCTTCTCACTTGTTACATTTGTTTCCTTCATCATCCATTTTGGTAGGGATAATTGGTCCATGACTGACAATTAGCCATATATCAAAGTCAGTGGCCTGATGGAATATTTCCATATGCGTCTTCCATTCATCACAGTGATGTCCATCAAATAGAGAAGGTCTTCCGATGTGCATTCCAAGCTGTACTGGAGGTTCTATATCCACTGTCTAATGTGCATCAATCATAGCATAGAGACCTATGGCCTCATTCTCCTTCTCTTCCTCTTTATCACTTCTATTGTCCTCATATACCGCTAGAAAATCCTGTTTTATTGCTTCAGTGAATCATTTATCTAGGACTTTTCCTTTGTTTGGACCCTTCTCTCTCATTTTTTCCCGTTTCTCCTTTCAGCTCGTTCTTTCCTCCACTCAATTTCCCACATTGGGCAATCTTTGACCATGTAATCTAGCTTGCTACACTTGTAGCACCCATCATAAACGGTTTTGTCGATCTGCTTGGGCTTACCATTGTTCTCTCTCTTAGATGCATTTTTGGAATTCTTCGTGAACTTCTTGAACTTAGCAAACATTGCTAGGTCAGGATCATCAATGTTAGATTCCTTTTCTTGATATGCCTTAATAACCATGACTTTGTCCCTCTTTGGTTCTTCCTTGCACAGTTCTATCTTTCTAATCTCATGAGTCTTTAAGTTTCCAACCAACTGATCAAGTGAGATCTTATCCAACTCCTTGGCTTCCTGAATAGCTATGACTTTTAATCCCCATGAGGCTGGGAGAATCCTTAGAACTTTGCTAACCAACTCTTCTGAGGTAAACACCTTTCCAAGTGATTTCAGTTTATTTGTTATTATAGTAAACCTAGTCATCATCTCTTATATAGGCTCAGACTCCTTCATGGAGAAGAGCTGATAGTTCCTCATAAGTAATTATATCCTTGATTTTTTTACTTGGTTTGTTCCTTCATGAGCAATTTGGAGTGCATCCCAGATCTCCTTTGCATTTAGAGCAAGTTGATAACTTGTTGTACCCATTAGGACCAAGTCCACAGATAAGGATTTTCTTAGCCTTTTCATTCTTCTCTATCATTCTGAAATCTGCTGCTACAAATTCAGTGGGGTCCTTAGGAACAATTTCATTTTGCACATTTTGTTTAGTAGGAGTTAGTGGGCCTTGGTTCACTATAGTCCACAGTGCATAATCCTCAGCCATCAGGAAATCTTCCCTTCTTGCTTTCCACCAACTGTAGTATTTTTCCATTAAACATGGGGGGTCTGGTAGTTGATTGTCCTTCATTAATTCTAGGTGGAGCACTCATTTTACTTCCAAGATCTCTCTAGGTGTTAACCGTGTATGAGCGAACCTGCTCTGATACCAATTGTTAGTTTGAGTGCCTTTATGAATTTCTATAGAACTTGGTTCGTTACCTTACTCCTTACATGGAAAGAAAAATAAGCAGTAAAGTATACACATCATTTTTTACGTGAAAAATCACCCGGCTCAAAAGGTGCAAAAACCACGACCTACCATATAGGATTTTTAACTTCAACTTCACTAGAACAATGAGCCAAATATATCGATATAAATTTGTAAACCAATACTCTCAAGTTCTCCTACTTTAACTATTTGATTTACAAGTTACTCTAACTTGCAAAATCAAACACTCACTCCAACTCAGTGATTGTATATGACACTTTGATTATAACTTGATTTCCTAAAATACATTTACTAGACTAACTCAAGAACACAACACTGGTACTCGACTTGAGTGTGAAAATATAGTTCTTACGTTGATGTTTAAAAGGATAATCTCATCCGTCCAAAAAGATAGTATTTAAATTCCTCGTACTCCGAGATCTTTTAGGAGTCGTATGCGTGTCAGCTTCTCGTTTGATCGGACTCCTACTACTCCAAAGACTCCACAAGTCTTGGGACTCTTGTCTCTCACTTATGCAAGCGTATCTTCTTGGGCAACAACCCTTATCATGTTTAGCAGTCTTCTTCCAACAAACTCGTACTTCAGTAACTTTGAGATAAAGTTACTATCTTGCAAAGACACGTACAATCATCAACCTTGAGGAGCTGGTTCTTAGAGCAGTTAAGCATCTACATTGAGGACCTGGTTCTTAGAGCATTTCATCTGTACAAACTTTGTTAATCATCATAATATCAATACTCAACACCCTTTCCCACTGAGATTTTGGGGGAATTCTAACGAAAGCAAGTTATGTGAATAGGAAAGAGAGAACGATCATAAACTTAATTAGAGAAATAGAAGATCTATGGGAAGCTAAAATTACTCAAATCCATGGTTCTTTTTAACATTTAATTGGTGAATTAAGTTGAAAATATTGTGAAAACCCTCTTGGTTAATTTGAAGAGTTGAGGGTCGAGTTGATGTCGGATTTGAGTAAAATTACTATGGTTGAACTTTAATTGGATGGGTTGTCGGATTTTGTGAGTTTCGTCGGATTCTGAGACGTGGGTCCCACGAGCGATTTTTGAGCTAATTTTCGGAGTTTTATGGAAAATTAGCATCTTCTTATGGAATTAATTCCAATAAATTTTATTGACTGAATCGAATCATTTGTGGCTAGATTCGAGGCATTTGGAGGCCAATTCACGAGGCAAAAACTTAGCGGAATAAGAATTTCACTGTTTGAGGTAAGTAACAGTTATAAATCTGGTCCTGAGGGTATGAAACACTGAATCTTTGTATCATGTGATTGTTTTGGAGGTGACGCACATGCTAGGTGACGGGCGAGTGGGGGCGTGCACCTAGGGGATTGTGACTTAGTCCGTCCCATGAAACTAGAAAGTTGAACCACTTGTTGTTAGCTATATGCTCTCTATGTGTTGAAGAAATTCGATTGTAAATCGTGTTAGAAATCATGCTTAGGCTATGTGATAGTACTGTTGGGACCCGCAGAGGTCGCGTACTTGTTGAATTATTTGCTAATTGTTGTCTTATACTCAGTCATAATTTTACTTCCATATCATACCTCAGTCTTTCTTGATTTTGTTGATACACTATTTTATCTTTGTTTGGGCTGATCTTTATGATTTCCGAGAGCCGAGAGACTAGAGAGGTTGATGACTAAGTAAGGCCGAGGGCCTATCGGTGAGGTATGGATATTATACCACGTGAGTTGTCTGTGCAGCACGTGAGTTGTCCGTGCAGGATATTATAGCACGTGAGTTGTCCGTGCAACATGTGAGTTATCCGTGTAGATTATAGCATTTGGCTTGTAGGATCCCCTACGGAGTCTGTACACCCCCAGTGAGCGCGAGTACCTATTGAGTGTGAGTGTAGAGGACTGAGAGCCGAGTGGTTGAGTTGTTGTGATGAGGGGAGTGATTGTTTCCTTGAGAGGCTATACTTGTTTTTCATTTGTTGTTGCACTTAGTTATTATCTATCATTGTTGTGAAATTATCTGAAAGATTTTATATCTGGATTACATGAAGTGGAACTGTATAAAATTGATTTGACTTAAACTGCTGGATTTAAAAGCATTTCTATTCTTTGCTGGAATTACCGAAAATGAACTATAACTGTGTAGCTCGTCACTATCTCCAGTTCTTTATTTATTATTGTTACTTACTGAGTTGGTTGTACTTATACTGTACCCTGTACTTCGTGTGCAGATTCACGTGTTTCCGGCCATAGCGGGTGTTGATTTCTTTCGCACAGTTGATTTTCTATAGATTCAGAGATAGCTGCCGTGTTTCGCAGACCTTGTCTCTCCTTCCCTATCTCCTTATTTACTTCATTTGGTCTCAGACTATTATGGACCGTATTTTCCAGACTTGTATTCATATTAGATGCTCATGTACTCAGTGACACCGGGTTTTGGAAGTGTTTATATATGTATTTGTGAGTTTTTCTTCCGCTAAATTTAGATATTATGTTTTCAAACTTAAAAGATATGGTGGTTTATTGAGATTGCCGACTTGCCTAGTATTGAGATAGGTCTCATCACGACGGGTGAGATTTTGGGTCGTGACAGTAATATAGCATCCTCTATTTTATTGAAAAAAAAGGAAAAGAAAACTGAAATGGGATATCATCATCGCAATTAATGAGAATTAGAGAAATATTAACATTTGTTATAAATATATTAAAGTGGATGTCCATTGAATACTCCATACATCCCTATTCCATGAACCATTTGAGTTCATGTATTTAGTTAATTCATCACTTAATATTTGTAACTTTTAGGTGTATTCTTGTAACCTTTCATGTATCCCATATCCTATAAATAGGGTATATTTTATCTTATAAAGTACACACAAGAAACACACTTGAATAAGATAACTTCTACATTCTCCTCCTATACATCTTATCTCTATTACTATATTGTTCTATTTTTCTCTCATTTTTAATACGTTATAAGCACGAGTTGCTCATATCATAGTTACTTTGCCTGCTCCACGGGGCTCTAATTTCATTCTCGTCTTTTAAAGTTGAGTCTACTTTTTCATCCGGTATGTATTTACAGTTTTATTCTTAGCAACATTTTAATATATATAAGCTATACGGTAGAAGGCAATTAACTTTGATTTTGTGCCAGTTTCAATTTTGAATGTATGTTCCACTAATTTCTTTCTGATCCTAGTTTAGTCTTTGGTAAAGATAAAGTATACAATCATCTATTAAATATTTAATGTAAAAAATTAGCATATTAGTTAGAATAAAGATGATTTTCTCTCTCTCTCTATGTAACCGTGACTATATATACTACTGAATTAATATCCGTTTCTTCATTTTCTATTTCAAAATTTTTATTTTATTTTGTAAACGTTGCACATGGGTGAGGATATTTATCGTATTAGTTTACCTTACAATGCTTTATATTTTAGTAGACTAAGTAATCAACATAAATAATGCTTTATTAACTAAGCTTATTGAGGTTAGTAATCATACGATTGCATTTAGTATACATAGTATAATTAAAGATTATGCATTTTTTTACTATGATACATAATGACGTAACAACACATGTTCTCTTAATTTTACGATTTAGTATACTGACCTACAACGATAAATGGTATGCATTGATAATAATTCTTATATGTGATGACCCAATATGTCATCTTTAATTTTAATTAGTTATTTATGTGTTCTGAGACCTCGAATAGCACCCTTCAACATCCCTCGACTTGCGGGCGTAGTCCGTAAATTTTTTCGGAAAGTTTTTATGTGAAAATTTGATTAAAATGTGAAATGGAGCTTCAAAACTCATTTGAGTTGACTTCGGTCAACGTTTTGAGCAAACAGACCCAAATCAGTATTTTGACAGTTTTGGTAGGTCCGGATCATGATTTGGGACTTAGATATATGCCCGGGATCGAATTTGGAAGTCCCTACCTCGAATTATCACCATTTAATGAAAACTAGAAATTTAAAGGTTAAAGATTTTCAAAGTTTGACCGTGAATTTGACTTTATCGATATCGAACTCAGATTGAGATTCTGAGAGTTGGAATAGCTCTGTTATGTCATTTATGACTTTGTGTGCAAAATTTAAGGTCAATCGGACTTGATTTGACAAGTTTCGACATCAAATGTAGAAGTTAAAAATTCTTAGTTTTATTAAGTTTGAATTGGAGTATGATTCGTGGTATTAGCGTTGCTTGATGTGATTTGAGGTTTTGACTAAGTTCCTATGATATTTTAGGACTTGTTTGTATATTTGGTTGAGGTCTCGGGGGCCTCAGGTGAGTTTCGGATGGTTAACGGATCAAATTTGGACATAGAACAATTAAAACTTGTTGCTGCCTATTGATGCTATCGCACTTATGAAAATTGGCTTGCAGGTGCGAGCTCGCAGAAGAGAGTCTGGCATCTCAGAAGCGGGAAGTCCGCAGAAGCGAACAACAACCCGCAGAAGCGACACCAAGGTCGCAGATGCGGAGGCAAGGGAAGCTAGGCAAAACCGCAGAAGTGGACGCTTATTCGCAGAAGCGGTTGGTTTCTCTCACCTCGAGACCGCAAAAACGGCTAAGTGAGTCACAGGTGCGGAACCCCTGGACAGTATACATTTCGAAAGGGTTCCGAGTTTTGCCATTTTTGGACATTTCCAACACGTTTTTTGGGGCGATTTTCAGAGGGAATTCATAAAAAAACTTGAGGTAAGTCACTTGTGATCATTGTTAGTCAATAATATTGGATTATCATTGAATATTCTGACTAGATTACGTATTTTTGAGGTGAAATTAGAGGATTTGGGCCTAGGGATTTAAAAATAAGATATTAAGATTTGAAGGTCAAGTTGATGTCGGAATTTAGTAAATTTGGTATGGTTTGACTCGTGGTTAAATGGGTGTTCACATTTTATAATTTTTGTCGGGTTCCGAGGTATGGGCCCCACATGCGATTTTTGAGTTAAATTTTGGATTTTGTTGGAAAATTAGTATTTTTATCTGGAATAAATTCCTATGATTTGTAAAAAGTAAGTATTTTTAAGTAGAACCAAAAGCATGTTTCAAAAGATGAAAATAGTAACTTTGTATTAGAAGAACTTTTAGAACTTTGACTAAGTAGAAATTGGTGCTCCTATATTAGTAAAAGTATTTTTTGAATTAATTAAACAAATACAAACGTCTACTCTTCAATATTTTAAAATTTTTGACCGAACATGGTGCAATCGAGTAGAACCAATTTTAGGAGTTAATATCTTAAATTGTCACTCAACTTTGGGTAATTGTTCATCAAAGTCATATAACTTTTATTTGTCTTTTAAAAATCACTCAACTTTACTTAGTTCACTAGAATGGTCATCTTGTCGAATTTGTACTTTCGGGTAAGATTTAGTGAGATGACAAAAATCAATTTTATAAAAAAGTTATTAAAATACTAATCTAAAACCTGAACCATTTTAAATCCAACTCAGCCATTTACCCAATACCTGACTCATCCCGCATACGCTCGACATCAATATAGCTTCTTTGCTCTATTTGCAGTTATAGTTAATTTTAAAGTGTTTTTTAACTTTTAAAGCATAATTTACATCATTGAATTTTTCAGTTCTCATCTCAAAGATTATTGTTATATCAAATTTAAAAGTTAAAATAAACTACTGATGAAAAAATAAAAGCCAACATTCAATAGATGATTATGAAGACGCATAAAAAATTTAAATCAATTTAACCATTCTATTATAACTCAGGGTATGCTCTCAACTACTTAGAGTTATAGTTGTTCAACTATTTATAGTATTGTTAAAACTTGATTGACGAACAAAATCACTGAAGTTTATTTGAGTTCATAGTGACTTTTCAGAGAGAGAGACGGACGTCTCTAGGTCTTTTCTATTTTGCTCAAAAGTCCGAAAATGAAACTGTTGCCCTACCAGATATTTTGTTCCTCCTATATATAAGTGGGTCTGTCCACTAATTACTCTACAGACTAAAATAAATACAATATGGGCTTCTGGGCCCAATAGCAAAAGAAAGAAATTAACCCAATTTGTTAAGTGATATCATTTACTTGTATCTCAACACCCTCCGGCAAGTTGGAGGGTGAGATAACCCCCCAACTTGCGAAGATGCAGATGATGAATAGCTCCCCCCAACGGTTTAGTGAACAAATCAGCAAGCTGATTGGCATTGGAAGTGTGAAGCAGCTGAAGCAGACCTTCATTCAACTTTGTGCGAATAAAATGGCAATCCAACTCAATGTGCTTGGTGCGCTCATGGAAGGCAGGGTTCTTAGAAATGTGGATGGCTGCCTGGTTCTCACAAAACAGAGTAACAGGAGAAGAAAAGACAACACCAAAATCAGAAAGAAGCCTGCAAACCCAAGTGATTTCAGTAGTGGCCTTACTCATAGACATGTATTCGGCCTCTGCAGATGACAAAGAGACTACAGATTATTTCTTAGACTTCTAGCCGACAAGACATCCCCCTAATATAATACAAAACCCACTGATGGACTTCCTACTATCCGGAAAAGAACCCCAATCACTATCACAATATACACTGAAAGAAAGATCAGGAGAATTATTGTAGAAAACCCCAAAAGCAAGAGTACCCTTGAGATACCTGAGCAAACGTAAAGCAGCTTGTATGTGAGGAAGGCAAGGCTTCGGCATAAACTGACTTAAATGTTGCACTGCAAAGCAAATATCAGGTCTTGTATGGGTTAAGAAATTGAGTTTACCCACTAAATACCTATAAGTCTCAGGATTGGGTAGGGGATCATCAAGAGGAGATATAACTGAAGAACAATCATAGGAGTGGAACTCTTTTAGGAGATCATGTACAAATATTTTCTGATGCAGCAACACCCCACCCTCAAAATACAACACTTCAATACCTAGAAAATAGTTAAGATATCCTAAATCCTTAATCTTAAATTGATCATGGATGAAGCTTTTCACAGCATCAATCTCACACAAATATGTCTCAGTGATGATGATATCATCAACATATACCACTAAGAGTACTAAGGCATCACCAGAACCCTTAGTAAAAGTGAATAATCATTGAAAGAATGCACATAACCTCTAGAGGACAAAGATTGAGACAACTTGGCATACCATTGCCTTGAAGCTTGCCTCAAACCATACAAAGATTTATTTAGTTTACAGACCAAAGAAGTGGAAGTAGAAGCAGAAGATGCAGTAGATACTAAAAGACCGGGTGGGAGCTTCATAAAAACTTCTTCATCTAAGTCCCCATGCAAGAAAACATTATTAACATCTAGTTGGAAAAGTGGCCCATTTCTTTTAACAGCTACAACAATTAAAGTTTTAACAGTAGACATTTTAACTACAGGTGAAAAGGTTTCATAAAAATTTATGCGTTCAACTTGTGTATCACCCCTAACCACAAGCCTAGCTTTATATCTTTCTATACTCCCATCAGCTTTGTACTTAATTTTGTATACCCATTTGCACTCAATTGATTTCTTGCCTTTGGGTAACTCAACTATGTCCCAAGTACCATTAGTCTCCAATGCCTCAAACTCTTTTTTCATAGTATTCTGTCACTCATGGATAATTGTTGCCTGAGAATAAGTAGTAGGCTCAAATGCATGATGCTCACCAGAAGTAGACACAACAGTTGAATTAGCAAACCTGGAGCTAGAATTAGGGAGAGTGCACACATAATTCTGCAGATAAGAAGGGTGATTGTGATTCCTAGATGATCTCCTTAACGGAGGGAAATCAGATTCAAAGAGAGAGAAAGGGAGATTAGAGGAAGTAGGAGAGTTGGGACTAGAAGAAACATGGAGATTAGAGTTGATGTTCAGAGGTATTGCAGAATCAGAAGGAGCAGGATTAGAGGGATGAAGAGAAGCAGGGGATGTTGCTGATGGGACAGGGTAAAATAAATCATGGGAGAGTGAAAAATGTTGCTTAACAGTGTGATCAAAGCAGGCAGAAAATGGCAAATTTGACATGGTAGGGGAAGAAGATCCAGATTTAACAAAAGGAAAGACATGTTCATGAAATATAACATCTCTGGAGATAAGATAGACTTTATTCTGTAAATCATACAGCTTATAGACTTTCTTCCCAAAGGGATAACCAATGAACACACAGGGAATGGCCTTAGGCTGCAGTTTGTCCCTATGAGGTTTTGGAACAGTTGAGTAATGTAAGCAGCCAAAAGATCTAAGATTTGAGTATGTAGGGAGTTTGTTATATAAGATCTCATAGGGACTCTTGTCCTTTAACACACTAGAAGGAAACCTATTTATCAAGTAGGCGGCTGTGAGTATACAGTCTGCCCAAAATCTAAGAGGAAGACCATATTGGAAAAGAAGAGCTCTAGCAGTTTCTAAAATATGTATGTGTTTTCTTTCCACAACTCCATTTTGTTGTGGAGTGTGAGGACATGTTGTCTGATGCAATATCCCTTTCTCAGAGAAAAATTTTGATCCAAGAGTGCTGGATCCCAACTCTAAGGCATTATCATTTCTTACATGTTGAACTTTCAATTGGAATTAAATTTTAATCATGGCAATGAAGGCTTTTAAGAGGTCAAAATCATTGCTTTTGGCTCCCATTAGGTGGGTCCAAGTGGATCTTGAAAAATCATCAACAACGGTCATAAAATATTTGGAGCCAGTATAGGTAGGAGAGTGATATGGACCCCAGGTGTCAATGTGGATCAACTGAAAAGGCCTTGTGGATTGTATACTACTATCAGGAAATAGTAATCTTGTTTGTCTGGCTAGTGGACATATTGGGCAAGAAAAAGACTGTTTGGAAGATAACTGTGAACCAAGCATAGAGATATGTTTCATTCTAGATAAAGAAATATGCCCAAGCCTATAATGCCAAACCACATCCATTTTATTGATATCATTCAGAATTGCATCAGTATTTACATGTATTTCATCAGCATCAGCAACATTGACATTCTTTACATTTTCTTATATCTCAGGGAAAACACAGACAGGGAAAATAACAGGGGAAGTAACACTAGAAGAGTAACTGGATGTAGTACTGGTAGAAACAACAGGAGGAAATAGGAACTTGTAGAGATTGTGGTCCAGCTTACTAAGAACCAGAGGCATCTTCAGAGAAGGGGCATGTATAGCACAAAGAGTTATGGTAAACAGAACAATCCCATTGTATTGTTCTAATAGCTTATGAACTGAAATAAGATTGTATTGAAAAGAAGGAACATAAAGAACATGATGAATTGTGAAATTTGGAAACAAAGTCAAAGATCCTACTAAATGAACTTTGACTTTGTAACCATTTAGTAGAGAAACTAGACAAGGTATAGGTAGTGTTTTCAGATTAAAAAGTAAATCCTTATGAGAAGTCATGTGGTTAGAAGCTCCAGAGTCTATTATCCAAACAAAACTATCTACTTGTGAAAGCATGCATGACTTGAGCAGAATACTTTCTGATAACAGCTAACCAACAAAGTTAAACCAGCTGGGAGAATTGATCTTGTGTTAAACCAGGAATCATTGAAGCATTACTAGATTGAGATGACTTGACAGAATCAAGAACCACACTAGAATCCACATTAGTAAGAGGGCAATGAGAGTTCATTTCAACATAAGCTATAGTTTTCCTACTGCCAGGCCCTTTTGTGAACTTAAAATTTGAAGGATACCCATGTAGCTTGTAGCACTTGTCAATGGTGTGACCTGATTTCTTATAATATTTGCATGTTAGGGCTCTTTGAGTATCAAAATTGACTCTGGAAGGAAAACCTTGCTTAGACACCCCAGCATTGAAAGAGACAGATGTAGAGAGAAACTGAGGAGAGGTAGAAACCTGCCTCTGCTTCTCATCTGACAATAATATATTATAGATAGTGTTCATAGATGGAAAAGGCTTAATCATGAATATATTACTTCTAATTTGCACATATATATATCATTGAGACCCATCAAAATATTGATACACCTTTTGAACATCATCATCTTTCTGATAATCAGATTTGAAACCACAATTGCTACATGACCTGACTCTACTGATTGACAAGGCATCAATTCCATCCCACAATTACTTGATTTTGTTGAAATATGAAGCAATCAAGTGATCCTTGTGAGATGTGAGCAAGTTCTTTCTTAAGCTCAAATACCCTTGCAGCATCTGCTTAACCATATCTTTCCTCCAACTCACTCCAAATATCTTTGGCAAGTTCAGAGTACTCAATACTACGAGCAATGTCTTTGGACAGGGAGTTGGTTAACCAAGAGACGACCAAATCATTACACCTCTGCCACTTTCTCGCCAAAGGAGAACTGTCATGAGGCTTAACTGAAGATCCATTAATGAAATCCAGTTTATTTCTAACAGACAAGGCCACAAGGATGGTTCGTCTCCAACTCCCATACCCAGTACCATCAAAAGGAACAAAAACTAAGGAAGACCCTAAAACATTAGACATATGCACATAAAAAGGATGACGTAGATGCGTATAATCATCTTCATGAAAAACAGAACGAGAAGTTGGTAACGCAGATGTGGAATCATCATTCGGCATTTTGTACAAAATTAATCAGGAAAAGATAGGCACACAAACAAATAATGAGGAGAAATAACTAGGGTTATCAAATTTCCTTCGCGGCCGGAAGGAACAACGGCCTTGTAAAACAAATCAGTGGCAAGGACGAGCAAACCCTAGCTGAATGAGCAGTTTTAGAAATCACCAAACCCTAGGTTGAGAAGTACGCCTCAGATAATATCAAAATAAGTTCGATCAATTAACAGCCGTCATCAACACCGGAAAAACTCAAAGCAGTGATGAAAAAAAAACTCGTCGAAAAAAAAAACTTAGAATCGCGAAGAAGCAGCGGAACCTCAAAACTCCGATAAAAATATGTGAGGGTAACATCAGACGAGAGGTAATTACCCAATCTATCCATATCTGGGCTCTGATAGCATGTTAAAACTTGATTGACGGGCAAAATCACTGAAGTTTATTTGAGTTCATAGTGACTTTTCAAAGAGAGAGAGAGACAGAAGTCTCTAGGTCTTTTCTATTATGCTCAGAAGTCCGAAAATAAAACTGTTGCCCTACCAGATATTTTGTTCCTCCTATCTATAAGTGGGCCTGTCCACCAGTTACTCTAATGACTAAAATAAATACAACGTGGGCTTCTGGGCCTAATAGCAAAGGAAAGAAATTAGCCCAATTTGTTAAGTGATATCATTTGCTTGTATCTCAACAAGTATGTGATTCGAAATTATTTTTAAAATTCATTACTATCAGGCTCTAAGTCAATGACATATGAATTGAAAAATCCAATGATATAAATCATTATCGTAAAAATTATCGTAACAAATTCAATGACACAATTCACTATTTTCTAAAGTTTGTTTAAATTTAACAACACTTTTTTGTAAAATCTAGGAGCCGTGAAAATTTCTCGAATATTTTTCAACGGATTTGCGAATTTTCTTTCAAATATTTTCAAGGATTGATTGTTGTATATTTGATGTAACATAATTTTGAAACGAGAACCGAAAAATTTAATGGTATAAATTATTGTCCAAAAAATACAATAACTTTCCTTAACTATAATTGCATAAAGAAGAGATATATTAAAGTCGATCCATATATGTGAGACGGGTTAAGTATTAGTTAAACAGGTAATAGTGAATTTAAACATCTGAAAGTATAGAATACGACAAGAATGACTATTTAAGTGAAAGTTAAGTGATTTTGAAAGACAAAAGAAAGTTATATGACTCTGGCTACCAATTATCCAAAATTGAATGATTTTGAAAGACAAAAAAAAAAAAGCTTGATAACTTTTATAGCCAATTTTTCAAAGTTGAGTGATCATATTAGCCATCAATCCCCAAATTTAGGTTTGGCTCGGGAAGATATACGAGAGTTTGTTTACTGTCTATTGGAGGACGTGCTAGTCTTACCTCATTTTTGCTGTTTGTAAGGTTGGAAAGTCCTTTTCCACTTCCTAACTTTTATATTCTTAGTTTCAGCTTCTTAACCAATTCCTTTCTCCTTGCAACCTACTCAAAAAAGACATGGCCAACCAACACTCTCATTATTTTTCTTAATTCTCTTAACCCATTTTTTATTTTCTTTTTTACAATCCTTCCTCGCTGGAACTGAATGATACCCATAAGTTAGCTGGTGGATAATTACATGAACTTAATAATTAAGTCAAGCTGGTTGGATTAGTTTAATATTCCATTCTTCGAATCAAAATAATTCTTTTAACACAGTTAATAATAAAAAAAAGGTTCTTGATTGCATCTTTTACAAAAGGTTCTCGTTAATAATTTTTCTAAGGTCCTCTATTTTTGCGAAGAATAAAGCATTCGTTTCATATATAAAAAGAAGGAATATAATCCTAGCTTGCCCCACATGAACATATAGATCAATCATACTAATTATAAAAGGATTACAAAAACGTAGATAAGTCGCTATTAGTTAATATTGTCAGCTTATAAAGAAAGCATAACAATAGTTTTGCCTCCCCTTTTCAATTCTTTAATATAAATTGGAGCATAAAGTTCTATTAAACTTTATAATAATGGAGAAATGAAAAGGCAATGCCATCATTCTAAGTCCACTTCTCTTCTTCTTTCCCATCATCTCATCTTCTTCTTTTGAGTTATATACTTGTATTCATTCATCAGAAAGATAGAAGAAGGCAGAGATGGATTGTTCAATATGTAGTGCTATGCCATTTATTCTAAGGCCACCAAGAAATACAATATGCGGAGCTTGTTATGAGGGAGCCAGAACTATAATTACCTTGACCAACAGAAATGATCACAGCGACAACACCAAAGGAACTGATAATAAAACAGTAACTGGACTTTCTGCTTCTTCATCTAATCCTTCTATTAAGGTATCATTTCCTTTTTGCTTGCTTATACAATCTTTTTGTTTGTTTGTTTTTTCGATAAACGTGGTGTCCGAGTCAACTTGTGCGACAATTCCTTGTGCGATACTTCCATGGGTTACTTGCTCCTACCGCCAACTAGTGTTGTTTAACTTTGTAGATTTGGACAGATGAAAAGAAATCACCTAATATTTTTGCCTATGCCGGAATTTGCTATACAATCTTTGTTCATATATATGTAGTTCATAATTCTGTCTTGGGAAGCAAAGAGAAATAGAGAATACCAAAGAATTTAAGAAATTTAATTTGTTCTTTGGATGTTGTTTGTGATGGTGTAAGGTTACTAAAACTCGAAGTCAGAATTATAGATGCAATGCACGTAAGTGATAAAATGGAAAGGGAATTTAAGTTTTTTATGCTCCTTTTAATTGTTCTAAGAATTACCCCAAATTAAACCGAGAATCACTTTTCTCTTTTTTTTCTTTTTTGACCGTTGCACGTTATTTTTCCCGTCCCCTTTGGGAATTTATAGTAACTGATTGTTGGTTCCAACAGGGATTTGTAAATGCATTGAAATGGGTGAAAGAAATGAAGGAGATGGAGGAGGAATTAAACGAGAAACTGAATTATCTAAGTGGGTTTGTTGTTGCCTTCAGAGATCATATTCATACCGATATTTTAATTAAGCCTGGGAATGATGGTCCCTCCATACCGGCACATCGAGCTCTTTTGGTAATCATCTTCTTTTTTTTCATGAATAACTAATTCATGTGTATTTCAGTATTAGATTTATAATAAGTACGGAGTATAAGCAATACACATGAAAATTGAAAGAAAAAAAAAAGAAAGAAAATCCCGCAACCAGTATTGTACACGTCCCCCATATTATATTTATAGTTTAAGTTATATACATAGTTATATAGTACATCCTTAGTGTATGAAATTCTTACACCATTAGATTACATTTACATGTTATGGTAAGTAACTTATCCTATTTTTAATATTACAAATCTCATATTTTATGGAAGCTTACTTATAAATATCATTTGGTTGACCTTATAGTGTAAAGATATATGTAACATAAACTCATCTATAATTGTCCAACTTCCTGCCCAAATGGTTATAGGCACCCTCAATTAGATATGAAGCCGAAAAGAAAAACTGTTAACTTTGCTTCATATAATCTAACAAAACTTATTTTACTCAATAACTACTATGTTATATATGAAACATGATAAGACGTCCAATGTGTCTATTTCGTAAAGAATAACCAGTCTCAAAAAACTGTTAAGTAGAATGCGGTGCGCTTTATTACAATGGATTTACCTTATATTCAGTTACAGTGTATTTTGAAATTTTTACACTATGAGTGCAATTATTTAACAATAAGTGCATGACCTTATATGATGATAACAACAACTATTTTCTTAAAAATGACAGGCAGCAAGATCTGATATATTCAAGAATATATTGGACTCAGATGGGTGCAAAGCTCCACCAAGTGACACAATAACTTTGCCTGAACTTAACTACGAGGAATTAGAATCTCTATTAGAGTTCCTTTACAGTGGAGATTTGCCTAAAGAGAAGATGGAAAAACACGTCTACTCACTGTCAATAGCAGCAGACAAGTACGAAATCCCCTTCTTGCAGAAATTTTGTGAGCACCAAATGTTGGGATCGTTGAACTCATCGAACGCTCTCGATATTTTAGAGATTTCGGACACTTGTTCTAACCAGTCTTTAAAGGAGACATCGTTAAACTTCATTGTTAAGAATATGGAAGATATTGTTTTTACAGCTAGATTTGATGCATTTGCACTCAAGAATCCTCACCTTACTGTACAGATTACAAGGGCTTCTTTTATAGACATTAAAAATAAAAGGCTCGGTCTTTGATTTCTTGGAACAGCATAAGATTATATTATTTCTTTGTTTGTTGAGTTAATTGTATGCTATACAAACAACTCAAAGAGGTTACATGAGAGAAGAAAATTGGAAAATAACATTGCTTCCTTGTTACTTTTATAATTTCTTCTTATTTTAGACTTCGGCCCGATATATTATGTGCGCGATGGGCTTAGAGGCCAATATCGGGCCTCAAGCCATATCATAGGCCATGAAATTTGCTGCTCAGGCCCAAATTCCTTGGGGTGTAGGAACTTACGACGCCAAGTTTCACGAGATCCTTACGCAAATAACATGTTGGGTTCATTATTTACTTGTTCTAGTTAGTATACATATATTATACATATATTGATTATACACTTATTATATAGGATTTGTACATATATTATATATCTGCCAGTTATTAATTCTTAAGTTTTTCAATATGGTGGGTTTGTTGACATACCTACGAACTCGTTAGTTTTCTAATATAAGATTCTAAATTGCTTTATGTAATATTAAAAAATGTTGCGCTTGGTGAAACTACATTGAATCATGAAGAAGTGATAAACGAAATGCATATTTAATTTATTAACCTTGTTCAGGGGCAAAGGTACATAACCCTACGGGTGGTCAATTGATCACCCTTTGTCCAAAAATTACACTGTATATATAGATAAAATATTAGATTTTAATGATATATAACATATATTGAACACCATTTATTGAAGATTTTTTTTATTTATTTCAAGTTTGAACACCCTAGATGAAATTTCTGGCTTCGTCACTGACCTTGATTAAGTGATAAACGTGTATATACATATATGTAATGTAGTAATGTGAAGAGTGTAACAAGATTCCAAGCTGATATTGTCCGGGCGGGACCATCAAATTGAAACTGAAGTTTTCATTTTCTTTAGGTCTTAGTTTTGTTTGAATGAAATAGAAATAAAAGCGAAAATTAAGTAGAAAAGGAGGAGAAGAAAAAGGTGATGGAGCTAATTCAGTGTGTCATGTTTGAATGAGAAGGAAGTGAATGATAAAAGGGCTAAACCATCGCTATTCTTCCATACTTTCATGTATCTTTCTCCTTTCTTCTTGCCCTCTCTCTCATTTGCCCCACAAATTTTAGTCCTCCTCCTCGTTTCTCATTCTTTTATTTTCTTTTAACGCCCAATAACCATTTGGTCCCAAGGTCAGGAATTATCAGTTATGCCAAAAGATGCACTTAATACAGCCAGAATAACAATTATAACCCAAGTTGATTTGCGAGATTTTTTAAATCCGTGGGTAAGATACACACGAAATATAAACAGGACGAAATTCTTTAGTCTCCTTACAATTAGGTAGGGATACACTTCCCGCTCAGTGGCCCTACTTGACGCAAATCATATATAATTAGTCGAGTCAGTGGAACTTCGGAAACTGAATAGTTAATTGGAAAAAGAAAGAAAAAAGGTACGGATGCACTTCTAACCGTATCAATCAAACTAATATGCTATGAAACATTTAGTCCCTTTTCAATCCTCAAGTAATTTTACTACGGTGACGTTTCCTGTACTAATCTTAGTTGCTGCAGAAAAGATATCTTGAGGATCCAAATAATTGTAGGCTAATTCGTGCTTAGCGACTAATCTAATGCGCACTTGTGTCATCAAATTGGATTTAAGATAAAGCTTATAAATGATTCCAGAGCTTAAACTACAGCCGTATCATATCTAGTACACCTTAACCTTGATCATGACAATTCCAAGCATTTTAAAGAAGAAGAAAAAAGAACAATTTTAGTACGCTTAAACCTTGATAATGACACATGTCTAGCACTTTGGCCACTCAATTTTCGGCAAATTTCATTTTTGGTTTTTGATATGTGACTAAACACATTTAACTTTCACTTATAGGCTTGTGTTGCTCAGCCATGCATTATTTGTGTGCCGACTGTACTATGATAAGTGTGTACGGTTGAAATCGAGCTCGCCTACGACACGACAGGTTAGGAACATGACAACCAAAAACTGATGATCGACCCCGAGTCTCACCGAGCTAGAACTCGGAGTCATAACGCCTGCCTTCGAGAACATTGAGTATGTAATCCCGGAGTCGACCTTAGCCGATCGAGCTCGAAGAAATGTTGTTAGCATAACCAACAGAAGGCCGAAATATACATGACCGGTCGGATATTACGGCGGAAATCTCGTTACGTATCAACAAGGCACCGACAATCATCAAATCAAGAGATTTTTTACCTTTTATAGAATTGTATCTAAAGTAGGACTCCTCTATTATATAAAGGGGTATCTAATAATTCATTAGACACATTGTAACACGCATTCCAAAGATATATATCATTATTATTTTAATCTCTTGTTCCTTTGTATCCTGGCATCGATCGGAGCGTACCTGATTCGAGGGTGATTAACCTCCCAAGACTAAGATCGTTCAATTCGTGTGATTTGCATTTACTTTATCATTATTTATTTCAATTGCGATCTAATTTATCGTTTTGTATCAAGTTAATGCATGTATCCTTAAAACCTCTTGCAAATTCAATTGTTATTCGATTTTGAGGGTAAACAGTTTGGCGTCCACCGTGGGGCTAAGGATAATAGTGGTTATTTGATACAAATTTCCATAACACATACTACTTTACACTTGTTCTTTGAAGTGTCTTTAATTTCAGGTTAAAACTCAAAATGTCGAACTCTCAATCACCACCCCTACATGTTGACAACGAGTTCGGCCATCATGGTGAAAATAACAACATAGCGCCCAATGACGAGGTACCCGTTGATCCTATCGGAATTCTGGCCGCGGGCCCGATTGACGCTAATTCACATGTGGTTATCGACGTAAACTTTCCTATCGACCCCGAGAATAGCGTCCGTGGCGAAGCCCGATTGGCAACTCAAAACACACAAAATATTGGAGGAGACGAGATCAGTTTATGGGTGATCTTCGAAATGTTGCAGGCTCAACAAATGACGATAGCTCAGTTACAGAACCAAAGCCGTGCACCGAGCAGGGTTGAATCCGATCCACCCCGGGAAATCACCCGCAGGGATGAACCGGTCGTAGAAAGGTCAAATGAACATGAATCGAGGGCTAACCCCGAGATCATAAAGATGCTCGAAGAGATAACAAAACGGATAGAATCAGGGGAGAAGAAAATTGAAGCTAACGACAAAAAGGTGGAAACCTACAATTCCAGGGTTGACCAGATCCCAGGAGCACCGACAATATTGAAAGGCCTGGATTCCAAGAAGTTCGTGCAAAAACCTTTTCCTCCGAGCACGGCTCCGAAACTGATCCCTGAGAAATTCCGCATGCCCGAGATTGCTAAGTATAACGGAACAACCGACCCAAATGAATATATAACCTCTTACACATGTGCCATCAAAGGGAACGACTTGGAGGATGATGAGATCGAGTCTGTCCTACTGAAGAAGTTCAGAGAGACCCTGTCAAAAGGGGCTATGATATGGTATCATAACTTACCTCCTAATTCTATTGATTCATTTGCTATGCTTGCAGATTCTTTCGTGAAAGCACACGCCGGGGGCATCAAAGTCGAAACCAGGTATTGATACCTAATTTTGCCCTCATATTTTTTAAATAGTATATATACTTTCAAAATATTATTTTGCATCATTATTTAATTTACAAGATTTATACAATTACTTTTATAATTTTCCATAATTTTTAGAGCTTTAAAATTAATTTTCTTGCGTTTAAATTACTTGAATATTTATTAATTACCCGTTAAATTATTTTGTGATGATTTAATCACCCAAAGTAATTATTTGCATCAAAATATATGTTTCAGAATATTTTACTTTAATTTATGTAAGTATATTTATATTTTTAAGATATTTACATAATTTTACAATAATAGTCTATATTCATGCATAATTATATTTTTATTACATTATTTGTGCCAAAATAACATTTTTTATATTTTTTAATATTAACTCAATTCTGTGCAAGTCTTGATGTTAACTCATATGTATATAGCTAAGTTGATTCATGACACCTGGCTGTTTTGTAATTGAAACCTAATTGATGGCTGTTAAACTTTGTTTAATTTCTTGCACTGAAACCCATTTGTGAGACTATGTTCTTGCTCGAAATTGCTCTCCTCATGTTGAATCCTTTATGCCTAATTTGCTGTTTCTCTGCAAGTCATGCCTAAATGCTTTGCCTAATATGCTAACCTTAATTGTTCCCAACTTGCATGATCATTATGCTACTTATACTTGTTGCTTATTCTGAGTTTGGCTTCTTGCCTTGTTCTGTACTATCATGATAACTAACTCATGTCCGGAATGTGTTCTAATTCCTGTTGAGACATTCATGCTCAACCTGTTATCTTTATGGAACTCTCATGTTAGCTATGATTTTTTCCCGTGCTATTTGTAACTCTACTGTGTCCCTGACTTGCTCAATCTTGTGTTACTCAGTATCAATTGATACCTTTAGAGTAGATACCATAACCAGCACTTTTCCTATATGTGTGACCAACTAGCATAAGGTTTGATGCTTGTCTGATGTGAAGGTGACATATTTCGTTCACTATAAGTCCTCTGGTATTGTAATTGATACTCAGCATGTTAAAATTTTCTCATTCTCGACTAAGTGATTGCTCGAACCTGTTCTGTTATGTTGTCTTCATTAAGCCTTCATGTTGAAACTTTTCATGTGAAGGCTATGCTCTATTTGTTCTTGTCTATGACTCTATTAGATTTTCATGCTTAAATCTTGTGTCTAAGGTTCTTTAGGCTAATTCTGAATTAGTTTACTTTTGAAACTCTTTTTTTGAATAGTTCATTATCCTATGATGTTCAATTCTGTTGCTTTAGCTTTATTTCTAAAAATGCAAGCATGAATCTGCCTTGTGAACTTGTCTGTATTTCATGTATTCTTGTCCATGTGTTTTGGCTAGAATTGTTGTTAGCCTTAGGAATTAAGTATAAAAATTGTTAATCAATTCCATGAGTATTTTGTCATTTGTAAGGCTGAATTGGGCATTCCTTTGGTTAAGTAAGTTATTCATTTGCGCCTGGTATGTTGGGCCTGCTTTGGTATTGGAGGTCTGAAATGCAATGTTCGCATTTGAAGTTTGGGCCTGCTGTCCGTGTGAAGTGCTGAGCATATTGGAAGGCCCAGATATGTTACTGGGTTATTCTGTATTTGTAAGCTTTGTTTAATATGGTCTATAATAACTTGTAAAATTGAATAATTAGGGAAATCAGTGTAATTGGGGAAACAGGTACATTCTAATTCCCACATGAATGGGTAGAAAATATGTCTATAGGATCTATGTGGTCTATTTGCTATTTGCTTTATATGCATTTAGTTTCATGTGTAGAAAGCCTGCATATAGGAGTCACGCACACACTTCACTTAACTTGTTAAAACATGTCAGTTCGAGTATTTGCTATACATGTTTCCATGTCTGCTACTGTGCACGTTTAGACAACATGCCTATAGGATGTAATAGCACATGCCTCACTAATCTAGATATCATGTTTATAGAATTTTAAATAAACAATTGGTCAAATTTCTTCTATTACTTTAGTACACTGCCCCGCCTAGATGTCATGTCTATAGGAATAAAGTGTTATAAAATCAACTTAATTGTCAATAGTTAGAAATCCTGCCTATAGGATGTTGTTGCGCATGAAGCTATTTATGACATCAGTGTTGTTAATACTAGACACTCAAATTTGTGTCACTGCCTAATCACGCAACCATTAGGAACCATACATATAGGACATTAACGTCTGCCTAAGGTGCACGCTTATAAAATCAGCATTAATAATCTGGTCACTCGTATCGCTTTATTGCCTCACCAACAATTAAAATTATGCCTATAGGACTTGAGATGTTTTAACCTGCCTATACGCTGCTTATATAATGTTGGAATCCAGAATCATCTAGAAACCATGCCTATAGGGCTTTAAATTTTGATTTTGAAATCATATACTGCCTAAGCTAAAAATCTGTGACTGATCGTGTGCCTTTGTGCTTATGTGTGGAGGCTAACTTAAGCCTTTCATTGCTATTATGTGTAGTCCTACCTGTTTTGAATGTCGCCTAGTTTTTATCATTTTGAGCACCCTAAGTAAAGTCTAGAACCACCCAAATAGAGTTCCAAAGCCTTTTGGACCATAGGTATAGGATGGGTAGTGCACACATAGGGTACGACCTAGAATTGAATTAGAACGCTTTTAGGTAAACAACTTCAACATAGTAATCGGGTAGCAGGAGATGATAGTTTGTGCCTGCTGAATAATATGGCAACTCCTGCCTAAAGGAAGTTACGAAGTATTATTTATGTTGCACGAGGTGATCCTTTAGGCTAAAAAACTTAGGACCCTCCTTTCTTTTATATGTTTATTGTTCATCAAATATAGACCAATGCAGTTGGCCAATGTAATTGTATCCTTGTAGTCATACTAAGATTTGTGCAGATTCTCATATGTTTTAATAAGACTTTTCAACTTTTGATCTCTCTTTATTTATTTGATCACCTAGCCTAATTACATAATCCACATAGTTTAAAATTCGGCCGGGACCCACAGTTGTGGACCTCGAAGAGTGCCTAACACCTTCTCTCCGAGGTAATTTTAGCTCTTACCCGATATTTGGTGGCATTGACTAGTCAAACAGAGTTATTCGCAAATAGGTGCCTTAACGCACCTTAAAATTATTAGGTGGTGACTCTTCTCTTTTAATACCCATTTAAAAGAGTTGTCACACGTCGAAACCCGATTTCGCGAGAAAAAGGGGCGCGACAGCATGGCGACTCCGCTGGGGATTTACACTTAGGCTCTTACCATAACGAACTTGACTTATGTGGATTACTTTCTTTGTTACATGCACATCACTTATTTGTTTGAACTTGCTATGATATGCACATCCCTTCCCTTATTCACCTTTATTTGTTTAAATTTGCTATGACATGCACATCCCATCCCCTATTCACCTTTATTTGTTTACATTTGCTATGACATCCTTCCCCCTACTCTCCTTTATTTGTATGACCGCTCTCTATTTCTTTTCATCTTGACCGCTATATTATCCCAATTTCCTTACCTGCTTCATTATGTTCTCGCATATTTTCATGAGCCAAACTGACTTCTTTCTTTTGTCTTTCTTTTCTTTTCTTTTCATGTTCACTTTTACTATTTTATTTACTGCTTCTTACATGCAAATACTTGGCAATGTGCTATTATTTCTGCATAAAGCATGCTCCACATCATACTCCACTCATGTCAGTTATCAACATAGCGGCACTTGATAAGTGTCCATGCTTTCCTGAAAATCACCCTTTAAATCGGAAAGGCTTATTTGCGGTAAACTAGTCGATCGGCAGTGCAATCGACGATTCCGTGTCTTTCCCTCTCAAGATGTCCACTTGAGAGTACCAGTCTAGACCATTCTAGAAACCCTACTCAAACTTGAAACGTACATGCATCATGCTAAACCTAGTACGGGTTGGAGCGTTATTAACGTAACAACTCACTAAGATGAACCTTGTCCAAAGTTCGACGGGATTTCTACAATCCTAGTGGACACTATCATATTATGTGCATTACTTGGAGAAAATATGCCAACGTGTTGATCATTATTGCGTAAGTAGTCAAATCTGGAGGGGGAAAGGGCTAACTCTTGTTTGTTTGCAGAAAATGAAACATGAAAACCACAGGTTCGGCATGGTTCAAAATATCCCACCTTTGTTACTTGACTGGTGGAAAGACTTTGCACCTTGCGACAAAAATCATATGAGAAGAGTACTCGGTGACCTGCCATCCTTGCTAAACATTCAACCAAATAGGGAATTGATCGAGGCCGCTACCATGTTCTGGGACGAGAAAAGAGTTGTTTTCCGATTTGGCAATATAGAAATGACTCCTCTCCTAGAAGAATAGGAGGCTTTGCCAAGTTGCCATGGGATAGTCCGGGATTACTGGTACTAGAGAATCGCACTCCCAGCGATTTTCTGAATTTGTTGGGTTTTAAGAAGAATGACGAGCTGCTCTATCTAAAGAAATAATATATCCCTTTTGAATTCCTTTACAAGCATTATGGGCATAGCAAGTCGTATCGTCTTCATCATGTTGAACTCGCCACTACTTTCTTGGGTTGGACGCACCTCTGGGTTTATGTGTTCGTCGTCTGCTTCTTGGGGTTGTTGATATTTCCAATAAAGGGAGGAAGGATTCATACTCGCTTAGCCATGGTCGGCAGGACCTTGATGGAGGGAATCGAGGGACAAACTTATACCATTATCCCTATAATCTTAGCTGAGACATACCGCGCTCTAGATCGGTGCAAGCAAGGATTTGGACACTTTGAAGGTTGTAATCTGTTACTACAAGTCTGGCTGCTGGAACACTTTCAGAGGGGAGAGTATAATCAAGAGCTTCTGCGAAGGCCGCTGAATGACCACATAGCTAACCATCACCCAAAGAAAATGACGTTTATCCCAGACAGATTTGTACATCCCGGAAATGCTATAAGTTGGGTGTGTTTCTTCATCAATCTGACAGACGAGCATGTACATTGGATGTTTGAATGGTTTCCTAGTAGTGAGTTCATCATCAGGTCAAGGGGAACTACTCATCTAGTACTGATCGGGTTGCGAGGCATCTATCCTTATGCTCCCATAAGGGTAATGAGGCAAGCGGGGAAAAAACAGCTCATACCTCGGGTTTCCAACAGCTTATACCTCTGTTTAAGTTTGAGTCACAACATATGTGGAACCAAAAGATCATTGTGGAGAGAAAAACCATTGAGCCAGATAGGTATCACGCCGGTCATATGTACTACTATCTATCATGGTTGAAGGACGACGTAGCGGGGGACGTCAAGCCAGGAGTCAATCTAAAGGATTAGGATCATAGATGAGGTGGCTGAGGCACAAGTTAAGTATAAGAGGTTATGCAAAAGTGTGTTCGAGTCTGAAGCAAAACATCTGGAACAGCACAAAGTGAACATGGAGGTGATAAAGAAATGGAAGGAGATAGCCACTAAGTCAACAGAAAGATTGGAATACTTGGAACAAGGATTGATGGAGCTCGAGGGGAAGATGAGAAAGAGACTCTCAGATTGCCAAGGCATGGACGGCAGTGAAGGAGGACATCTCGCAAAAGCTTACTTATTGTTGGATGTGCGCGATCTAGGAAACCTGATTGATGGGGTCAAAAGAGCCAAGCATGGAGAAGGTCCTTCAGGGACCAAGTAGACTAGGAAACGATATTCTTTACTGCTTTCTAGCTTAGCTTTACATTTCGATTGTAATAAGGCTAAATGCCATTAGTAACTTTATTATTATTGCTGATTTAGTAAAGGTTTGACTAATTCTTTGCACTAATGAAATGACGCAAATGTTGGCATCAAGTTTTTCTAAGTATGTGTGTCGCTTAGGCCTACCTGAGGCACAATGAGGTCCCCCAAATTAGGACGTGAATTATTGCATGACTGTGTGAAACATGTTTAAATATTGCAAATACTCTTTTATTTCACCTTACTAACTTGATTACCTTTTGCTATTTCTTTTCTTTTTGATTATTCCCATTCCCAATGGTTGGTTCGTGCATACTGGCATCATCAGCATACCATACCAGATCTAGAGGTCCTCCATCTCCTTCTCCACCAAGCGACCCCAAAGGAAAAGGAAAAGGAAAACTGGATGATTTAAGTGGTATCAGGAAAGAAAATGTTACTATAGCAGAAAACGTTGAAACTTCGGATGGCCGAAGTACTCCGGCGCAGAATGCGTTGGTCTTACGTTTGGAGCAAAAAATCTTGGAACTACAAGGCCAGCTTGAGCAGGTCCGGAATTTGGAAAACTTCTCCCTCACTCTCAATGTCCCCGACATTAACTAGCAAAACCGGACTACCCAAAACCAAACACCACCGCAAAACACATAAAACCAAAACCAACCACCAAATCCTCCCGCACCACACCAGTATCCCGCACCTCCCCAGAACCTTAACCCGCCACCAGTACCGACTCCTCAACACAACCACCATCATCCAACTCAATACCCGCAAATCACTACTTATCACACTCCCCAGAAAGCACCACAACCTACTCCCGATCCCCAAAACTCGACCAATGACTACCCTTATACCCAAGTTCCAGGAATCCATCAAAGCAATCTGATATATGTGGAAACCTTACCCCACACCCTCCAGCAAAACCTATACATACCAGAATCGACTGAGAAGGACATGCTCATTAAAAACATCGCGGAGGAACTCAAGAAGCTCAGTGGTAGAGTTCAAAATATAGAAGGTGGTAAAGGCGTTGAAGGCCTAAACTATGAAGACCTATGTATTCAGCCGGATGTGGAACTGTCTGAGGGTTACAAACCTCCTAAGTTCGAAATGTTCGATGGAACTGGTGACCCAAAAGTGCATTTGAGAACGTATTGTGACAAGCTTATAAGAGTGGGCAAGAATGAACAAATCCGCATGAAACTGCTCATGCGAAGCCTTACAGGAGACGCCTTGTCTTGGTACATCAGTCAAAACCCAAAGAAATGGGTTAGTTGGGTGATTATGGCGTCAGACTTCATGGATAGATTCAGGTTCAACACGGAAAAAGCGCCAGACTTTTTCCACATTCAAAACCTTAAGAAGAAGCTGACAGAAACCTTCCACGAGTATGTTACTCGTTCGAGATCAGAAGCCGCAAAGGTAAGGCCAGCACTTGAAGAGGAACAAATGAATAAGTTCTTTGTCAGAGCTCAAGACCTATAGTATTACGAAAGGTTGATGGTTACTGAAAATCATAAGTTCTCTGACATCATCAAGTTAGGAGAAAGAATAGAAGAAGGAATTAAGAATGGGATGGTGACCAATTTTGAGGTACTGCAGGCCACAAATAAAGTTTTGCAATTAGGAGGCATTTCGAAGAAGAAAGAAGTGGGTGTTGTGATGGTAGTCCAGGGGCCTAAGTCTCCCCTCACATACCAAACACCTCCACCCACATATCAACCCTCACCCCCAAGATACCAACACCCTGCTGCCACCTACCATACTTATAATACCCAACCTGCATATTACCATTCGCCTCCGCCCGCCGCCAAAACTACCCGGAACAACGTCCGAATTTTGACCGCAGACCTCCTAGACAATACACCCCAATTGCTGAACCCATAGACCAACTGTATGAGAGACTGAAGGCCGCTGGTTATGTTACTCATATTCCTGCTGTTGTTCTGGAAAATCCCTCCTAATGGATCAACCCAACAAAATGTGTGCTTATCATTCAGGCATGAAGGGGCATACTATTGAGGAGTGTCGCACGTTGAAAGACAATATTTAGACATTGATCGACACTAAGGTTATACAGGCAAAGAAAGCTATGCAAAATATTCGTAACAACCCTCTCCCGGATCATAGAGGTGAGGGGTTGAATGTGATAGAAACAGATGAAGAATGGGATCAGGAAGGGTCCATCGGACTCATCCGAGGGGGATACATTCCTAAAATATCTCTAGTCACCCTCACGCCAGTTGTGGTACAAACCCAGGCGCCATTTGAAGTTGAGGTAGCTACACCCTTCATTGTGACGGTAGCTCCCACGCTATCTTACAAGTCCGATGCCATCCCATGGGACTATGTTGCAGAATCAAGGAGAAAGGGAAAAGAAAAAATGGAGGAAACATGTGTCACACAAGGTATGACTATAACTGGCAGAGTTTACACAACTAAGAATCTTGGAGGAACAAGCAAGGAAGCCACACCTAAGCCGCCCGTTGTCGAGACTGGCTATGATGATCTTTGGAGGAAGATACAAGCAAGGGAGTATTCTGTTGTTAACCACCTGAACAAAACTCCTGCTCAGATATCCATCTTATCACTGCTACAAAACTCAGACGCATATAGGAGTACTTTGATGAAGGTGTTAAGTGAAGCTTATGTGCCCACCAACATCACTAGTGGAGAGATGGCTAACATGGTCGGACAGGTATTGGAAATCCACAAAATCACCTTCCACGAAGATGAATTACCACCAGAAGGACTGAGTCACAACAGGGCATTTCACATTACGGTGTAATTTGAAGATAAGTTCATTGTCAGGGTCTTGATAGATGGAGGTTCAAGTCTCAATATATGTCCATTGACCACTCTAATCAGACTAGGTAAAGTCCTGCATGAGATACGAATGGAAAGCATGAACGTGAAGGCATTTGATGGATCTCAGAGAGACACCATTGGAGAAATCAACCTTAGTCTACATATGGGCCCGACTTGGTTTGATGGCGAGTTCCAAGTGCAAGATATTTCTTCTACTTACAACCTATTGTTGGGACGACCATGGATACACGTCACCGGGGTTGTGGATTCCACTCTACATCAGGCTGTGAATTTTGAGTGGAATCATCAGGAGGTGATCATCCATGGAGATGGAAGCAACCCTATCTATACCAATCAGACTATTCCAGTCATCGAAAACAGAAAGAATCTGGGTGTAGAAACATACTATCATATTGAACGAGTCAACGCAATTGAAAAGGACCGATGGTGGAGCAGCAAGATAGAAAGCATACTTATATGGACGGGATATAAACCCGGCAAGGGTCTCGAAAACAATCTTCAAGGGATCACCAAACTCGTACAACCACAGTACCATGGTACGACTTTTGGACTCGGATACGAATACACATGGCAGGAATACCAGGATTGGTCACCACCATGGCGTGCTCCTTATTATCCACTGGAACAACCAGTACCACCTCTGCACCAGACATTCCATCAAGCTGACATAATGTTGGGATCTAAGGAAGATGAGGTCTTGGCTGGCATGAGGAAGTTGTTTCTAGATGAAGAAGACATGGAATGCAGCGCAATTGTTGATGAGGAGGAGGAGGAAGACCTTACCATTCAGACCATGGAGGAAGGAGTTGTTCTCAAGAACTGGACCACTGCACCATCCTGGGCCCGTCTAGTTCCTGGGTAGCCTTGAAAATAAACATGAATTATTTTAAAATAGTTTTGAGCATTTGAGACATTTTTCAGTATTTTGTTTTGAAATAATTACTCGAGCCATAGAGCCACACTTGTTGACGTTTTAAAAGTTTTATTAATGCATTATTGCTTTTTATATTTATTATTATCTTTCTACATTTCTTTTTAGCATAATTATTATATATCCTGATGAACCTGCGACTGTGACATGTAATGAGACAACGCAACATAAGGACAGTGATTCAGAGGATCTGGAAGATAATATAATACCTGAGGAAATCATCAGAGAAGTAGAGAACTTTGAAAACAAACTAAAGTCTAATTTGGAGGAAACTAAGGCCGTTAACTTAGGGGATTCTGAAACGGTCAAGGAAACACGTATAAGCAGTCACCTATCATCGTCAGAGAAGGAAGAGTACATCAGATTCCTAAAAGAATACAAAGACATCTTCGCATGGTCCTACAATAATATGACTGGTTTAAGCAGATCCATAGTAGCTCACAAACTACCCACCAATACTATGTGTCCACCAGTAAACCAAAAGCTCAGAAAGTTCAAGCCGGATATGAGTTTAAAGATAAAAGAGGAGGTCACCAAGCAAATCAAAGCTAAGGTTCTCCGAGTGGCTGAGTACCCGACTTGGTTGGCCAACATTGTGCCAGTTCCGAAGAAAGATGGGAAAGTTAGAGTATGTGTTGATCACCGAGACTTGAACAGGGCAAGTCCCAAAGATGATTTCCCGTCGCCCAACATACACATACTAATTGACAATTGTGCCAAGCATGAGCTCCAATCCCTCGTGGATTGCTTCGCAGGATACCATTAGATCTGGATGGATGAAAAGGATGCCGAAAAGACAGCCTTCATCACACCATGGGGAATATACTGTTACAAAATGATATCGTTTGGTTTGAAGAACACTAGAGCCACCAACATGAGAGCCATGACAACCATCTTCCACGACATGATACATAAGGAAATAGAGGTGTACGTGGATGACGTTATCATAAAATCTAAAAGGAGTTCGGATCACATAGAAGACTTAAAGAAATATTTCGACTGGCTTCGAAAATACAATTTGAAGTTGAATCCTACAAAGTGTGCCTTCGGAATCCCTGCTGGAAAGTTGTTAGGATTCATCGTCAGTCGCCAAGGGATTGAGTTAGACCCATCAAAAGTCAAAGCTATCCGGGGCTTGCCACCTCCAAAGAATAAGAAAGAGGTGATGAGTTTTTTAGGGAGCCTCAATCACATCAGCCACTTCATAGCACAATAAACAGTGATATGTGATCTAATCTTCAAAATGCTAAGGAAATATGCTGCAACAAGTTGGACTGAAGAATGCCAGAAGGCTGTCGACAAAATCAAGGAGTATTTATCTAAACCGCCCGTTCTGGTCCCACCAGAACTGGGAAGTCCTCTGCTGCTTTATTTGTCAGTGTTAGATGGGGCTTTCAGTTGCGTTTTGGGACAACATGATGAAACTGAAAGAAAGGAATAGGTGATATATTATCTAAGCAAGAAGTTCACGCCTTGTGAGGCTCGGTACTCTTTATTGGAATGCACCTACTGTGCTTTGACATGGGTAGCCTAGAAGTTGAGGCATTATTTCTGTGCATATACTACATATCTCATATCAAGGATGAATCCGCTAAAATACATCTTTCAGAAACCCATGCCTACGGGTAAGTTAGCAAAGTGGCAAATATTGCTGAGTGAGTTCGACATTATCTACGTAACTCAGAAGGCAGTCAAAGGGCAAGAAATGGCAGATCATTTGGCAGAAAATCCCGTAAATGGAGAATACGAACTATTGAAAACGTATTTTTCCGACGAGGAGGCGTCATTCGTAGGAGAAGATATCACTGAGGCATATGATGGTTGGAGGATGTTCTTCGACGGAGCAGCAAACTTCAAAGGAGTAGGCATCAGAGCTGTCTTAGTATCAGAAACCGACCAACACTATCCGGTATCCGCAAAACTCAGGTTTCCATGCAGCAACAACATGGCGGAATATGAGGCATGCATCCTGGGACTCATATTGGCCATTGACATGAACGTTCAGGAACTACTGGTAATCGGAGATTCAAATCTTTTGGTGCACTAGGTTCTAGGGGAATGGGCTACGAAGAACACCAAAATATTGCCATATTTGCATTGTGTACAAGAGCTGATCAAGAGGTGCACAAAGATAGAATTCAAACATGTTCCAAGGATTCAGAATAAGTTTGCACAGCTGATCATGTTGAAGAAGAGATTGGCGGAAACCCGTGGTTCCACGACATCAAGAAGTACTTAGAAAAGGAGAATACCCAAAGAGCGATACCCACACTCAGAAGTGCACGCTTCGAAGATTAGCCAACCATTTATTTCAAAGTAGAGGAATTCTATATAGAAGTACTCCTGACATGTGATTATTACGGTGTGCCGATGCCAAGGAGGCATCCAGATTGCTCGAAGAAATACATGCTGGAACCTGTGGACCCACATGAATGGTTTCGTTTTGGCCAAAAAGATACTAAGAGCAGGATATTTCTGGATGACTATGGAAATAGACTATATCAAGTGCGTTCAAAAGTGTCACCAATGCCAGATACATGCTGACATGATACAGGTACCACCCAACGAACTTAATGCAATAAGTTCACCCTGGCCTTTCTCCGCTTGGGGTATGGATGTCATCGGACCAATCAAACCTGATGCTTCAAACGGACATAGGTTCATTCTGGTGGCCATAGACTACTTCACAAAATGGGTTGAAGCCGCATCTTACAGTAAGTTGTAACTAAGAAGGTTGTAGTAGATTTTGTTCGGGACCGCATTGTTTTGTCGATTTGGGGTACCAGAGTCAATCATTACTGACAATGCTGCCAATCTCAACAACGATTTGATGAAAGCCATGTGTGAGAAATTCAATATCAAACACCGAAACTCTACAGCATACAGACCACAAATGAACTGAGCCGTAGAGGCTGCCAACAAGAACATCAAGAAGATATTGAGGAAAATGATAGACAATTATAAACAATGGCACGAGAAGCTACCATTTGCTTTACTTGGGTATCGTACCACAGTTCGTACATCAACTGGGCCAACTCCCTATCTACTGGTTTACGGTACTGAAGCCGTTATTCCCGCCGAAGTGGAAATTCCTTCTTTAAGAATCATACAAGAAGTTGAGCACAGCGATGCATAATGGGTACGAAGCCGGTATGAACAACTAGCTCTCATTGATGGGAAAAGAATGAATGCAGTATGTCATGGTCAACTCTACCAGAACAGAATGGCAAGAGCTTTCAACAAAAAGGTCAGGACGAGGCAATTCATACCAGGGCAGTTGGTGCTAAAGCGAATCTCCCCACATCAAGATGAGGCAAAGGGGAAATTCTCACCCAACTGGCATGGCCCTTACATGGTTCACCGGGTATTAACAGGAGGAGCACTTATACTTGCAGAGATGGATGGAGAGATTTGGCCAAAACCTATCAATTCGGACGCAGTCAAGAGAT
Source organism: Nicotiana tabacum (assembly GCF_000715075.1). Classification (NCBI taxonomy): domain Eukaryota; kingdom Viridiplantae; phylum Streptophyta; class Magnoliopsida; order Solanales; family Solanaceae; genus Nicotiana; species Nicotiana tabacum. Next base: position 84,542,896 of record NC_134083.1, read on the forward strand.
ACTATGTTTAAGATTATGTTTGCACTTTCCATTTGATTTAACTGAACTACGCTTGACCTGATTCCCGTTTAAGAGGGGATACATAGGCATCCATGTGGGTTCGGTCACATCATAATAAAATCTTCATTTCCCCTATGGTCAGAAACTGGGACAAGATCTCTTGTTTGCCCGATCTCATCATGTTTGGAACCGCTAAGGAATGTGTTGCCGGAAGTAGGCATTTAAACTAGGGCAGAATTTTGAGAAGGACCCTCAAAATTCCAAAGCAAGGAGGTTGAAACATCTCAAAATGCGTCACAGTCACCAGTTCATCTAAATATTTCAAACAACTACATTTCTGAAAATAACTTGTCAAATACATGCATGTTTTTCGAAAATTTGTTTCTATGGCAACCAGACGTTACCCAGGGTAACTCAAGTAGGGCCTCAAGGCAAAAGACAAAGCAAAGAAATCGAGAGCATGAACCAACCATTCCCCCGCAAAACTCATGATTTTTCTTTGGATGCAGGCACAATGAACATAATAGGAAAGTCCATAAATTTATACACACAACAAGATCACTATCTTCACAAACAACAAGAATTGCCAAACGCAAACACATCAAGCTAAGAAATATTTTATCCTGTCGCACTCAGTCATTGCTTTCTCTCGCACAGGGCTAAGTGCTGCCCTCGTCATTGCATAAGGCTAAGCACTGCCTTCCTTTGCATGAGACTAAACACTGTCTCCATTCCTTTCATGAGACTAAGCATTGCCTTCATTATTGCATAAGGCTAAGCACTGCCTTTCTTTTCATGAGGCTAAACACTGTCTCCATTCTTTGCATGAGGATAAGCATTGCCTCCACATTGCATAAGGTTAAGCACTACCTTTATTTGCATGAGACCAAACACTGTCTCCATTCCTTGCATGAGGCTAAGCATTGCCTCCACATTGCATAAGGCTAAGCACTGCCTTTCTTTGCATGAGATTAAACACTGTCTTTATTCCTTGCATGAGGCTAAGCATTGCCTCCACATGGCATAAGGCTAAGCATTGCCTTTCTTTGCATGAGACTAAACACTTTCCCCATTCCTTGCATGAGGCTAAGCATTGCCTCCACATTGTATAAGGCTAAGCATTGCCTTTCCTTGCCAGAGACTAAGCACTGTCTCCTTTCCCTGCATGAGACTAAGCACTGTCTCCTTTCTTCGCATAAGGGTTAAACACTGCCCTCATCTCATACAAGACTAAGCCTTGTCTTGTCTCATCCTCGCATATGACTAAGCATCACCTATTTTATATATCAAATAATCGATATCACCACATCTTTGCATTTCATGGGCAGAAACATCATCGCATTGTCTGAAGGCATCATAGTCCAAAGGCACCATCCTCATAGCCTGAAGACACCATTCCATGGCCTGAGGATCTCTCAAAACTGCACATCATCATTCAAAGGCGTCATAGTCTAGAGGCATCATCCTCATAGCCCGAGGACACCATTTCATGGCCTACGAATCCCTTATTATACGCTTCATGGTCCAGGATGTCATGGTCTAAGGACATAATCCTCATCGTCCGAAGACAACCCTCATGGTCCGAAGGGAATTTGCATCATATTTAAATTTTTGCAATAACCTATATATATTCACGTGTATAGTGTTTTAAGTTTTACAGGTAATTCAGGAGGTAACTATTCTGCAAACGGGAGAAATTTTCTCTCCGGTTTTTGTTCACAGCGTTCACATCCCTTACTATCTCAAATATAACCGATGGTCAGCAATTGATTACCCTTTATTTTATAACCGTTCAAATATTTATCGGATACATCCGTAATGTCCAAATTTGCATTCATGACCCCACCTAAAATACCCATATTCTACGACACTATCCTACCCAAAAGAACCTTCCCGAAATATACGACCACTCTTATAACAACTCCATCAGTTTCGTTCGTCGTTGGATCCAGAACTACACACGGCATGATTTTCATAATACCAGGGATATGTAGGCAACTCAAGAACCAGGGTTCGGCCAACATTTATTTTCAAAATATATCATTCCTCACTCAATTCAGACAAAATTGGTCATCATTTTCTTTACTCAGCAACTTTTTCATCATTCCCGGGTAAAGAGAGGAAGTTGTTGATACTCAATTTTGCCCTCATATTTTTTAAATAGTATATATACTTTTAAAATATCATTTTACTTTATTATTTAATTTACAAGATTTATACAAGTATTTTTATAATTTTCCATAATTTTTAGAGCTTTAAAATTAATTTTCTTGCATTTAAATTACTTAAATATTTATTAATTACCCCTTAAATTATTTTGTGATGATTTAATCACCCAAAGTTATTATTTGCATCAACATATATGTTTCAGAATATTTTACTTTATTTTATGTAAGTATATTTGTATTTTTAAGCTATTTACATAATTTTGCAATAATAGCCTATATTCATGCATAATTACATTTTTATTACATTATTTGTGCCAAAATAGTATTTTATATATTTTTTAATGTTAAGCTATTATTTTCAATCATTTTACTGCGTAAGCAATATTTTTATTACTTATAAATTACTTTTTATAAATTATTTTAAACAAAGTTTGCATTTTTAATTTATAGCCCCAACATAGGGCTAATCTCGGACCAAATCTGGCTAAAATCATTAGCCCAACACCAAGAGCCGAAGCCAAACAACCCTCTAATTTGACCCGGTCGGTATCCATTTGAACGACCCACCCTGCTCCCCTTCCTATCTTGGCCATTGATCTCAAATGATCAACGACCCATAATAAACTAACCTCTTTCCATATATCCCTCCCCTCTAACCCTAATCTCATTTCCCTCACCCAACCGCCCCTGCACTCTCTCATCTCCACTCTTACGTTAAACCCTAGACGACCATAGAGATCTCTACTTATCCCTTTCTTATATGCATCCATACACGGGTTTGCTTACCTTTTCTTGTTACTATTACTCATTTTATGGTAACTTTCGGTACCATTTCACTTATGGCAAGTCAGATTCGGCTTTGATTCTATGATTTTGGATGCTATTATGGCTCTATGCACTGGAGAAGAGAAAACCTCTCCTGTATATGGTATATCCCTGTTGATTCCGCCATGATTGGGGCTTGTGAATGATTTGCCCTAAGTTTGACTCAAATTAGGTTTGGATTCCGATCTTTCATTTACTAGTCCTATTACAGATTGCATGCAATATTTTCTTTCCTGATTTAGGTTTAATTGATTATTTTCCTTATTTATTCATCCTAATTTATCACTATTTAAACCCCTTCCCTAATCTCCCTTTAACGGACCTCATTACTGCTATTACTCTCACTATTCTCTTCTTTCACTCGTTCCTTACTTTGTTACATTCGAATATTTTCTGAAACTGTTGAATCCTTGGCCGGCTGAAAGCCAATTCCATAATACTATTAAACGACCTCCTCTAGTGCAAGCACTGCTCAGATCCCTTCTCGAGGCTCTTGTGAATTCTGAAGTATTGGGGATTTGGGGTTCCATTGTCTTCTTTCAATTGCTGCTACTGAATCACTATTGATATCCTAAGTTCCTCACTCTTTTGCTCATTTAATTTTGTTACTGGTTAATTTCTTGTACCTTCGTAATCCTACTCTTATATGTTTGTGCTTACGTTATGTGCATTAGTGTTATCTGGATTTTTCTGAGTTAATTTCGATATTATGCCATTTCATATACAATTCTGCTTATTTTAGCATTACTCTATAGTTCCATTAGCTTCAATTCTGTGCAAGTCTTGATGTTAACTCATATGTATATAGCTAAGTTGATTCATGACACCTAGCTGTTTTGTAATTGAAACCTATTTATGGCTGTTAAACTTAGTTTAATTTCTTGCACTGAAACCCCTTTGTGAGACTATGCTCTTGCTCGAAATTGCTCTCTTCATGTTGAATCCTTTATGCCTAATTTGCTATTTCTCTGCAAGTCATGCCTAAATGCTTTGCCTAATATGCTAACCTTAATTGTGCCCAACCTGCATGATCATTATGCTACTTATACTTGTTGCTTATTCTGAGTTTGGATTCGTGCCTTGTTCTGTACTATCATGATAACTAACTCATGTCCGAAATGTGTTCTAATTCCTATTGAGACATTCATGCTCAACCTGTTATCTTTATGGAACTCTCATGTTAGCTATGATCTTTTCCCATGCTATTTGTAACAGTAATGTGTTCCTGACTTGCTCAATATTGTGTTACTCAGTATTAATTGAGACCTTTAGAGTAGATACCATAACCAACACTTTTCCCATATGTGTGACCAACTAGCATAAGGTTTGATGCTTGTCTGATGTGAAGCTGACATATTTTGTTCACGATAAGTCCTCTAGTAATGTAATTGATACTCAGCATGTTAAAAAAATTTCATTCTCGACTAAGTGATTGCTCGAACCTGTTGTGTTATGTTGTCTTCACTAAGCCTTCATGTTGAAACTTGTAATTGGTCCGGAGCTTTGTTTAATATGGTCTATAATAACTTGTAAAATTGAATAATTAGGGAAATCAGTGTAATTGGGGAAACAGGTACATTCTAATTCTCACATGAATGGGTAGAAAACATGCCTATAGGATCTATGTGGTCTATTTGCTATTTGCTTTATATGCATTTAGTTTCATGTGTAGAAAGCCTGCCTATAGGAGTCACGCACACACTTCACTTAACTTGTCAAAACATGTCAGTTCGAGTATTTGCTATACATGTTTCCATGTCTGCTACTGTGCACGTTTAGACAACATGCCTATAGGATGTAATAGCACATGCCTCACTAATCTAGATACCATGTTTATAGAATTTTAAATAACCAATTGGTTAAATTTCTTCTATTACTTTAGTACACTGCCCCGCCTAGATGTCATGTCTATAGGAATAAAGTGTTATAAAATAAACTTAATTGTCAATAGTTAGAAATCTTGCCTATAGGATGTTGTTGCGCATGAAGCTATTTATGAGATCAGTGTTGTTAATACTAGACTCTCAAACTTGTGTCATGGCCTAATCATGCAATCATTAGGAACCATGCCTATAGGACTTTAACATCTGCCTAAGGTGCACGCTTATAAAATCAGCATTAGTAATTTGGTCACTCGTATCGCTTTATTGCCTCACCAACAATTAAAATCATGCATATAGGACTTGCGATGTTTGAACCTACCTATACGCTACTTATATAATGCTGGAATCCAGAATCATCTTGAAACCATACCTATAGGATTCAATTTTTGATTCTGAAATCATATACTGCCTAAGCTAAAAATTTGTGACTGGTTGCATGCCTTTGTGCTTATGTGTGGAGGCTAACTTGAGCTTTTCATTGCTATTATGTGTAGTCCTACCTGTTTTGAATGTCGCCTAGTTTTTATCATTTTGAGCACCCTAAGTAAAATGTAGAACCACCCAAATAGAGGTCCAAAGCCTTCTCGACCATAGGTATGGGACTGGTAGTGCACATGATAGCATCCTAGGAAGCTCAACTCTATTCAAGAAATAGGATGAAAATTTGGAATCTCAAAGATGGCCTTTAACAAGATGTCAAGCTAAAGAGTTACAAAACAAGGCCATTAGACTTCAAGTGCAAATAAAGAAGTTGTTAATTGGGAGGAAGAGCTCAAGCATAAAGGATGTAAATTGGCTAGGTGATAGCATCAAGGACACATAGAGTGTTGGAAGCTCCAAGAAAGCCATTTACGAGATCTCAAGCTAAAGAGTTGCAGACTAAGGTTGCTGGACTTCAATGGCAAAAAAAGAAGCTTTTAATTGTAGAGGAAGAGCTCAAGCCCAAAGGAGATGAATTGTTCAAGTTTTATAATTATTTGGTGGCCTAAATTAAAGTCCAAGAGGAGGAAGATTAGGTCGCTAAATCAGCCCTTGAAGTCCACCAAAAGAGCTCAAAATGAGCTTAAAAGAGGTCCAAAAGGGGGTGTTTCAAAAGGATCCCAATTGGAGTCCAAACCAATGGCCCAAACTAGTAGTTTTAAGGCCCAAATCTGCCCCAAAGGGATTTGGCCGCCCCTACCTAATTTTGTGACTTTTCTTATTTCTTAACAACCACCCTACCTAATTTTGATGACTTTTGTTACCCCTTAGCAACCCCCCCCCCCCAAACCTAATTTTAAGGACGTTTACTCCTATAAATAAGGAGTTCTTCTCATTCATTGAGGAATTCATTATTGATTAAGAATATCATACTTTGAGAGTTCTTTTGAACCTTTGTTACTTATGCTTTGAGATTTATCTTTCAACCTTTACTTGTTCATAGTTCAAGTTAGTAAGATTACTTCTCTGTTTTGATATCTTTGATTCCTTTGTGGTATTCTTAGAAGGCGATTAATACTAGTTATTGATTGTTGTCTCAAGTTACTCGTAAATCGTTCAAGATCCGAATCTATTGTTTTGATTTATTTTTAAGTAAAGGCGTTTGATTTCTTCAATAAATCAAGATGTTGTTGATTGGATCTTGTCAAGGCTATAGAACTTGCATTTTTGGAAGTTCCTGGAATTCATTCCTTGAATTTTCCCATATCCTTTATTTTCTGCACTTCAATTCAAGTTGTTCAATTCCTTATTATTATTGCTTTCGCATTTACTTCTCAAATTATTACTCTAGTTTGGATTCTCGATCTTGTTGTTATCAAGTGGTATCAGAGCGGTTCTATCAAGATTTCGTTCTTGATAAATCTGGGGATTTCTTGAATACTAAGAGCAAAAAGAAAAAAATAGAAAATAAAAAAAACAAAAATCATTTTTAAAAAAAAGAATTGCTTGCTCTCCAGGAAACTTCTTTTGTATCTAATTTGTTTCCAAAATCTATCAAAGGAAACAAGAAGAGGGGATCCCAGATTTCAAAGATAAGACAAAAATTCAATTTTTCTTACTCTTTCTAATTTAAATATATAATTCTTTTCTTTTTGTTCGTGTCTTGTTTCAACCGAGCCTAATAGTTCTAGGATTTGGTTCTTCTTTCATTAGTTCACCAAAAATCTAAATTTTACTACTAAGAACTTTATACAAGTTGGGTTTAACTATAAATCTACAAAGTATTTTGTTCAAAGGTTATTTCGAGAGGGAAAAAAAAGGCAAAGTATGTGTGAGAGCATTAGGGAAAAACCCAAATTTGAAAGATACATATTTCTTCTATTCTATGTCAAGATGTCTCAAACAGGTAGTTACAATGGAAGGAGGAGAGCTATGACTCAACAACTTAAAAAGTTAAACTTACAGTATACCGAATGGAAGGAAGGCAATGGTAAAGTTATTTTTCAAACAAGTGCTAAAGTGATGTCTGCGATTTATGCCCTTAGAATTGACAAAGATTTTGGCTATAACTTAATTAGCACTTATATGGTTATGAAATTAAACTTGTCTTGTGTTGAGCATATTGAACCCTACATGTTAAAAGGAGTAGAGGTAGATAAAAGAGTATTATTGTCATTCTATATTGGAAGGTATGAGGATGTGATTTGGTGTGATGTCATTTCCTATGAATAGCTTTCATATCTTGTTGGGAAGGCCATGGTATGTCTATAGAAGAGCTTCATATAGTATGGAAAAAAATCGATACTCTTTTGAAGTTAATGGGAAGAAACACATTCTTGGGCCTTTGACTCCCTCACAAATTTGTGAATATGAAAAGATTGTTAAAGAGAATATAGAAAAATACGAGAGAGAAAAGAATGAGAGGACTAAGGGAGTGCATGTTGACATTCCAAGAGAGGAAAAAGGAGAGGTTGTCTTGAGTGAAAAAAGTGGGATGTCAAGTGAGGTAAAAAGTGATCTTGAGAAAAAAGAAAAGAGAGAAGATAATGAGATAAACAAAGTCTGTGAGGTAGAGAGAGAAAAACAAGAGGGATTGAGTGAAAGCAAAGAAAAACTCTTTAGTGAGAGAAAAGAGGCTAAGGGTGAGGAAAACGTTAGTCTTGTGATAAAAGCCAAAGAGAGTGTAAGCAAGAAAAAAGTTTCTATACTTCGTAAACCATTAACTCTTTTTTTTGTTTTAGTTCTTATGATTTGGTGCAGCTACGTGTTGAAATACCTTTTGAAAGGGATGGTGGGGCGCAGGAGATGGTGGCAAAAGATCCAATTGGATTCCAACATGAATTTGGCGATATCTATTCTTGTTGGATGGTGGAAGATAAAAACTTGGTTAAATTCTTTGTTATTAAACCTTTTGACTATTTCGATTCTTATTTACAGGGTTATGACATGGAGTTGCCTAAAAGCATTGCTAAGTTGGAGCTATTTCATAAAAGAATACAAGGTGATGATATTCCATTGGTAAATAAGTCCAAGTATGGTATGTATAATTGGTTTATTTGCATTCTTGGTCTTTCTAGAACACCTAAGGTATTTTTGGAGGTAATGAATTATACTCTTATTTCTTATGTTGGTGACTTTATAATTTTTGTGGATGATGATATTTTGATGCACATCAAGTCATTAACTGTAATATCTAAGTTAAAGTGCAAGAGTAATTTGCTTCCTTTTGAAATTGTGTATGACATAGATGATTATGTATTCCAACTTGGTGGAAAGAGGCATGAAATTTATGAGAAGAGGCTTGCGAATGAGTTAAATATTTCTTCTTCTCTTATTCAAGTGGATAATGAGTTTTCATATGATAAATTACTAGAATGTGATTTTTGTTGTGTGATGGGGAGTCATTCTTCAAGTCATGTTCATTGTGAGCTTGTAAAAGTGTTTGTTACTAGTAAAGAGGATATGCATGATTGTTGTAACACTTGCGATTAAATACTCTTTCATGTAGAGGAACCCATGAGATTTGTAATTATAGATAGTTGGCTATATCATGAAAGTATCTTCTTTGATATATGTGGTAGAGATACTTATATTAAATGGATGAGTGGACAATCTTTTATAATTTCTTTGTCATGTATACCTATGGACTACCTTACCGACAAGATCGAAATGCAAGTTCCATTCCATGGCGCATCTAAGAGAGGTTTTTATTGTATTGATCTAGGTAAGCATAAATTTTATTGGTAAGATGATGTCCATATGCTTTATAAGGGAGTATTTACACCTATTATGATTAATTGGGTTAAATGGATACATGGTCACTATCTTATTTTATTCCTACTATTTTATCAGATTAGTGGATGCCATTTACTAGTGTGTGTTTTCTTTTTCTTGCAAGGTCGAAATTCGAGGATGAATTTTCTTCAAGAAGAGGGGAATGATAGCATCCTAGGAAGCTCAACTCTATTCAAGGAATAGGATGAAGCTTTGGAATCTCAAAGATGATCTTTAACAAGATGTCAAGCTAAAGAGTTGCAAAACAAGGCCATTAGACTTCAAGTACAAATAAAGAAATTGTTAATTAGGAGGAAGAGCTCAAGGATAAAGGATGTGAATTGGCTAGGTGATAGAATCAAGGACACATAGAGTTTTGGAAGCTCCAAGAAAGCCATTTACGAGATCTCAAGCTAAAGAGTTGTAGACTAAGGTTGTTGGACTTCAATAGAAAATAAATAGGCTTTTAATTGTATAGGAAGAGCTCAAGCCCAAAGGAGATGAATTGTCCAAGTTTTATAATTATTTGGTGGCCCAAATTGAAGTCCAATAGGAGGAAGATTGGGTCACTAAATCAGCCCTTGAAGTCCACCAAAAGGGCTCAAAATGAGCTTAAAGGAGGTCCAAAAGGGGGTGTTTCAAAAGGAGCCCAATTGGAGTCCAAACCAATAGCCCAAACGACTAGTTTTAAGGCCCAAATCTTCCCCAAAGGGATTTGGCCACCCCTACCTAATTTTGTGACTTTTCTTATTTCTTAGCAACCACCCTACCTAATTTTGATAACTTTTGTTACCCCTTAGCAACCCCTACCTAATTTTAAGGACTTTTACTCCTATATATAAGGAGTTATTCTCATTCATTGAGGAATTCATTATTGATTAAGAATATCATACTTTGAGAGTTCTTTTGAACCTTTGTAACTTATGCTTTGAGATTTATCTTTCAACCTTTTCTTGTTCATAGTTCAAGGTAGTAAGATTACTTCTCTATTGTGATATCTTTGATTCCTTTGTAGTATTCTCAGAAGGCGATTAATACTAGTTATTGATTGTTGTCTCAAATTACTCGTAAAGCAGTCAAGATCTGAATCTATTATTTTGATTTGTTTTTAAGTAAAGGCGTTTGATTTCTTCAATAAATCAAGACGTTGTTGCTAGGATCTTGTCAAGGCTATAGAACTTGCGTTCTTGGAAGTTCCTGTAATTCTTTCCTTGAATTTTCCCATATTCTTTATTTTCTGCACTTCAATTCTAGTTGTTCAATTCCTTATTATGATTATTTTCACATTTACTTCTTAGATTTTTACTCTAGTTTGGATTCCCGACCTTGTTGTTATCAGCACGTATAGGGTACGACCTAGAATTGAATTAGAATGCTTTTAGGTAAACAATTTCAACATAGTAATCATGTAGCAGGAGATGATAGTTTGTGCCCGCTGAATAATATGAGCAACTCCTGCCTAAATGTAACGACCCAACCAGTCGTTTTGAGCATTTGCACTTCGCTCGGTAGTTTACGGGCAAGAGTATCTCTGTATGATATATTATGACTTATGTGAATCGTCGGTTTTGATTTTCAGGTTATTCGGAATCGAATTGGAAGAATGGATTTCATTGTTGAAGCTTTAAATTGGGAGAGTTGACCAAGTTTGACTTTTTGTGAATTTGAACCCGGAACGGAGTTTTGATGGTTTTGGTAGGTCCGTTGAGTGATTTTGGACTTAGGAGCGCGTCTGGATTGTGATTTGGAGGTATGTAGTGGAATTTGGCTTGAAATAGCGGAAGTTGGATTTTTGAAAAGTTTGACCGGGAGTGGACTTTTTGATATCAGATTCGGATTGTGATTCCGGGAATTGGAATAGCTTCGTTTGTCATTTGGGACTTGTATGCAAAATTTGGGTTCATTTCGGGTTGATTTTCTATGTTTCGGCCCGAGTTATTGATGTTGAAAAGTTCAAAGTTCATAGGTTTCGATTTGAGGTGTGATTTGTCATTTTGATGTTGTTATGTGTGTTTTGAGGCCTTGAGTAGGTCTGTATTGTGTTATGGAACTTATTGGTATGTTCGGACGGGGTCCCAAGGGTCTTGGTTGAATTTCGGACGTAGTTCGGATCATTTCAAATGGCTTTGCATTGCTGGTGTTTCTGTTATTACCTGTTGCTGTAGCGTTCTTCGCGATCGTGAAGGTGTAGCCGCGATCGCGAAAGGTATTTGGTCAGTGGAGCTATTTATTCTTCGCGTTCGTACTTCTAAGGTCGCGTTCGCACTGGGTTGAAGATTTTTGTCTTTGCGTTCGCGTAGTGTTGAGGTTTGACAGTTGGGATTGGAGAATTCTTCAACGCGATCGCAAAAGGTGAGTCGCGTTCGTGAAGCTTTGCATCAGTGGTCATCGCGTTCGCGTGGGGTGTATCGCGAACGCGTAGTGCTTTTGGTGGCAGTGTATTTTTGTTTATCGCGAACGTGATGGACTTCATGCGTTCGCGTAAGAGGATGCCTGGGCAGAAGTATAAAGTACTCTATTTCGGGGGTTTCGACCATTTTTGCATTTTTGGAGCTATGGAGCTCGGATTGAGGCAATTCTTGAGGCAATTTTCAGCATGTGGACTGGGATAAGTGTTCTTTACTCATTTTTGATTTTATATCATGAATCTATCTTTGTTTTCGGCATTTTATTGAGGATTCCAAAAGAGGAATTTGGGGGTTTTAACCTAAAGTTTCATAAAGTTAATTTTTGAGTTTTGAACATCGATTCAGAGTCGGATTTGAGTGAAATTAGTATGGTTGGACTCGTAATTGAATGGGTTGTCGGATTTTGTGAGTTTTGTCGGGTTCCGAGATGCGGGACCGAGTTGGATATTTTGGCCGATTTTGGGCTTTTGATTAAAGATTCGACCTTTTTTATTTGGAATTGTTTCCTTGGGCTTTATTTGATGTATTTGAGTTACTTTTGGCCATTTGTGAGCCATTCGGAGGTCGATACGTGCTAGATGGCATTTTTGGAGCATCGTTTAGCTTGCTCGGTTTTGAAATTGGCTTGTTCGAGGTAAGTAACACTTCTAAACTTTGTGCTGAGGGTGTTAAACCCTCGAATTACATGTTATATGATTGGTGTTGAGGTGATGCACATACTAGGTGACGGGCGTGTGGGCGTGCACCGTGTAAGTTGTATTCCATTATTTCTGTGGTACTATATAGCTACTTGATCATATCTGTAACCATGAAATCCACGTACTAGAGCTATTGAGCTGTGGTTCATGTTAGAAATCATGTCTAGGCTATGTGCTTACTCTGTTGGGACCCATTGAGGTCGTTACTGTTGTTGAGGTATTTGCTTACATTGCAATTTCATACTCAGCCATGTTCATTCATTTTATATGATACCTCAGTCTTTGTTGCTACATATCGATACATCACATCATTATTTTGGGTTGATATTTCATGACATTGAGAGCCCGAGAGACTGGAGAGATTGATGACTGAGTGAGGCCGAGGGCCTGATTGTGAGATATTATATTATAGCACGTGAGTTGTCCGTTTGGATTCAGATGTTATACTATAGCATATGAGTTGTCCGTGCAGCACGTGAGTTGTCCGTGCGGATCCAGATATTGATACTATAGCACGTGAGTTGTCCATGCAGCACGTGAGTTATCCGTGCAGATTATAGCGCATGGGCTGTAGGAGCCCCTTCGGAGTCTGTACACACCCCCAATGAGCGCAGGTACCTACTGAGTGCCGAGTGACTGGGAGGACTGAGTGAACTGATACTCTAAGAGTATGCATATGGTCTTTATTACTGATTTGCATCGCATTTGGCATGCACACTTGACATACATGCATAGAGATGCATTTTTTCTCATGCTGTATAGTATCACGTCATTTATGACTTCTCATACATTTTGACATATGGGCATAGAGAGACATCTTACACTTGCTATCTGAAAGGAAAATAAAACATCTTATTGATTGTTGAAAGGATTTTTGGGGAAAATCACAGTTTTCAAACTTACTCATATTTTTGGTAATTTCGGTAAATATTTGGGTTTTCACTGAGATACTTGAAAAGCATGCCTATTTTCTGGAATTGGGAACGAGCTGAGCATTTTATTTCTGAGATACTCCTTTTATTACTTGTACTATGCTGTTATGAATTATTGTGGGATATTGGTATTGGACCCGGCCTTTGTTCTAGCTCATCACTACTTTCAACCTAAGGTTAGGTTTGTTACTTATTGAGTACATGGGGTCGGTTGTACTCATACTACACTTCTGCACCTTGCGTACAGATATTAACTGTTGACATTACTGTGATCGACGTGAGCCAGAATTGAATATGTACCTGCGTTCCGGTTATAGCTGCCTCTTGTTCATGGTAGCCTTAGATCTATAAAAAAAACTTTGTTTATGTACTCTTCAAACAGATGATGTATTTACTTCATTTCAGCTTTGTAAACTCTATTCTTAGAAGCTCATGATTTGTACTACCAGTCCTTGGGAAATGTATAAGATTCAGATGTTCTCTTTCAATTAATTGTCTTATTAATATTATTAGAATTGGATAGTTATTAGTTGGCTTACCTAGCGGGTTGGGTTAGGTGCCATCACGACTAGTTGGATTTGGGGTCGTGACAAGTTGGTATCAGAGCCCTAGGTTCATAGGTTCTAGAAGTCATGAGCAAGTGTCTAGTAGAGTCTTGCGGATCAGTATGATGACGTCCATACCTATCTTTGAGAGGCTATAGGGCATTTAGGATATATACTTCCCATCTTTCTTTCCTTATCATGCGGAATTGATTCAGCTTGAGACATAACTCTTTGAATTCCTTCCACGCATTCACATGCGCACACAAGCGCTCGATATCAGATGTGCATCGCCGACTTGTGATTCTATGAACGGGGTGTGAGATGTGATTTCTGTGTGCTGATGATGGGCCAGTCTGGAGGACTGGAGGCCAGGTTTTGACTGTAGCTTGAGCGCGGAGATTTTGATTATGTGAGCACGTGCTTTTGGACTTATACGTCCGGTAGTGTTCCTATGAGTGGAATTTATGGCTCGATGAGCGGTAGAATGGCTTTGTGATGAGTATGATGTGACTGCGGGGTGTGTTAAGATGATTTGAATACGACGAGAAGTGTTTCCTGGAGGATTGGGTGCTTGATTTTCGTTTTGATGTGACGTACAGTCTCGAGTATGAGTGCATTGAAGGATCCTCCTATTGCTTAATGCTGGAACGAAATAGGTTCTCGTGTCTTATTGTCGAGAAAAGACTCAAGGAGATTAAGTGATTGCTTAGTAGTTGTGGCTATGAAAGGGTATCAAGAGATGTCAGTTTGAGGCTAAGCATGTGGGTTATAACCTGTGAGGTAATCTACGGATGTGTGATTTTATAATGTTATGTGGAGGCTTTCTTTTCTACCAGCGGGGTATATTTGTGCGATTTGAGTTTGGATTGGTTGTAACAGTTGACCTGACTATCACGAGGATGAATGCGAGATTTGCAGATGATTTGAGGTATTATATGGTTTATGTTACATGAGCTTACAAAGGATTTAGTTGAATTTCAGTGCGGGATTTTGGCAGTAATAGAGTATGGGTATCGTGATGTTATCGACTGTTTTGTTCTATGGCTTTGAGCTAAGTGGGGGAGTCTACAATTGATGAGTTGATTACACGGTTATATGTTATATTGGTTTCAGTTTGAGGTATACTGGTGAATCAGTTACTTGCAAAAGTTGAGATTGAGGATGACTCGAGTAAGGGAATTTCTGGATACGGGTTGTATTACACTCTATGGGTATATGGGAATCATGGAATGATTGAGTGGTTATTCGTGAAGGATGTAGTGTGCATGGAGTAGGAATTTGCTTGGTCGCGTTAAGGTGGGGTTACTCCTTTGGGTGTCGTCGTGCCAATGGGGCACCAGTCGTTTGGCCCATTTGGGGCGGTGCAATTGAGATTTGAGCAGAGTGGATGACTCTCGAGAATGGTTCTAATGGATTCAAGAATTATATGTAGCAATTGAGAATTTTGGATTTATATATGGCTAGGATCTGATATTTGCATTGGACGGTGTCGAGACTTGTGGCATTTTTATATCATTGTGGATTATTCATTTCAGTATCAAGAAGGTGAAGGAAACAGTTTTAGGATTACATAAGGTCTCTTTAGAGTGGGTGTCTCGGTTGTGGTGCTTTGGCGTGCTTAAGAGGGAAGTCAGCGGCTTATGGGCCTTAGGGCGTTGTGGTTTTATACTAGGGTCTCTTGTGTGGTGTGTTTTGGTTGAGGGTCATGGTATTATGGCGAGGAGAACTATCAATTTGAAGGTAATTCGGAAAGAACTCGGAGAGTTAGGATAACTTGGTAGTAGATTGGATCAGCACAGTAATGGATATAATCAGTTCTTTGGGTACTTATGATGCGACTAATATCTACAGGTGTTTCGTGGTAATGCTCTTGGGTTTTGGTGACATGCATGGATGGGTTGAGTTAGAGAGATTCGGTTCTGATAGCTTGGTTATGTGCAAATGGACTTCGAAGAGTTCTCAATGGTTTCTACCATGGTTCGAGGAGTATATTTCCTACTAGCGTGAGGAGCATGTGGTGTATAGTGATTTTTTCCTGGATGAAATCAAATGGAAGGTCCTTGGCTAATTGAGTATGTAGTTGCTTGTGACTCGGAATGGACTATGAAGTTCTCATATTTTTCATATGATAGCATGGTATATGCGGTGTGTTGTGTGGGATTGATATTTACATGAGCGAGATCACAATTCAGTTTTGAAGGGAAGGTCATAAAATTCTTAGGTAGCATGGACGGTTTCAGATGACTAGGTAAATGTTATTACTATTTGGTATAGCTTGATTAGAGTATACATTTTAGAAGGGGCAATGTGTTTTGATTTATGGATACTTCACTGGTACTGCGGCACTCTCCTGGTTGATCCACTGTCACACCCACTTTCTACCCGTAAAAAGATAAATGTGTGATGGATTGTTGTGGGTTAAAGAGTTTTTCCAATTAAAGTGACAAACTTGAATAGGGATTATTTTGTTTACAGAGTCGCCACTTGGAATTGAGTTTTTGGGTGTTCCAACTCATATTTTATTTGAATCCCTAGTCAAAGGAAGGTTTGACTCTATTATTATTGGTCTGCAAAAATAAAGTCCGGGTAAGAAATTCTGTTGACCGGGGAGAAGGTGTAAGGCATTTTCCGAGTCCCGTGGTTCTAGCACGGTCGCTTTATTGACTACATTTAGCTTGGCTTAATTTTGGACAAAACTGCAATTTATATGATTTTTATGTTTCACCTATCCACTTCTATTTTTTTATTATAAAAAAAATGGGTAATATTACACTATCATAACCACATTGCGCAAGCGAATGCGTGATCGAAAAATAAAATTAATTAACTCATCATAATTGCGCCTCGCAAGAAAATCAGAAATCATGACAACCAATTATTTGTGGTACTTTTGAGAAATTACTACATTTGAAAATAATAATTCTTAAAAATTATTAAAAATCAACTATCACGCTACGCAAGCGAATCCGCAATTTTAGCAAAGGATTAATTAAATTAAAAATTAACTAAAAAGTAATGGGCATGGCATGAGATTATTGAATTAATTTAATAAAAATAATATCACGCTACGCAAGCGAGCCCGTGAAGTTAAAGCGTGCCTACTAATTGCCTAACGTTTAAATTAATTACTAAGGCGATTAAGTTGTAAAATTATTTTAATAAAAGAAAATCTGATTTATTGAGATTAATTGACTAAGAAAAAATAAAAATAAAAATTGGGCCAACTTGTTATTTTAAAGAGTGGGCAGCCATTGAGTTAAACACAAATGGGCCAGCAACTTTTGGGAAGAAATGGGAAAATGAACTTTAAAGGCATTGGGCCTGCTAGGTGTTATATTCTTCTTGGGCTTAGCTGAAATTATTATGTGAATGAGCCTGACAAGCAATAGGAAATCTGGCCCAAAGTCCAATTAAAACAAAATTCAGCGCAAGATCAATTCAATAAAAATTTTAAATGTACAAAAAAAGATTAACTTGGAAACAATCCAATTTAGACCCAATCCTCCTGTAATGAACTCGTTCCTTGGAGCAGAGAAACACATTTGTAGGGAAGAAAGTATATTTCCTAAGTATTGAATTCTTTAAGAAATCCATTAAGCTTCTAAGCTAGGAAAAGATTATTTTAAAACTTTTGGTCAATGATTTGTACCGAAACTACCCTGCTGAAAAATATTCCTAAAAAAACTTACTTTGGCTAGCTTATGCTTATTGACAAATAAAATTAGGTCTTTTTTTTTTTTGCAAAAATAACCAACCTTGTTCCTGATTATTTTATTCTTTTTTCGACATCCTAACGAAGATAAGAGATCCAAAAGGGGAAGTAAGTTAAACTTTTCATCTTACTACACATTTTGAACGCATGGCACTTGGAGAATATAATAGCCTATAGAAAGAACTTGATACTACTAAGTTTAACACTTCAAAATTCATTACTATTGCCATCTTCAGATATTTGGCCTTATTTAAAACAAATATTATATAACACAAACATATCACTTAAAGAACATGAAAACCCTCCTTGGATTAATGAAGTATATTCTCATTAATACAAGGTTATAGTGAATTTATTACGCGTTTAACAGAATGTTGTTAAGCTTATAATAAACTGAAAAGAACTCAAATAGCTTCATTTCCATTCATTGTTGACCCCAAAAAATTACAGTAACATATGAGGGAATACCTGGATAACAGAAAAGCAAAGATCAGTGATGAATGAACAGAAATTCCAGCAACAGTATCAAACAACCAATCAGTGTGAGAAATAGCCCAAAAATCCCGTGAATACACTTGAAACTAGTAACTAACAATCTCAGAACTTAGCCAAACGATTGCACTATTTTCTTAATGATTTTTGCACACTAGGAGTCACTCAAAAAGCTCACAAATTTTAACTTACTAAAATATTCAGCTGCTGATTTTTTTTTTGTTCAAAAATATGTGTCTTCAAACAACTCTAAAGATGTCCCAGTGTAAGATAGAGTGTGTCTTTTGTAAGAGAAGAGCAGCCCTTTAAATAGGCAAATAAATCAAATTTTTTGGATGAATTTTGGTTCACGAAAAGTTTGTCCAAAAGACTGACTTTGTATGCTAAACATTGTTCAAAAGCTGTCAAAAAGTATTGCATTTGTCACCATAGAATGACTTTTGAGTTTTGTACTCCAAAGTATTTGCACAGTAAAAACAACCAAACTTGTACTATTCCTTCTTTAATTTCAGCTTTTATCAACACAAAATTCAAATACTCAAATCCAATAAAAATAAATTCACTAAGCACGTGAAACATTTATCATAAACTATCATGACTAAGCGAATAACTATTTCAAAACTAATGAATAACTAATTATCAGTGATTAATAACTATGAACGACTAAGCTAACATAAATTAAACACAACTAATAATTAAAATATAAATAATAATAATAAAAATAAATAAATAAATAAAATATAAATCATAAATTATGCTAGACATAAACTAAATACAATACAATTAGAAAAAATAGACAAAGGAAACGAGAATAGGGGTATACCAAACGAGGGCGGTCTGGGTGGTCGCCGGAATTTGGCCGGATTTTTAGTTGCCGGATTTTCGGAATGGAATTGACATCAATAGGTAGGTCTTGATGAGCTCTATCCGTTGATGTAGGTATTGTGGGGTGGTAGTGACCGGAACTTCAAGATTTTGGGCAAAAAGGTGGCAGCTAAAGTTTCCTAGATCTAAAATTCAAGGAGTTTGAGGGGTTTTTGAAGGATTTGGTTTGGAGATATGGAAAGAGGAAGTTGTGGAGATTACATGGTGTGAATATAGGGGTGTTTGGAGGTTGGCCGCCGCCGGTGGATGATTTCCAGCGACGGAGAGAAGAGAGAGAAGAGAGAGAGAGAGAGAGAGAGAGAGAGAGAGAGAGAGAGAGAGAGAGAGAGAGAGAGAGAGAGAGAGAGAGAAAGAGTTATGGGGGAAATGAGGGAATATTTCAGATTTTTGAGGTTTTAAATACCTCTTGGGAGATCAAATATGGACCATTAGATCAAAGGGTGATCAATGTGTGAGATTTGATCTTAGGTCACTTAATGAAACGGCGTAGTTTTGAGGCAAAACTACGTCGTTTCAGACCCTTTCAAGGGCAGCCCCTTATTTTGCACTTTTGGCCACTTTCTTTTTCAAATTTGACCCAATTTCTTCCTTAATCCTACTTATTAAACTAAATTTACACAAACAAATAAATTAATTAAGTTACTTATTCAAATGATCAATTAACAAGATTAATTCACCAATTGAAATAGTTAGTTAATTCCTAAAATGCACAAATAAAGAAATAATCATTTTTTGGTATTTTTATGATAGGAAATATGCAATCAAAGACACAAAAATTGGGAAAAATAATTAAAGTAATAAAACACTAATGACTTTAGGAGGTGTTAAAATAGTGCAAAAATAGGTATTCACAGCTTCCCCTCTTTACTCAAGAACATGAAGAGTTCTCGTGCAAAGAAAAGTGAATGCCATGGCTAATTTTTTCTCACATATCACTCCAATGAAAGCATTTTTTGAAAAATGATGACCGAACCCTGCTTTCGAGGTTGCCTACATATACTTGTTTAGAGGAATCAGGTCAGTGTAGTTCTGAGAAAATTTGATAGCTGGGGCTACCGGACACTAGATTTAAGACTGCTACTGTTGTTGCTGTTGTTGTTGTTACTGTTACTTGATCCTTACATCAAAAGTAAAAGAGAAGAGAACTACATATGTATGCAAACTAAGAGTTACAAAATTCCTAATCTATGTGTCTTGTGGAGTCAAATCTTGATTCTTGACCTGCTCGCTTGTGTTGACCTTAGACTGGATTTTGATGCTCTTTGAGGAAACAATCATGGCTCATTCTCGGTCACTCGCCTTCCTGATTCGAAACTAAGAAGATGAATCTTGAGATGCTGGGTCGGTGACACATTATCAAAATTAACTCCAACTATCTTGTGATCGAAAGATTTCTTTCTTCTGATGAGAAAAACTGAAACTGCAAGCTTTAATCATCACAGCATGTGCTCTACGACAGGGCCTGCAAAGCCATCAAAGACAAACAAAACGAACAAAATTTTCTGCCCCAGTTTGGTACTGAAAAAATTTTGCGACTTATTGGGTAAAGCTGCATATCAGCTTATTTGATTTGAAAGATGCAAAAATTAAACTAAAGGCTCCGAAAATTATGTTCTTATCATAGGTATAAAATTGATATAACTAGGACTTAGGAGGTGCGTGTCCCATGGGTAGCATTGGAATGACTCTGAGATTGAAGGACTCGAACTAGGAATTACGTCTCCTTGGAATAATGACTCATATTAGGGAGTGCATCTCCTATTAGAATGAACACGGTTGACTCAAGTTAGGAAGTGTGTCTCCTACGAGTGAGGTTGAAGGACTTGGACTCGGAAGTGCATCTCCTAGGATTAATGGTTTGGATTAGGAAGTGCGTCTCCTATTGGAATGACTTAAAACTAGGAAGTGTGTCTCCTACAAATGAGGTTGAAAGACTCGGACTAGGAAGTGCGTCTCCTAGGATTAATGGTTCAGATTAGGAAGTGTGTCTCCTATTGGAATGACTCAAACTAGGAAGTGCGTCTCCTACGAGTGAGGTTGAAAGACTTGGACTAGGAAGTGCGTCTCCTAGGATTAATGGTTCAGATTAGGAAGTGTGTCTCCTATTGGAATGACTCAAACTAGGAAGTGTGTCTCCTACGAGTTAGGTTGAAAGATTTGGACTAGGAAGTGCGTCTCCTAGGATTGGTGGTACAGATTAGGAAGTGTGTCTCCTATTGGAAAGACTCAAACTAGGAAGTGAGTCTCCTACGAGTGAGGTTAAAAGGTTCAGAGTAGGAAGTGTGTCTCCTATTGGAATGAATCAAACTAGGAAATGCGTCTCCTACGAGTGAGGTTGAAAGACTTGGAGGGATTATAACCAGGGTTGGCGCCCTGCATCACTGAGAAAGAATGTAACCAGGGGTTGGGGCCCTGTATCACTAAGGGGGAATATTATCAAGGGTTGGCGCCCAAACTAGGAAGTGCGTCACCTACGAGTGAGGTTGAATAGCTTGGAGGGAATGTAACCAGGGGTTGGTGCCATGTATCACTGAGAATGAATGTAACCAGGGGTTGGTGCCCTGTATCACTAACAAAGAATGTAACCAGGGGTTGGCGCCCTGTATCACTAAGGGGTAATATAATCAAGGGTTGGCGCTCAAACTAAGAAGTGCGTCTCCTACGAGTGAGGTTGAAAGACTTGGAGGGAATGTAACCAGGGGTTGGCGCCCTGTATCACTGAGAACGAATGTAACCAGGGGTTGGCGCCTTGTATCACTAACAAAGAATGTAACCAGGGGTTGGCGCCCTGTATCACTGAGAAAGAATGTAACCAGGGGTTGGTGCCCTGTATCACTAAGAAAGAATATGACCAGGGGTTGGCGCTCTGTATCACTAAGGGGGAATATAATCAAGGGTTGGCACCCAAACTAGGAAGTGCGTCTCCTACGAGTGAGGTTGAATAGCTTGGAGGGAATGTAACCAGGGGTTGGTGCCCTGTATCACTGAGAATGAATGTAACCAAGGGTTGGTGCCCTATATCACTAACAAAGAATGTAACCATGGGTTGGCGCCCTGTATCACTAAGGGGGAATATAATTAAGGGTTGGCGCCCTGTATCAGTGAGAAAGAATATAACCAGGGGTTGGCACCCTGTATTACTAAGAGAGAATATGGCCAGGGATTGGCACCATGTATCGCTGAGAGAATGTAACCAAGGGATGGCGCCTTGTATCACTTAGAGAGAAAGTAACCAGGGATAGGATACCTTGTATTAAAGTGAAACCTTACTAAGGATTAGTGTACCTTAGGTTGGAAAATACAGCTAGGAATTGGTGTACCATATACTGAACATGCGACTAGGGTATGGTGTGCCCTATATCAAAATGCGATCTCAACTAAGGACTAATGTACCTTATGTTGGAAAATGCAGTGGTTGATTATGTAATTATGGGCATGCCTAGAAAGAAGAAGTAGAGTCTTTGAAGAACTTACCTTTGGTGACATTCGTACTATGAGAACTGCATTTCTACGCTACTTTGTTTCCTGCTTCAAACAAAGAAAGATTTGTGAGTTTAACAGTGGTGGTCGGTTTGTGGCCTTGATGCCCTGATTAGTTTGAATTTGCGGCCACCTTGCTGAAAAAGAACTGATTCTTTCAGCGTGATACCGAGTTGCTCGGATACTCTGTATTACTTTCTGAAAATCTTGGCTTTCCATCATTGCCCCCGACTACTTTCGTACCCGAATGTCTAAGGTGATGTTGAACCTTGTCTATAAATCAAGTCTTTACTTTGGCGGTTTCTTCCTTTAAAAATCAAACTTGATTATCTTGCACCCGATATCAGTTTCTGTCTATGGTGCTATAAGCTTTGCCTATGAAGCAAGTCTTGCTTAGTGACCTTTACGATTTCTTCGAAACACTTTGTCCGGCTTATCAGAGGAAATCATAGTTGGATTTGTGCCTTTGTCAATGACGTGTATGCCCCACATGATTTATTTTCCATTTCCGGGAAATGGTGACCAATTTTGTGGCCCTTTCTTTGTTGGATTTCTAAGCAAATAGAGACTAGCAAAGTCTTCTCTTTGGAACTTCTGTTTGCATGAACCCTCGGATCATGTTTAACTTCAACAACTTATTGTGCATGTTGCTCCCTCGGTATGTCCTCTTTGATGTACTAGGATAGACACTTAGAAAGCTGGTAACAGATTTTGAAATTATTTCTTGTTTGTTTTAACAAAGACTCACTCAAAATAAGAATGGAAATAGACACAATGACACAATGTAAAAGTGAGAAGGAATAGTATTTAACTGAAAATGATACTTTAGGGGGGAAAGGAAGAAAGAAAAAGGAATTAAAAAAATAATAATAAAATAAAAGGGGCTCCTTTGAATATGGTAGCCAACTTTAATGATCATGACATGCATTTTGGACTGAGCGGCCGAATCTATCCAACAAATCTATCCTTTCTTCTTGTTGTTCCTTTTCGTCTTTGAAGTTGGCCTCTTTGTGCCAATCATTTGATCAAATCACAGCTCACCTTCGACCAACAGTGCCCCGAAAGGTTTTCACTAACCAGCCTCTCTTATTTATTTATCTCTACTTACTATCGCCTTACAATGCCCATGAGGGTTTTCACCAATAAAACTCTCTCATTTTCATTCATTATCTTCTTCTTCTTTTTTTGCGAGAAACTTGAAACGTTCTATGTCATGTGAAAATTGTTGCTTATTGCTTGTTTCCCTTGGCATTCTTAAAGACTAATTGAGAGGTCTTTATTTGGAAGGCTTTTGGATAGGGTTAGAAAGAAAGGGTCGCATGAAGGCTCAAAATAGATCAAAGATGATAGGGTTATATATTTACAACCCTTGGAATCGACTCTTCATAAAAACATATAAAAAATATTCTGCCTCAGTTTCAGGTACTGGAGAATTTTTATTTTTTAATTTGGTTAGACTGAACCCTAGTGTAGAGCTGCCTACGTATCCTTTAAAGGAATCAAGTCAAACGTAATTCAAACTAACATGGAAGATTTCTTTGTTGTTTTTCTTTTCATCTTTTTTTTTCCTTTTTTGTTTTTTTTTTTCCTTTTTTTTTGTATAATCAAATTGTCCTAGCTCCTATTTTCTTGTGGCATGGATATTCAATTTTCTTTTTGTTTTTTTTGTTTTAGACTCTATACTTGATTCCAAAAGAGGGGGTCAAAGAAAATAAAGCAGGCTCAAAAGGGGTGACGAAGGATATAAAGTGTTTGGGTAGCAGAAAAAAGGGCCTCTCACCCTCAAGAATGCCAAACATTCTATCTCTTCTCAGGTTCAACATTGATGGACATGACTGTCTTCTTAGTTTTGTCAGTCGTATAGCTCCATCGTCAATATCTTATTTGCAACAAATGACTTTTGACAATTTAGAGCCATCTTTTCTTGGTTTTTGTCTTAATGTGAAATGATGCACTTCAGTACTAGCTATTGGGTCATCTTCCCTGATATGATTAGATTATGGCAGGCCATAGAAAAAACCTTTTTCATTGATTAGTCCAACAAAACTTTAACCCATTCAAATATCCTTAAGCCGGATTTTCATGATAGATTGAGATGAAGATCTTTAACCTCTATGGATATCACTATATTGGTTCCTCGTGAACTTGACACAGGCTTTTCATCAAAATGTTTAAGAATTTTTCTTATCTTCATAGTGCTTTTCTTCGATTTAATTCAAAACCAGACAAGCTTTCTAAAATCTAGCCAAAAACTCCGCATGCATGTCATGTCACTGAAATTGGCCTGAAAAGAACTATATATGCAAGAAGAATTAAACACAATGGATAAAATAACACAAAGCGAAAAGTTATATTTTATTGATTAAAGGATAGAGAGATTTGATGACATGACAAACAAACAACATCTGGACCACAACCTCGAAGCAATCCAGATGATAGAAATTATGACAAAATAAGTTACCAAGACTCCCTTCCGACAAGGAAGGGAGTGACTTTCCAATTACCAAGCTTCACATCTTAGCTACGCATTTGCGCATCAGCATCAAACAGGACCTTCAACAATTTTGATTGCCTTGCATTCAGCAGACAGGTTCATGACATTTTCCACCAATCCGTCCCCATATTCTTTATCATTGTAAATCATCTAAACAATGCATGCTTGGTCAATGACGTTTAGGATGCCATTATCTTGGACCGCGGTCATTCCTTCTTGAACCATCATTTCTATTTCCTTTTTCAAAGCCCGACAATCCTTAATGTTATGCCCCTGGATATTTGAATGGTACATGCACCGTACATCAGGGTCAAAACCTTTTGCATATGGATCAGGAACATACCCTTGAAGCAGCTCAATCATGCCACAACATTTTAGCCTTTCAAACAAACTTGTGTAGGATTCTACAATTAGCGTGAAATTGTCCCTCTGCCTATGTTCCCTTTCGCAGTCTTGTTTTGGACGAGGGTTGTAGGGTGATTGAGAGTTCTGTTGTCGCGGACGAATGTATGTTAAAGCTGGGGCTCGCATATGTTGGTGATTGGATGGCTTGGCATAAGACTGAGCATTGAATGTTGCATACAGTTGAGCAACTGAGTATCGTGGATCCGGGGGTTGAGATGTTCCCCTTTGGCCTCTTTTTGCCCGTGATGCCATCATGGCCTCCTCATCTTTCTTCTTTTGGTTAACAAGGTTGTCCGGCCTATTCTAGATTTCTTGGGTGGCTGCTTTGAGAGCTGCTTGACTTATAATTCGGCCAGTATTGAGTCCATTCTCGACCATTTCTCCTATCTTGATTGCATCAGAAAAATGTCTACCCATTGCGGACATCATATTTTGAAAATAATCAGGATCCTGAGCCTGAAGGAAGACAGTGATTAACTCATGGTCATCCATGGGTGGCTTAACTCTAGATGCTTGCTCTCTCCACCTAACGGCATACTCCCTGAAGCTTTCAGTCAGCTTTTTCTTCATATTGGACAGGGAATTGCGATCTGGCGCAATATCAATGTTGTACTGAAATTGTTTGATAAAGGCTTGGGCCATGTCGTCCCAAATGTGCCAGTGAGAGACATCTTGGTCAATGAACCATTTGGAGGCTACCCCCACAAGGCTCTCCCCGAAATAAGCCATCAACAACTCTTCTTTTCCTCACGCGCCCCTCAGCTGGTTGCAGTACTTTTTCAAGTGGGCGATAGGGTCATCGTGTCCATTATATTTCTTAAATTTTGGGTTCTTGAACCCTAGTGGCAAATGGATGTGAGGAAACAAACATAAATTACTGAATGAGATACTTTTGTGACCACCTAGTCCTTGTATGTTCTTTATGTTCTGCTCAAGACTTTTCATTTTCTTGACCATCTCATTTGGCTCTCCTGTCTTAAGAGCCTTTTCATTTTCTGTAGGTGACTCATACTTTAGGGTCTGATTGTGTGGAGTCAAACCTTAAAAGCCATATCTGGAGAGTAGCACTGGCCATCATAAGCATGATATAATGGCTCGATGTTTGGCCTCGTCACAGGATTTGGTGGCGGGATTGTATACACTGGCACGCCAGACATAACGAGAGGGGTGTTCCTAACCGGTGCGGTAGGAGGTCGCACATTGGAGGTACCAGGGGCGGAAGGAAAATTGTAGTTTGGCACATACCCCGGAGGTAGAATGTGATCACTCGTCATGGGGCGTGGTGGTTGAGTATCCTGGGGTACGGTGTAAGTTCCCTCTGAGGGACCCTGAGGCGGAGGCTGATCGGAGACACAAGCCTGATACACATCAGACAGTTGTCTTTCTAATCTTCTTACTCCCTCCGACTCTTGCTCAACTGATTGACCCTGAGGGTCATCACTGACCACCTCGATTTCATCATTGTTAGCCATTGCTACCTTCCTCTTAGATCAGGTAAAGTAATGATGTGTTGCCAGTTTCACCACAAACCAACCACCTTAAACTTACTAGATAAAAGACAACAAACGTGTTAGGGTTAAGCATTTTACATATATGAATCACATGTAATATGCCATGATCTTAACAATATCACCACTTCTAACATGTTTTTGGAAGGCTTCATGTTTTATTCCGGCTTATAAGATTGCTGCATATTATATTCTCTCTTTCTTCTCTTTTCTTCTTCTTCTTCTTCTTTTTTTTTTATCTTCATCCCTTCATTTTGGAATTATTGAGAAATATTTCGATCGAACCTTTTGGGGGTTGCCTACGTATCATTTCGCCGCATGAATCAGATCATTACGTAGTTCAGGGACATGACGATTTCTTTGTTTATTTTTTTTTAATTGTACAAAAAATAACATCTTTGTGTTTCATTTTCGAATTTTTCTAAAACAAAATCTTTTTCATTAATTTTTGAATTTTTCTTCTTCTTTTTTTTTTTGATACAACACAAAGGAAAATTACATAAAGATACAACCTAAAAGACAAATATTTAAATAAAACTAGACTGGACTCAAACAAACCCCTTTTTTGAAATAAAAAATAAAATAAAAGGCAAAACACTAAAAGACTCTTACAGTTTCAATGACTACAAATGAACAATCAAAGCGGACTACCAACTAAAATAAGACTCTAATCCCTGCAGAAGAATCCACCGGCATCATTGTAGTCAAAGTTCTTATTCAGGCGGCTGGCCTCCCATATCATGGTATATGCGCTTCATGTCTGTGGCAATGTGGTGTGCGAAGTTAGGCGCTACCATAGCAAACTGCTCTCTGGTCAAACCCTGACAAGTCACACACCCTCGAGCGGTATAAGTAGCCACTTCATTGACCCTCCTTCTAACATGCTCCTGGCTCTTACTTAAAAACTGGATATGTCGCTCATGGTTATTGGCTATGTCCGATATATCCGCCTCGTGTTGTAATGCTAGATTCAGCTGGTTCTGGACCTTTGCTAGCTCATTCTCTACCTGGTTCTTACCTGATTCTGCAACCCTGGACCGAGCCCTTAGATCATGGATGATAAGGCAGTAATGCATTTCTTCGTGCTTTGGAATGGCTTCCTATTGCTGAGCAGCAACCCTTATTCTGGCTTGCTGAAGTTGTGCTTGAAGCGCTTGAACCTCGTGTGTCAGTCTGATTTTCTCCTCTTCAAACTCAATGCACTGCAAATCCATATTCACGTTGGCGATACTTATATCCCTACGTAGATCCCGGATGATGGATTCATAATCTCTTGTTATTTCTTCCTTGACAAGCCCTACTCTTGTTATGATTTCAGTCTCCCATTCTGTCGTGCTCTTTAGAACTGTCTCTTGCCTGGATCCAAAAGCATCTTGGTCATAGAACCACTAAAAATATGCCGGGTCGAACTCTCTTCGATCCTGATCTTCCACCATAGTGTGAAATTCAAGCACTTTAATTTCTTCCCAAACCTGTTGAGCATAAGCCTCATGAACAGGATCCTCTGATGTTACCTCCCACGTGAATCTTTGCATGTGCTCCACTGTGGGCACTACCTGTTTTTGACCTAACTGGCGTAGGGCTCTCATAGGCATATACGGTTAAAAAAACCCAAAGACCCATCAAAATCAAAAACGAATGGTGGTAAGACCTGTATATGACTTCTTTTGATGAGAACCAGTGGTAGTTCCATGTGATTTCAATAGCGGTCAACTTTTGAAGATGCCATCTCCATGCTTCGACTCCCTTGGGGAAGCTACTATCTTCAGTCAAATCTTCAAACTCATCTCCAAGCTCATTGTGGCTCCAATGAACACTAAAATTTACCCGTGTGGGATGACTGAGAAGGTGCTATAAAAACCATATTTGGAGTATGATGTTACAACCCTCAAAGAAATCCTTTCCTTCCCGACACTTGGTTAAGGCACGGTAAATATCGGACAATACCATAGAAATGATAGTGACGTCCTTTCCATGCAATAAAGTGGTGACTATGCCAGATAATCGAATATCAATATTTTTGTCATGCCTCGGGAAAACCATTGTCCCTAGAAATGCCACTAGGAATGCTTTCCGCCCTTGGCTTTGCCAAGTTTTGTATCCAATTTTATTATCAATCTCTTTTCCGTGCTTTGAAAATCCACCTGGACACCTATACATGTCGTACAAGAAATCCAATCGGACGTGCCCTCGTTCCACACTTGCTATTTTATTTTGGCTGATTGTCATCTGCTCAAGGAACTCACTGCCAGTGACATCCCTTAGGGCCAAGGGTCTCTTCTTCCGAAGCTCATCACCTAACATTATGTATCCAGCTAACTCCTCCAGAGTGGGAGTCATTTCAAAACCATTAAAATGGAATACGTTGTAATTAGGATCCCAGAAATGCACCAATGCCTCGATTAAGTCCCTCCTTGGGTTGATCTTCATAATGTTCATAAAGTGACCCATATGGTCCTTTATCTTTTCCTGCTCACAAATGCCCATATTTTCCCACCATTGTCTCAATAACCGGGGTGTTTTATGCACAAGCCAAATCTGTGGGGGCTCGTCATCTTTTGGTCTTTTGTCAGATCTTCTTTTCATTGCATCCACACCGCACCTAAGTAGTAGAACATGAGGGTAGGACCGATGCAAGCTTAGATAATACAAAACTCTCTGATACCTTGGGGTTTGGCTCATGAAAGTTAGAAATGGCAATGTGGGACTCAAGTAACCGACCCTAACCGTGTTTTGAGTGAGGGTTTACTGAAATTGAGCAGACAATCTCGTTGGGAGATGATATGATTTTGAACGATCAGTCAATTGTGACCATTATGCTAAGACTTAACCGATTTGGACGGGGCACCGAACCATAAAAGGGTTGCCTAGGTATCTTGCATAGGGTTAGGAATCGAGTGCGCGTAGTTCGTACAAGAGACAAAACTGGACTACAAAGCCTTCTTACGAAAACGAACCTTTCGCACTTCCAAAAAATCTTTTGGGGAAATCACAGCAAAATAGCCGAACATAGGGACAAAATTATAAAAAGTCGACAAAATAAATAAAATGGCTATTTTTGCGAAAACAACCCTTCGATACTCCCGAGAGAGGCTTAAAGGTTGTCTTGGCAAATACGACGACCATAGGGACAAAACAATAAAAGGTAGACAAAAATAAATAAAATGGTTATTTTTTTCAAAAATGGCCCTTCGGTACTTCCGTGGAAGGTTTTAAGGGTGTCTCGGCAAAACGGCCAGACACGAGGGCCAAACAGTAAAAAGTGAACAAAAATAGCAAATTTGTTTATTGAAAATTTTATGCACATGCGTAATTTTTATGCTTTTTTTTTTGAAAAATGTGGGCTGAACCCGATGGAGGTTGCCTACGTATCTCACATCCGGTGAGAATCAAACCCGCGTAGTTCGGTGATAAAACCGACTATGTTCTTTGTTTTTTATGAAAATTAATCCTTAAAATCCATATGCACTAGACCACATCATTTTTTCTCTATTTGTTCAACTGATAGCCTCCCAAATAATGCAACAAGTAGCACATAACATGACATAATGGTCTCAACAAGGTATCTGTCCTAAAACAGAACTCGGCCTCTGTGTCGAGCGCTGCTAAGTCAAATGCACTTGATGCAAATAAAGCGTAGCCTACTAGGGATATTCATTGTTTGTGGCTTCTTCTTCTAAGTTTTCAAATCCTAACGGAGATGGTATCTAGACCTGACTTACCCGGGCAGATAACCCAAGCCGAGGAGCGTCAAGCGTCACCAGTAGTAGAACAGCACTGGCTAGCTAACGGCTCTCCCGCCTAAGCATGTGTGATTAAATCCTTCACCAGAAGCGGGTAGGCTAACTGGCTTTAATTCAAGACAGAAATTTTGTGATGCTGGTAGGCAAACACAACATAACTAATTATCAGAAGACTCAGAGGGATGCGAGAGAGGATACAATTTATATATATATTTCAACAATATCAAAACGGTAAAAACTGGACAAGTAACACATTAGGCCCAAATAAATCACAATATATACAAAAATTAATAAAGCCAAATTAAGTCAATGTACAAGCTCGAATTCTTGAAGATTCCCCAGCAGAGTCACCAGAGCTGTCACACCCCCTTTCTACCCGCAAAAAGATAAATGTGTGACGGATTATTGTGGGTTAAAGAGTTTTTCCAAATAAAGTGACAAACTTGAATAGGGATTATTTTATTTACAGAGTCACCACTTGGAATAGAGTTTTTGGGTATTCCAAGTCACCTTTTATTTGAATCCCTAGTCAAAGGAAGGTTTGACTCTATTATTATTGGTCTGCAAAAAACAAAATCTGGGTAAGGAATTTTGTTGGCCAGGGAGAAGGTGTAAGGTATTCCCCGAGTCCCGTGGTTCTAGCATGGTCGCTTTATTGACTACATTTGGCTTGACTTAATTTTGGACAAAACTGCAATTTATATAATTTTTATGTTTCACCTATCCACTTCTATTTCTTGATTATAAAAAAATGGATAATATTACACTGTCATAACCACGTTGCGCAAGCGAATGCGTGATCGAAAATCAAAATTAATTAACTCATCATAATTGCACCTCGCAAGCAAATCAGAAATCATGACAACCAATTATTTGTGGTACTTTTGAGAAATTACTACATTTGAAAATATTAATTCTTAAAAATTATTAAAAATCAACTATCGCGTTACGCAAGCGAATCCGCAATTTTAGCAAAGGATTAATTAAATTAAAAATTAACTAAAAGCTAATGGGTATGGCATGAGATTATTAAATTAATTTAATGAAAATAATATCACGCTACGCAAGCGAGCCAGTGAAGTTAAAGCGTGCCTACTAATTGCCTAGCGTTTAAATTAATTACTAAGGCGATTAAGTTGTAAAGTTATTTTAATAAAAGAAAATCTGATTTATTGAGATTAATTTACTAAGAAAAAATAAAAATAAAAATTGGGCCAACTTGTTATTTTAAAAAGTGGGCAGCCATTGAGTTAAATACAAATGGGCCAGCAACTTTTGGGAAGAAGTGGGCAAAAGAACTTTAAAGGCATTGGGCCTGCTAGGTGTTATATTCTTCTTGAATTTAGCTAATATTATTATGTGAATGAGCCTGACAAGCAATAGGAAATCTGGCCGAAAGTCCAATTAAAACAAAATTCAGCCCAAGATCAATTCATTAAAAATTTTAAATGTACAAAAAAAAGATTAACTTGGAAATAATCCAATTTAGACACAATCCTCCTGTAATGAACTCGTTCCTTGGAGCAGAGAAACACATTTGTAGGGAAGAAAACATATTTCCTAAGTATTGAATTCTTTAAGAAATCCATTAAGCTTCTAAGCTAGGAAAAGATTATTTTAAAACTTTTGGTCAATGATTTGCACCGAAACTACCCTGCTGCAAAATATTCCTAAAAAAACTTACTTTGGCTAGCTTATGCTTATTGACAAATAAAATTAGGTCTTTTTTTTTTTTTTTGCAAAAATAACCAACCTTGTTCCTGATTATTTTATTCTTTTTTCGACATCTTAACGAAGATAAAAGATCCAAAAGGGAAAGTAAGTTAAACTTTTCATCTTACTACACATTTTGAACGTATGGCACTTGGAGAATATAATAGCCTATAGAAGGAACTTGATACTACTAAGTTTAACACTTCAAAATGCATTACTATTGCCATCTTCAGATATTTGGCCTTATTTAAAAAAAATATTACATAACACAAACACATCACTCAAAGAACGTGAAAACCCTCCTTGGATTAACGAAGCATTTTCTCGCTAATACAAGATTATAGTGAATTTATTACGCATACTTACATACAAAACTATACAAGTAACAAAATGTTGTTAAGCTTATAATAAACTGAAAAGAACTCAAATAGTTTCATTTTCATTCATTGTTGACCCCAAAAAATTACAGTAACATATGAGGGAATACCTGGATAACAGAAAAGCAAAGATCAATGATGAATGAATAGAAATTCCAGCAACAGTAACAAACAGCCAATCAGTGTGAGAAACAGCCCAAAAAATCCCGCGAATACATTTGAAACTAGTAACTAACAATCTCAGAACTTAGCCAAACGACTGCTCTATTTTCTTAATGATTTTTGCACTCTAGAAGTCACTCACAAAGCTCACAAATTTCAACTTACTAAAATATTCAGCTGCTAATTTTTTTTTTGTTCAAAGATATGTGTCTTCAAACAACTCTAAAGATGTCCCAGTGTAAGATAGAGCGTGTCTTTTGTAAGAGAAAAGCAGCCCTTTAAATAGGAAAATAAATCAGATTTTTTGGATGGATTTTGGTTCATGAAAAGTTTGTCCAAAAGACTGACTTTGTATGCTAAACACTATTCAAAAGCTGTCAAAAAGTATTGCATTTGTCACCACGCAATGACTTTTGAGTTTTGTACTCCAAAGTCTTTGCATAGTAAAAACAACCAAACTTGTACTATTCCTTCTTGAATTTCAGCTTTTATCAACACAAAATTCAAATACTCAAATTCAATAAAAACAAATTCACTAAGCACTTGAAACTTTTATCATAAACTATCATGACTAAGCGAATAACTATTTCAAAACTAATGAATAACTAATTAACAGTGATTAATAACTATGAACGACTAAGCTAACATAAATTAAACACAACTAATAATTAAAATATAAATAATAATAATAAAAATAAATAAATAAATAAAATCATAAATTATGCTAGACATAAACTAAATACAATACAATGAGAAAAAATAAACAAAGAAAACGAGAATAGGGATATACCAAACGAGGGCGTTCAGGGTAGTTGCCGGAATTTGGCTGGATTTTTAGTTGCAGGATTTTTGGGATGAAATTGACATCAATAGGTAGGTCTTGATGAAATCTATCCATTGATGTAGGTATTGTGGGGTGGTAATGGCCGAAACTTCAAGATTTTGGGCAAAAAGGTGGCGGCTAAAGTTTCCTAGATCTAAAATTCAAGGAGTTTGAGGGGTTTTTGAAGGATTTGGTTTGGAGATATAGAAAGAGGAGGTTGTTGAGATTACATGGTGTGAATTTGGGGGTGTTTGGAGGTTGGCCATCGTCGGTGGGCGATTTTCGGCGGCGGTGAAGAGAAGAGAGAGAGAGAGAGAACAGTTAAAGAGTTATGCTGGAAATGAGGGAATGTTTCAGATTTTTTAGGCTTTAAATACCTCTTGAGAGATCAAATATGAACCATTAGATCAAAGGGTGATCAATGGGTGAGATTTGATCTTGGGTCACTTAATGAAACGACGTAGTTTTGAGGCAAAATTATGCCGTTTCAGACCCTTTCAAGGGCAGCCCCTTATCTTGCACTTTTGGTCACTTTCTCTTTCAAATTTAACCCAATTTATTCGTTAATCCTACTTATTAAACTAAATTTACACAAATAAATAAATTAATTAACTTATTTAAATGATCAATTAACTAGATTAATTCACCAATTGAAATAATTAGTTAATTCTTAAAATGCACAAATAAAGAAAGAACCATTTTTTGGTATTTTTATGATAGGAAATATGCAATCAAAGACATAAAAATTGGGAAAAATAATTAAAGTAACAAAACACTAATGACTTTAGGAGGTTAAAATAGTACAAAAATAGGTATTCACATCCACTGCTGATGTTCAAATTTTTGCTAGGTGGCACGGAAGAATTTTAGAAGTATTCCTCATGGGATGATCGTGTATGAGAGATGTGTTAGACATTCCGGCGGTGGAGATGGAATCAGAAATGGTGATTCGTGTGTTCTATGGATTTGGAAACCGGGAGTTTTCAGGAGCAGATTGTTTCGTGGTTGTGGGTTGTGAAGTTGTGGCCAGAGCTAGCCAGATGATAGGAAGTGTTATGATTCAGTCATTATGGATATTTGGAGGGTTATTTATCTATTGTGGGTGGTCAGAGTTGATTTGGGGTTCATTGATAAGCCCAATAAGTATGTGCTTTCTACACCGGGTCAGACTAGTCGACTCCATACTGCTATTGTTGAGGGATGTGACATTCGGTTGGTGTTGAGCTTATTTGTTTTCTAATATATTTAGTGAGTTACTCTTTCTATGCTACGAGGGGTTGGGATTCGTTGGTTGTATGCACACATGGTGCAGTTCTTTTGGGACTTTATAGCTGAATTTACGTGAGATGAGTATTTAGGTATCGCATGATTGATTGAATATTGGTTATGTCCTTTCAAGTTTTGGGTGGCATTGTGTCATTGGCTTCTCCGTGGTTATGGCAATGCACTTTGGGTACTTGATGACGAATTGTGCGTGGTTATTGATTTTGAGCATGGTGGCTCGAGGTATATCATATGGGCCAGTGTTTGGATGGGGTCGCACATTGCGGCGGAGTTATATTGAGATATGATCCTTTGTGTTAGATTCGTGTGTTATGGTTCTACGGTGTGTGATGGGTTCTTAGCATTGCGTTGTGGTGGTACCCGTTGAGCTTGAGGGGCGGTTCTCTTGTTTGAGTCATTTTCGTGATTGAGTACATTTGGATTGTTTCTTATTGGTGCATGGATTGCACGGTTTATGACTCTGGGTAGTATTGGTATTGCGTGTCAATAGAGTAGTTGGTATATGATAAGATAAATTCGTCGGATCTAGGATGGGTGCTATCGGATTTGATTGCGGTATATTTGGAAGGATAATATCGGAAGTCGGCTTAGGAATTGGCTATAGTTCTTGTTGAAGTAGGGGGACCTCCATGACTTGTTGGTCTGATGAATGGTTATGAGTTTTCGCGTGTTTCTTTCATCATCAGCAGTGTACGAAGGTTTTAGGATGAGGTTTGGTTTGACATGAGGTTTATTACCGAAATTGGGTTGTTTTGGATAGTTGCTATGATTAGAAATCATTGCTATGAGTATTTGAGTTATGCGGTATATCATGTGATTACATCTTGGGTTATGGATATGGCTTGATACAGCTTTTTCAGACTTATACAGAGTGTTGATGCGAGATTCTGATCTTATAGAAAGTTCTGGATATTGGAAATTGGATTCTAAGGCTTATGGGCTAAGTTGATATAAGGAAATCTCAGTTATGTTGTGTTATCAGACCTATATGGATGGGGTGATGTGAGATCACCCCCGGGTATATGAATGGTAAGGTTACACGGCGGTTTTATGACTTTGAGAACAACTCTGGACACGTTCGACGACGAACATATGTTTAAGTGGGGGAGAATGTAACGACCCAACCGGTCGTTTTGAGCATTTGAACTTCGCTCGATGGTTTACAGGTATGAGTAGCTCCGTATGATGTATTATGACTTATGTGAATCGTCGGTTTTGATTTTCAGGTTATTCGGAATCGAATTAGAAGAATGGATTTCATTGTTGAAGCTTTAAATTGGGAGAGTTAACCAAGTTTGACTTTTTGTGAATTTGAACCCGGAACGGAGTTTTGATGATTCCGGTAGGTCCAATGGGTGATTTTAGACTTTGGATCGCGTCCGGATTGTGATTTGGAGGTCCGTAGTGGAATTTGGCTTGAAATGGCGGAAGTAGGATTTTTAGAAAGTTTGACTGGGAGTGAACTTTTTGATATCGGATTCGGATTGTGATTCCGAAAATTGAAATAGCTTTGTTTTGTCATTTGGGACTTGTGTGCAAAATTTGGGTTCATTCCGGGTTGATTTGCTATGTTTCGGCTCGAGTTATTGAAGTTGAAAAGTTCAAAGTTCATAGATTTTGATTTGAGGTGTGATTCACTGTTTTGATGTTGTTATGTGTGTTTTGAGACCTCGAATAGGTCCGTATTGTGTTATGGAACTTATTGGTATGTTCGGACGAGGTCCCGAGGGGCTCGGTTGAATTTCGGAAGTAGTTCGGATCATTTCAAATGGCTTTGCATTACTGGTTTTTCTGTTGTTACATGTTGCTTTTGCCATTCTTCGCAATCGCGAAGGTGTAGCCGCGATCGCGAAAGGTGTTTGGTCAGTAGAGCTATTTGTTCTTCGCGTTCGTGCTTCTAAGGTCGCGTTCGCACTGGGTTGAAGATTTTTATCTTCGCGCCCGCGTCCATTGCTATGTGTTCACGTAGTGTTGAGGTTTGGCAGCTGGGAGTTGGAAAATTCTTCAACGCGATCGCAAAAGGTGAGTCATGTTCGTGAAGCTTTGCATCAGTGTTCATCGCGTTAGTGTGGGGTGTATCGCGAACACGTAGTGCTTTTGGTGGCAGTGTATTTTTGTTCATCGCGAATGAGATAGACTTCCCACGTTCGCGTAAGAGGATGCTTGGGCAGAAGTATACAGTACTCTATTTCGGGGGTTTCGGTCATTTTTGCATTTTTGGAGCTACGGAGCTCGGATTGAGGCGATTCTTGAGGCAATTTTCAGCATGTGGACTAGGGTAAGTGTTCTCTACTCATTTTTGATTTTATATCATGAATCTATCTTCGTTTTTGGCATTTGATTGAGGATTCCAAAAGAGAAATTTGGGGTTTTTAGCCTAAAGTTTAATAAAGTTAATTTTTGAGTTTTGAACATCGATTCGGAGTCTGATTTGAGTGAAATTTGTATGGTTGGACTCATAATTGAATGGGTTGTCAAATTTTGTGAGTTTTGTCAGGTTCCGATGTGTGGGCCCGGGTTGGACGTTTTGGCCGAATTTGGGCTTTTGATTAAAGATTCGACCTTTTTCATTTGGAATTGTTTCCTTGGGCTTTATTTGATGTATTTGAGTTTCTTTTGGCCAGTTTTGAGTCGTTCGAGGTTTCTACGGCTAGATGGCATTTTTGGAGCATCGCTTGGCTTGCTCGGTATTGAAATTGGCTTGTTCGAGGTAAGTAACACTTCTAAACTTTGTGCTTAGGGTATGAAATCCTAAATTACATGTTATATCATTGGTGTTGAGGTGACGCACATACTAGGTGACGGGTGTGTGGGCGTGCACCGTATAAGTTGTATTCCGTTATTTCTGTGGTACTGTGTAGCTACCTGATCATATCTGTAACCATGAAATCCACGTACTAGAGCTATTGAGCTATGTTAGAAACCATGTCTAGGCTACGTGCTTACTCTGTTGGGACCCATTGAGGTCGTTACTGTTGTTGAGTTATTTGCTTACATTGCAATTTCATACTCAGTCATGTTCATTCAGTTCATTTCATACATCAATCTCTGTTGCTACATATTGATACATCGCATCATTATTTTGGGCTGATATTTCATGACATTGAGAGCTCGAGAGACTGGAGAGATTGATGACTGAGTGAGGCCGAGGGCCTAATTGTAAGATATTATATTATGGAACGTGATTTGTCCGTGAGGATCCAGATATTATACTATAGCACGTGAATTGTCTGTGCAACACGTGAGTTATCCGTATGGATCTAGATATTGATACTATAGCACGTGAGTTGTCCGTGCAGCATATGAGTTGTCCGTGTGGATTATAGCTCTTAGGTTGTATGAGCCCCTCCATAGTCTATACACACCCCCAGTGAGCGCAGGTACCAACTGTGTGTGAGTGCTGAGTGCCGAGTGAATGGGAGGACTGAGTGACTGTGAGGACTGAGTGATTAGGAGGACTGAGTGACTGGGAGGACTGAGTGAATTGATACTCTGAAAGTATGCATATGGTCTTTATTACTGATTTGCATCGCATTTGGCATGCACACTTGACATATAGGCATAGAGATGCATTTTTCCTCATGATGTATAGTATCACGTCATTTATGACTTCTCATACATTTTGACATATGGGCATAGAGAGACATCTTACACTTGCTATCTGAAAGGAAAATAAAACATCTTATTGATAGTTGAAAGAATTTTTGGGAAAGTCACAGTTTTCAAACTTACTCATATCTTTGGCAATTTCGATAAAATATTTGGGTTTTCACTAAGATACTTGAAAAGCATGCCTATTTTATGGAACTGTGAACGAGCTGAGCATTTTATTTCTGAGATACTCCTTTTATTACTTGTACTACACTTTTATGAATTTTTGTTTGATATTGGTATTGGACCCGACCTTTGTTCTAGCTCGTCACTACTTTCAACCTAAGGTTAGGTTTATTACTTATTGAGTACATGGGGTCGGTTGTACTCGCGTGCAGATATTGACTGCTGACTTGTTGTGATCGACGGGAGCTAGAATTGAAGATGTACCTGTGTTCCAGTTATAGTTGCCTCTTGATTAAGGTAGCCTTAGATCTATAAAAAAAACTCTGTTTATGTACTCTTCAATCAGATGATGTATTTACTTCATTTCAGCTTTGTAAACTCTATTCTTAGAAGCTCATGAATTGTATTACCAGTCCTTAGGAAATGTATATGATTCAGATATTCTCTCTCAATTAATTGTCATATTAATATTATTAGAATTGGATAGTTATTAGTTGGCTTACCTAGCGGGTTGGGTTAGGTGCCATCACGACTAGTTGGATTTGGGGTCGTGACATGGATCTTCCCTGAGCTGGATTTGCCCTAAATCGTATTGAGTGACTGAGTGTGATGGATGGATCTTCCCTGGGCTAGATCTGCCCTGTACAGTGAATCATTTAATATAGACCAATGCAATTGTATCCTTGTAGTCATACTAAGATTTGTATCGATTCTCATATGTTTTAATAAGACTTTTCAACTTTTGATATTTCTTTATTTATTTGATCACCTATCCTAATTACATAATCCACATAGTTTAAAATTTGGTTGGGTCCCACAATTGTGAACCTCAAAGAGTGCCTAACACCTTCACTCCGAGGTAATTTGAGCTCTTACCCAATCTTTAGTGGCATTGACTAGTCAAACAGAGTTATTCGCAAATAGGTGCCCTAACGCACCTTAAAAATCGTTAGGTGGCGACTCTTCTCTTTTAATACCCATTTAAAAGAGTTGTCACACGTCGAAACCCGATTGCGCGAGAAGAAGGGGCGCGACACCAGGAAATCGGACCTTTTCAAAGTGAAACAGAAGGATAACGAGATGCTCAGAGAGTTCGTATCCCGATTTCAAATGAAACGAATGGACCTGCTACCTGTCGCTGATGATTGGTCCGTTCAGACTTTCACCCAAGGGCTCAACGTTCGAAGCTCGGTGGCTTCACAACAGTTGAAACAAAACCTGATAGAATATCCGGTCGTTACTTAGGTCGATGTGCATAACCGGTATCAATCGAAGATCAAAGTGGATGATGATCAACTTGGGGCCCCTTCGGGGTCTATTTATACCGTCAGAAACATCAACAGATTCAAGAGAGACATCGATCGTGAACCAAGACCAAATAGGGATCGGTACCAGCCGTATAATGGAGACCGAAGAAGCAGTGGGTACAGGCGAAACTCTATGAGAAATAAAAGGAAAAGTGATCGAGGTCAGAGTAACCGGGGACTCATGAACAAAAATAGCTAAAGAAGCACCGAGGTTATCGGAATATAACTTTAATGTCGATGCTGTCGCCATTGTATCAGCTATCGGACTCATCAAAGATACCAAATGGCCTCGACCTCTATAATCCGATCCAACCCAAAGGGATTCTAAAAAGATATGTAAATATCACGACACTCACGGCCACAGAACGGAGGATTGCCGACACTTGAGAGAGGAAGTAGCTTGACTATTCAACAGCGGGCATCTTCGAGAATTCCTGAGCGATGGAGCCAAGAATCATTTCAGGAATAGGGATTCTAATAAACAGACTGAACAAGAAGAACTTCAACACGTCATTAACATGATCATTGGTGGGGTCGATACCCCTCAGGGGCCGATGTTGAAACGCACCAAAGTGTCCATCACGAGGGAGAAATGAACTCGAGATTACATACCGGAAGGACCCTTGTATTTCAACGACGAGGACGCAGAAGGGATCGTGTAGCCCCACAATGATGCACTAGCAATATCTGTACTCATAAATAAAATTCGAGTTAAACGTGTGTTAATTGATCCAGGTAGCTAGGCCAACATCATTCGATCGAGGGTCGTGGAGCAGCTCGGTCTACACGATCAAATCGTGTCTGCAGTCCAAGTTCTAAACGGATTCAACATGGCATGTGAAACCACTAAGGGTGAGATAACATTACTGGTGAACACCACCGGGATCATCCAGGAAGCCAAGTTTTACGTAATCGAAGGAGACGTGAGGTAAAACGCTTTGCTCGGAAGGCCATGGATCCACAACATGAGGGAAAGTAGCCTCAACTCTGCACCAAGTAGTAAAATTCCCAACACCAAGCGAAATTAAAACAATCTACGGAGAACAGCCAGCCACAAAGGAGATATTTGCGGTCGAAGAGGCGATTCTGATATCCGCACTTGCAATGACAAAGGGGTCGAGTTCGGTCACAAAGCCAGAAACTAAATAGCAATTACCGACACAAAGGACTAATGAAGACGATGATTATGATTATGGGGTACCCAGGTTTTTTATAGCTCCCGATGATTCTGATGCCACTAAATAGACGGCCGAGGAGCTATAACATGTCATATTGGTCGAGCACCTACCCAATCGAAAGGTATACCTAGGCACGGGATTAAATCCCGAGCTCAGAAAAAAACTCATTCAGTTTTTTATAGCTAACATAGATTGTTTCGCTTGGTCCCACCTTGACATGATAGGGATCCCGCCAGAAATAATCACTCATAAGCTAAGCCTGGACCCGAAATCCCATCTGGTGAAGCAGAAGAGGAGACCCCAGTCCGAGATCAAACATGCTTTCATCAAGGACGAGGTATCTAAACTCCTTAAGGTTTCATTCGGGAGGTTAAATACCCGGATTGGTTAGCAAACGTAGTGGTAGTCGCTAAAAAGGGGAATAAATTAAGAATGTGTGTAGACTATAAGGATGTGAATAAGTCATGTCCCAAGGACTCTTTCCCTTTGCCCAACATCGATCGCATGATTAATGCCACGGCCGGCCACGAGATCCTCAGTTTTCTCGATGCCTACTCCGGGTACAACCAAATACGGATGGACCCGGGTGACCAGGAAAAAACCTCATTCATCACTAAATACGGCACCTACTGCTATAACGTGATGCCATTTGGGTTTTAAAAAATGTTGGTGCCACTTACCAACGCCTAGTAAATCAGATGTTCGAAGAACAAATAGGAAAATCAATGGAGGTTTATATTGACTATATGTTGGTTAAGTCCCTGCGAGCAGAGGACCATTTAAAACATTTGCAGGAGACCTTCAGCATATTGAAGAAATATAATATGAAGCTGAACCCGGAGAAATGTGCGTTTGGAGTTGGGTCACGTAAATTCCTCGGATTCATGGTATCCAATCGGGGAATCGAGATCAACCTCGACAGGATCAAAGCCATCGAAGATATCACGGTTGTGGACAATGTGAAGGCCGTGCAAAGATTAACCGGGCGCATAGCCGCCCTTGGACGATTCATCTCGAGGTCCTTCGACAAGAGCCACCGGTTCTTCACACTATTGAAAAAGAAGAAGAATTTTTTGTGGACCCTGAAGTTCCAACAGGTCTTGGAGGAACTCAAGCAGTATCTATCGAGTCCACCGCTGCTCCATACGCCAAAGATAGACGAACAACTATACTTGTACTTGGCAGTATCGGAGATAGAGGTAAGTGGAGTCCTGGTCCGGGAGGAGAAAGGTACGCAATTTCCAATTTACAATGTTAGCAGGCTCCTAGGTGAGGCCGAACTAGGTATCCTCACCTAGAAAAGATGGTGCTCGCTTTGCTAAGCGCCTCTAAAAAGCTAAAACCATACTTTCAGTGTCACCCCATATGTGTCGTGACTACTTACCCACTGAGGAATGTTATGCATAAGCCCGAGCTTTTGGGCCGGTTGGCCAAATGGGCCGTGGAAATCAGTGGATATGATATTGAATATCGACCCCAGACCGCCATTAAGTCTCAAATTTTGGCAGACTTTGTGGCCTACTTTACGTCGGCCCTAATACCCGAGTTCGAAAGAGAATTATTAATCAACTCAGGAACCTTCTCGGGGATCTGGACCCTCTTTAGGGACAGCGCCTCGAACGCAAAAGGGTCCGAACTTGGCATCGTATTGAAGCCACCAACAGGCAATGTAGTTAGACAATCTATAAGGACTGTGAAATTAACTAACAATGAGGTCGAGTATGAGGCCATGATTGCAGGTCTCGAACTAGCCAAAATCTTGGGGGCAGAGGTAATTGAAGCTAAGTGCGACTCCTTCCTTATGGTAAACCAAGTTAATGGGACGTTCGAGGTCAGAGAAGAACGAATGCAAAGGTACCTGGATAAATTACAGGTAACATTACATCAATTCA
Source organism: Nicotiana tabacum (assembly GCF_000715075.1). Taxonomy (NCBI): domain Eukaryota; kingdom Viridiplantae; phylum Streptophyta; class Magnoliopsida; order Solanales; family Solanaceae; genus Nicotiana; species Nicotiana tabacum. Next base: position 84,585,781 of record NC_134083.1, read on the forward strand.
AAGAATGGACTTTGCAACACGTACCTCGAGATCAAAATAGTGAGGTCGATGCCCTCAGTAACCTAGGGTCATCGATCGAGGATGACGATTTCAACCCGGGGGCAGTCGTACAACTTATGAGATCGGTAATGGAAGAAGTTCATTCCTAGATTAACTCAACGAGCCTAACTTGGGACTGGAGAAATAAATATATAGAATACTTGAAGACCGTAAAACTGCCATCGAATCTAAAGGAATCGAGGGCCCTACATACAAAGGCAGCCCGGTTTATTCTGCCTGAATATGGAACCCTATTCAGGAGAACATTCGATGGACCACTCATGATATGTCCAGGACCAGGGGACACCGAGTACGTTTTGAGGGAAATCCATGAAGGCACCTGTGGAAATCATTCAGGCGCCAAATCATTGGTTCGAAAAATTATCTGAGCCGGCTACTACTGGATCGATATGGAAAAGGATGTGAAGGAGTTCGTACGAAAATGTGATGAATGTCAAAGACATGCTCCGATGATTCGTCAGCCCGAGGAGTTGCTGCATTCAGTTTTGTCACCATGGTCGTTCATGAAGTAGGGAATGGATAACGTTGGCCCCCTTCCGTGGGCACCCGGTAAGGCTCAATTTATATTATTTATGACTGACTATTTTTCTAAGTGGGTAGAAGCCCAGGCATACGAAAAGGTCAGGCAGAAGCAAGTCATCGATTTCATTTGGGACCACATCATATGCCGGTTTGGAATGCCGGCCGATATCGTGTGCGACAACGGGAAATAATTCATCGGCAGCAAAGTTAGCAAGTTTCTCTAAGATCATAAGATCAAAAGGATCCTATCAACACCCCACCACCCTAGTGGGAACGGGCAAGCAGAATTGACCAACAAAACCATACTCCTAAACCTCAAGAAGAGACTGACCGAAGCCAAAGGAAAATGGAAGAAAATCCTGCCCAAAATCTTATGGGCATACCGTACGACCTCAAACCCGTTCTCACTAGTTTACGGCGCCGAAGCTCTAATACCAGTCGGAGAACCAAGTCTCAGGTTCCGATATGCAACCAAGGAATCAAATGACGAGGCTATGAACACGAGCCTAGATCTATTAGATGAAAGGCGCGAAACAGCCTTTGTCCAGTTGGCTGCCCAAAAACAGCGGATCAAGAGATATTACTATCGAAGGGCCAACCTTCGACACTTCAATGTCAGAGACTTAGTGTTAAGGAAGGTCACACTAAACACCCGGAACCCAAACGAAGGAAATATGGGGCCGAACTGGGAAGGACCTTATCAAATTATCGAGATCACCGGTAAAGGATCGTACAAGCTCGGAACAATGAACGGTGAGCAACTACCGAACAACTGGAACATAACTCACTTGAAGCGATACTATTGTTAAAGTACGATCCCATTCATTTCCTTTTATTTATTTACATTACGAATTAATACTTGCAGGCAATCATCAAAAAATGATATAATCTTTAGGCATGAAAGCATGCGTTGCACTCTTTTTCCCTTGAACCGGTTTTGTCCCAAATGGGTTTTCCAGCAAGGTTTTTAACAAGGCAATAGTAAATCATGCTAACTTAGAATTGAAGGCAGGTTACAAACCGGTATCAAAAATCATGACAACAGTATTCGAGGCCTCTCTACGCTCGGCCCCGAACACTGAGGGGCATCACCCTCAGATAACAACTTTAATAAGGAAGGAAACTTTATGATTGAATGGTCTCGTCTCATTCGATAGGATTTACTCTAAGGTCCAAGCGGTTAAATGAACTGTGCCCGCATAGACTTCTCGAGCCTTGGCACAAAATTTGTACACATGTGTAACTATTACGCACAAAAATAAAAAGAAGTTTCTACCTTGGGGATAAATATCTTGTCCCTTAAGAATTTCTCTTTTTTCTTTTTTTCTTAAGGAATTTCCTATATTCGATCCCTTAAAGATATCGAGCCCAAGGGCCGCCTTTACCCGGGTTCAAACAATCACTCCCAATCCGGGACTGACATCCAAAAATAAACTCGGACGGCTCGGGCTGATAAAGCCCAAGGGCACAAGACCTATTAGGCAATGCCCGAACCTTAAAGGCTACGGCCATCCCCATTCGAAAACTGTTATCTTAGGCAAGTCCGGATAACTCGGGGTAACAAGCCCATTGGGCAACACCCGAATTAAAGGCTACAGTCATACTAAAATGGCTCGGAGACGTCCGAGACCCGTAACAAAAAATAAGGCCTTCAAAATTTCATAACCGGTTCTAAAGGCTACCTTCGGCAAACTATAATCTAAAAAATCATAAGTATTTTGAAGAAAAAGTTTCTGGTCATACCGAACCCCCACGATGCCTTAAACAAAATAATGTCTAAGGAAAGGCCTATTCAAACTTTCGAACATGACTTAACTATTTTATGCTAAGGCATTTCGATCTTTGCAAAACATAATGAATAAAGCAAAGGAAAGCAAAATTCTTAACCTGCCGAAGGGAAAAACAAAGCCGCATATACTATATACAGTGTTTACAAAGGCCGAATGACCCTAACAAAAATACAAAAGTACACAAGTACAAAAAATAGAAAAACAAAAAATTTTACAAAGGCGTCTAAAGAGCCTGGTCTTCTCTGCCCTGGGGTCCATCGGAACCCTCGGAGTCTTTTTTTTATTCTTCTTCGGGGTAGGCCAACTTCTTAGCCTCGGCCTCGAGCACCTCAACGACTTCAATCTCGGCCGATAGATTGAAACCCCAAGCATGAATCTCCTCGAGGGCTTCTCTTCGCAAATGCCTCTTCTCATAATCAACAATGTCCTTCAAGCGGTCCTGGGCCGCCTTGGCATCGGCCTTATATTGGGCCACCATCTCATCAGCATCGGCTTTAACCACTGCGGCCACTGACTTGACCGTTTCAAGTTCCTTGGCCATAATGTTTTGATCAAAGGTAGTCGAACTTAGCCGAGACTAGAGCTCTTTAACCTTTTTGGCTTGCACCTCGACCTTTTACTTTGCTGCTCAAAGTTAGACCTCGACCGAAGTCAGTTGCGCTCGAGCAGCCTCTTTTTACGAGGCCAGACAATCCATCCTTCCCCTATATTCGTCGGTCTCGGCCTTGACAGCATCCATCTCAGCTCGCAGTTGATCGATCTGATCGATTTTTTGTTGGACCTACGGATTCCGACCATTAGTCACCGAGCTTAGCTCTTCGTCACTAACCTCAAATATTTTTACCTGCTCGACCAAGTCGGCATGCTCCTTTCGAGCCACCTCCATCTCATCGCGGAGTCTCTTAACCTCCCCCTTACGTTGCTCACTGAGAAGTTTGTACATATCTCTCTTCTCAGTGAGCTCTTTGGCTTCGGCCTCGAGGAGACTTATCTCTTCTCGATATCGTAGGAAGGTCTCGTGGTGAAGCATCGAGGCCTGCGAATAAAGGAAAAATATTAAGATCATCAAGTAACCAAAGATGGAAAATAAAAAGGTTTGGTAACACCTTACCCGGTTCAATGCCTTCGTGCTTCGTTGAACAAGCATGGAGATTCCACCTCGTTCATCTTTGACTGGTCTTCTTCAGTCACCAAGCACTTGAGGTAGCTAGCTACCCCAACAGGTGCGGAAAGGACCCGGGCATCCTCCGGAATAGAGATAACAATCGACCGCTTCCGACCGGGATCAGCACTCGGGACAAGGAATCAGTTGACCAATCTCGGGCTCAAGCTAGATCCACTTGTCCCCGAGGGTGGACTTCTTCTTGGTACTTCCAAATCACCCAAACCGGTGACATCCTCTATGGCAATAGAGTCCACGCCATCAAAAAAGCTTTTGAGGGGATCGTTCAATCCTTGGACCCCCTCATTTGAATGCTCCTTCGCCGCTTGAGCTTCACCGAACATTGAGTCCGTGAACGAAGGCAATCCCGTTATATCGATGACACTAGGTGGGGCAGAACCGGCATCTTGAGGGTTCTCGAACCTCACTAATGTGTCGACCTCTTGAGTTTGGGAAGGATTGGCCTCTATCGGCCCCCTTTTGGTTGATGCCCATTCTTCAGGGACCGATGGCTCCCGGGCCACTAAAATTTCCTTCTCTTCAGACTCGTCCCTGAGCCGGTAGAGGGAGTCCGAATCAAGTATTTTGGAGCTAGAAGTTTCTTTTGGCTTGTGGATAAGCCTCCTCTTTGGTTTCTTTTTCTCCGAGCTCGGAGAACTCTGAGCCATTTTTCTCTTCTTCTCTTCACCATGTTTCGGAGCAGGGGACTCAATGGGAAAATCATCACTACCGGATGGGGGCCTCATTTGGACATCCTTGGGTAAACCTGCAAAAGGAAATAAAACAAGTAAAGACTTAATCATGCAAAGGGGAAACCAAATATCACTTATGAAAGAGATCTCATCGTGCGAACGGGCCTCCCAGCGTCCCTTTGAAAGCTCGCGCCACGAGTGCTCAGAATAAGGCCTTTGCGATACGATGCCCTCGACCCACTCGTTGAGTCGAGAAACTGCGTTCGGGATCCGAGCAATAGTTGCATCATCACAGAACACCGATAAGAAGGAAGAAAAAGGGTGATAAATAAAACCTTGGAAGCAAAATTATATACTTACGTTTCATGTTCCATTTCTCAGGGAACGGCATGTGCTCGGCCGGGATCAAGTCTGGGGTCCTCACTCGGACAAAACGACTTAGCTAACCTCGATCCTTATCTTCATCGATACTCGAGAATGAGGCTTTACTGGCCCGACAGGCAAGCTTGATCAGTCCCCCCCCGGTAGAGTCGGGGACTGTATAAGCGCATGAGGTGATCGATCGTGAAAGGGCACCCTTTGATCTTGCTTACAAAGAAACAGAGGAGGATTACGATCCTCCAGAAATAAGGGTGAATTTGACCGAGGGTTACCCCGTATATTTTGCAAAAGTCGACAATAACCGGGCCCAAGGGGGCCAACGTGAAGGGATAAGTGTAAAAACTTAAGAATCCCTCGACGTGGGTGGTGATAGCTTCATCAGGTTCGGGAACCACCACATGTTTGTCAGCCCAGTTGTAATCTTTCTTGACTTCGGAGAGAATATCCTCGGTGATCGAGTAGATGTACCTCGAGACCTCCTCACACCGGCCTGGTACAGAGGAGGGCTTTTCGACTTTAAAATCAGCATTTACCGGGCATCCCCCCGGGATGAACATTTTTAGATGAGGTTCTAGTGTTGGTTCCTCGACACCAGTGCGTGAAGCGGTCTCTTCGGTAGCCGGCCGCGAGGTAGAAGGAGTTTTTTTAGGGGGAACGGTTTTGGAAGTTTTCGCCATTTCTTTATAGAGAGGAAATAAGGGAAAATAGGAAGTTAAATGAGTACACTCAGTTGTTTAAGAAAAGGTCGAATGAGAGTTCTTATAAAAAATCTCAAAGTAACCAGAATATAAGTACTTGGAAGTATTGAAATTTCTTAGGAACGACGGCAGAAAGTTTGAATGTAATGTTTGGATGAACAAATAAGGGGTATTTATAGTTCTCCAGCGACGGTTCATATCTAGGAATGGCCGACCAGCAACTGACAAGCGTTTAATGCCATTAAGACTTGACTGACGAGACGTTTCGACGATTTTGTCATTTCTGTCGGGTGATATCGAAGAAAGAATCGGAATCTCATGTCGTTTCTCGTCGTCTACTCTCCGAAAAATGAGGGGACTATCTGTGTACGGTTGAAATCGAGCTCGCCTACGGCATGACAGGTTAGGAACATGACAACCAAAGACTGAAGATCGACTCCGAGTCCCACCGAGCTAGAACCCGGGGTCATAACGCCTGCCTTCGAGAACATTGAGTCTGTAATCTCGGAGTCGACCTTAGTCCCGATTGAGCTCGAAGAAACGTTGTTAGTATAACCAACAGAAGGCCGAAATATCCGTGACCGGTCGGATATTACGACGGAAATCTCGGCACGTATCAACAAGGCACCAGCAATCATCAAATCAAGAGATTTTTTACCGTTTATAGAATTGTACCTAAAGTAGGACTCCTCTATTATATAAAGGGGGTCTGATAATTCATTAGACACATTGTAACACACATTCCAAAGATATATATATCATTATTATTTTAAGCTCTTGTTCCTCTGTATCCTGGCATCGATCGGAGCGTACCTGATTCGAGGGTGATCAATCTCCCAAGACTAAGATCGTTCAATTTGTGTGCTTGCATTTACTTTATCATTATTTATTTCAATTGCGATCTAATTTATCATTTTGTGTCAAATTAATCTACGTATCCTTAAAACTACTTATAAATTCAATTTTTATCCGATTTTGAGGGTAAACAATAAGTGCCGAACAATTAGGTACTCTTATATTAGGCAAAAGTATGATAAAACTTTAGGGAAATTAGTCAATCTATAGAAATATGTTACCCTTAATTTGGAGCTACATATTATAGCAACTGTAACACGTGGTAATTCAGTTCGTAATCTATTGCTCTAGATTATTATGTTCGGTCTACTAATTAAAAGTTTAATAGCCGAGTATCACGAGGAGAAAAATTAAAAGCGCCAACCGTTAATAAATGATGCACTAAAAGAGGAATTTCCCCTTTAAAAAATTTTTATTTTATTTTTGCTTAGGGTTCCATTTTCTGAATGTAAGATTACCTTTTGGCATTTATCACAGGTACTAGGCTGGCAAGAATGGCCCAACTGTACTTTACAAAATGAAGATTTTGCGTTTCTCAAACAAATGTTGTCAGGTCAGAAGTTGGTAAAATGGGCAGTTTTTATGATGGCATTTATTATTTACATAGTATCTGTTTTCACTGATCAGAATCTTAAATTATTGTATATAACAAACAGAAACGCCAGGAGGTGTCTTAATCGCATACATGAATCACAATTCACAGACTTCAAATTATTTTCTAATGTACCTCAGACAAAGATATATAGAGAGAGATATAGCACCTATATATATCAACTATAGTAATAAATTTAAAACCAATAAAACATTTTTTTAATTTGCTGCTTAATTAAGCACCCATTTAGGCAATTTAATTAATTATGGAATAATAAAACACCTTGACTTCTTGTCTCAGATACCCATAAGTAGAAGGCCTATACCTTTCCCACTTTCCAGGAGACTAAATTTGAATAAACTGACATAGGAAGTACTATATGACAGGATAAACATTGTAGGGCTAAAATTAATCAACTTATTCGCAAAGACGCAAATTTTCTGCTAAACTTTAGATTGTACATAATAAATAAGAGTACGGTTGTTTTCTTTTTTCCAGATTGTTACAAGTTACGTGAAAATAAAATCTCTCAAGTATCTATGAGAGTCATTTGACTGGGCAAAATGAATGATCTTTGATCATCAATAATATTATTGAATTAATGGACTAGCCATAATTCCGGATTATATAACTATCATAGCAAGGAATATTAGGGGAAAGTTAAACTTAAAGATCAGAAAAAACGAAAGAGAGATAGTAGTAATTAATAGCTACATTAATTGATTGATTAATTAGTCTTGCTCGTTGCTTTCCCTCCAGTTTTTAATAGCTTCAAAAACTGCTTCTGTCACAACTTGGGCATTGATGGTTTCTTCATTCTCCTCATTCTATAATTGGAAAAAGAATTTTGGCAATTAGTCCAATGCAAGAAATAACTGATTAGTCAAAGACTAAAGTCACATGAAAGAAGAGAAAACTATTCATGCAGGCGGTAGATTATAACCATCAAAAAATAGAGAGAAATAAATTAACATATATAGTTATTTTTGTAATATATGGACATTTTTAATTTATGAAGGCATGAAAATTACCTCTCCGCTAAAAGCTTCTAAACGAAAGGTGTCAGTGCAAGAAACCCTAGCTTCGAGCACGTTAAGGCCAAGCTCCTCAACAACTTCTAATATAGAAACAAGCAAGCCAGGGCAACTTCTTTCTGAATATACATTTACCAAGAAACCTTTTTCTAGGGTTTCCACTTCAACTTGCTGCAAAACATTTCCAGGAAATTAAATAAATAGAGGGAAAAAGAGTGGGAAAGAAAATATCACTTTTGAACAAAGAAAATGTCAAATTAGGTTATATACTAAGTAGAGAATCAAGTAAAGAATTATGGTGGAGAATATTACAGGCCAGGAAGAAGTCTTGTTGGTGGAACTTTGAGCAGGAGTAGTAGTAGTAGTAATGTCATGATTCAGCCTTTCCACTTTGTGTTTCAGTTCTTGAATATACTTTGACGCATCTACTATGATTGAGGTTTCACTAATCTGCATGCCATTAAAACACGAAAAATTAAATTAAGGATCAAAGGAAACCTCAAAGTTCGTTTTTGTACTTGTATATTCGTCTATTTTAGTACAGATATGCATTAGAAAAAGAATGTCTATGAATGAAAAGATCAAGTTATGTTTTGCCCTTTTTACTCTTTTTTAGGTGGAGTAGATAATGAAGCAGAAAAAGACTCTAAAGAAGTCAGAAAATCAATTCACGTTGTGGAGGGAAGTGAATCAATAAATGCATGGTAATATCTCCTTCAACGGCCTAATTTATCAGGTTTCAGGAACTCTGCATAATTTACTGATATATGTACATATTTCCTAAGAAGAAAAGATTGAAAAAAATGATGTTGAAGAATGAAGGTATGAAGAGAAAATTAACGGGAGTATTTCATTTTCTTGGAAAATGGGAAACATAAACATATATACATTAAGTTTGTTAATATAATAGTGTTACGAAAAGTTGTTGCCCCGATCACTTCATATATATATATATATATATATATATATATATATATATATATATATATATATATATATATAGAGAGAGAGAGAGAGAGAGAGAGAGAGAGAGAGAGAGAGAGAGAGAGAGAGAGAGAGAGAGAGAGAGAGAGAGAGAGAGAGAGCTGAGAAATGCAGAGAATTACAGCATGAGATTTAGTGATTGAACGAAGAAGTTGCAACTTCTCATGCAATACTGCCGCTCTTTTCTGCTCCCTAGATACCATTCTCTTCTCTTCTTTTCTTTGCTTTCTTTCTATCTTTCTTTCTCTATTCTCTCTTTCTAAGTGCTGCTCTCTTTAAAGAGAGGGAAAAGGAGCTCTCAAATCAATATCAGCTCTTTGTTTGCTTCCCACATGGCTGCCTCTCATGAGCGCAGTTTCTTATTCACACAAAAACTTCAAATTGTCATATTATTATCCAAGATGCCCTTTGGATAAGAAACATATATAACAAAAATAATTCACTGTCCTTTTAAGACAAAATAAGGACTTCAAAAGCTTAATCAATATCTAGGGCAATGTAATTTGTAGATAAGGGCAACTACGAAGACTTGTCCAAGATAAAATGATGAAAGTTTAAAAATGGAATATTATGATGGTTAGACGTAATTTATTATTACTAAAGTCGAGGATAATTGTCCAGTTGCTTTATCATTTTCTCTTTAATTATCACAGGATCCAATTGTTAATTTTTCGTAACAAGTGACCATCATACATACCGCTTTGTATTACATTTTCCAGTAAACGAAGCCTTTGATTCTAGCTTTTCAAACAGTAACATAGAAATCCTTCTTTCTTTCTTTTTTTGTTGCATTTTGATCGATGTCATTAATTAATATTCCTAGTTTAGACTATATATGCTGATTAAAAACCAAAATTCAGAGTAAGAAAGTATAATATCAACGTTACTTTATACACTAAAAATGTAAACATACACTCTCAGCTCATTTGTAATCAGTTCGACGTAAGTATTTATAATAAGTATATATGGATTTATTACCCATAAAAGACTGTAGGAGATCTTTTACCACAGTTCAAATAATATTAAAAAAATGTATATACTGTCAATATATATATTTAAAATACAGTAGAAAAGGAGGTGAAATGATAATAATATAATTGAATGTCTAGATGGAAGTAATACTTTAGAAAAACCATCTAGCAGTGAGATGGAGAGTGGGGGTTAGGATATTTAGAGTGGTGAAAAACATAAAAGGATTGGAAGGGTGAATAAACCATGCATATATAGTTTATAAAATATAGAAAGTAATAAAGGGAAAGCATGAAAAGAAAAAGGGTAGATGTTTATATTTTTGTGAATTTTGGATGAATCCAAATAGTTTTCACGGGGAATTTGGAGTTCCCCCTTTTCTCCAGCCGTCACCTTTGTCTTCACTCCTCAGTCCTCCTCCTTTCCTCTCTTTCTACACGTGCCTTTCTTCCTCAATCACTATTTTTCCCCCTTTTTTTCCAAATAAATATCTCTGTCTCAACTCTTATCATTATTTGACATATATATATACTGAATAATATGCCTAATGCATGATTAATTTGCTTTTTTTACCGTTCTACCGTACACACTACAATTAGCAGTATCATGGCATCTCGTGATCATATTGGAATACTATATATGTATACACTTAATTCTGTTTTTAGTTCTTTGCCATGTCATATTATCCCCCACGCACACACACACATTTAAATCTGATCATTTCTCAAATGGAGAACCAAGAAAAGTGATCATTATATCTAGAGCTAACGTAACTTGATATCAACACATTGTTTCTGTACTATATAGGCTCCCACGAATTCACCAAAATTACCTCGCTCCTCATATATAACACAAAAACAAAATTGAATCTTGATGCCTTGTCATTATCTCCTGTGCAAAGCCAAAAACCGTAACGCCGTATATAATAACATGATTCGTCGAGCCAATAGGGTAACAAATTGTTCACGAACTATATATTGGTGAAACAATCAAGCTAAGTAGATCTAAAAATTCAAAATAAACTGAAAACATCGAGACAACAGGAATCAAGGAAACAGGAAAACGGCCCATGAACTTCGTTTGGATTTAATTAATAAAAGATACAAACTATATAGAGATAGAGAGAGAGAAGATAGAGTATATTGTAAGTAGGAGTAGGGGGAGGTAGCTAGTATCCAATATATCTCCACAGAATGGTGTCACGAGATGTTATCAGTATTGCAAATAGGAACAGTTCATTAATAAGGAAGTTGGCATAAGGTTCTTGCTTCAAAGATTGTCTCCATTCCTCAAGGACAAATGCACGTACCCAACCTCTTCACATGTTCCCCTTTTATCATTACTACAAAACAATTCTCTCCATACATTTCTCCTGCTTCAACCTTGTCTCTTCCTCATTTCTCTGTTAATTTTGTTCCCTCTCTAACCCTTTTGTTAATTATTAGCTAAACTAATAAATAGTGTTTATCTCTTATCTTTCCTCCTAGTAATTTTGTCATATAATCACCACTAGCTAGCCTACGCGTCATACGAACCATGGCAGTGGCGGAGACACTCTTTACTTCAGGGTGTCATTAATTATCAGACACCGTTTCGCAAAATATTTTTCTTATATATGTATGTAAATAATATTGTTGTAAAAACAAACATGTATGCACGCAATATACTGGCATAGCCTAGAAATAATATCAAATACTCCCTCCGTCCCAATTTATGTGGTTGTTTGCGAATTTCAAGAGTCAAATGAGTTAACTCTTACAGTGAATCCTGACATAAAATCTTTAAAAAAATTGAAATAAAATATATTTGAAAACTATGTGAAAAGTACAATAAATCACAATAATTAATATTCAAAATATTTAAAAGGCGTGTGAAAAAATCACGGTAAAAATAATTCGTTTGACTCTCGAAATTTGAATACTGCCACATAAGGAGGGAGTAGTAAATATCAATTTGAGACCGGAAATAATATCACGTCTCAAACCCATATCTACTTACGAAATAAATTGTGACAAAAGGCTAGCATTGCTTGTGCAAAATCATGTGTATATGTCACTGCAAAAAGTGTAATATAAGGAGAGAAGATGTATTCGTATTTGAAATCTCGGAAGAATTTCGTTTAATCACTAAAAGGTTGAAATGTATATGAAGGAGACGTATATCGCTATATCTACTCCTCTCCGCACTAACCAATATGTAAAAAATCGTGTGTCATCCTGTGTCTTATAAACTGCTTGTTGATTTATCTCAAAGATGCAACTCTTGGCACCGTTTCGGTATTGACACAGTAATTGCCACAATAAGTAGCAGTAGTCAGCTTATGTTTAGGACAAGAAACGACCAAGATTTAGAGGATGCCGAGTTTGAATTGATGTCTCTTAAACAGATGTATGAAATGGAAAAATAGTTATCGGATCCTATTAGTCTAATGGATATGAAACAATGCCAGGAACTGAACTTTTTCTTTTATTTAAAATTCAAATACAAAAGCTGAAAAATGAAGAAAGAGAACATATAATTTGACGAACAAAACGTAATTTACTACGTACAAATTAGGGAAGCCAAAATTAAAGTTATCCCTGAGAATACACATTGTAGGATTCTCAGGTAAAGCCCTCACGTGAGTTGAGGAGAGTATCACTTCGGGAAAGTACATTCACATGCAAATGTGACAAAAACAAAGCAAATCTGTATTTAAATTGCAAAAGTTAAGTGATAAAGAGAGAATGTACGGGAATGGTGGGGGCCTATTTCTATATACACCACATGACAAAAGAGTCTCTTTGGAGTTTGAACTAATGAGCTAAGTTATTAACAACCTTTCTTCACATTGAAAATTATTTGTTTTTCCTTCCAGAAAATGCTTCCTCTAGTTTCTACCTTCTAGTAAAATACATACTTGAAAAGTGTCCCTATTGCTTGTAGCCTCTTAATACGGGGACGTGCAGGTATATTCTCCCCGCAAAATCTCTTAATCTTATAATCTTTGCATCCCATATAAGCCACAAGACTCTACAGCTATAGGTTTTTTGTACTCTTCTAACAGAATACTATTTTGAGATCGTATACCAAAATAACTATTGGTATCAGAGGAACGAACTATTGGAGTTTCTTACCCAATCTTGGATGACACAGGCTGTAGTGTGAGGACCATTGCTTCCTCCCATGTACAAATGTGTGTGTGTAACTTTTTAAAATTTTGTTTCATACACAAGATTGATCACCCCTTCTAGGAATATTTGGGCCATAATAAGGTCCCGGTTCTTGAAATGAATATGAATCATTATTTCACAAGACAATAGGAATATGTATGTTCCCCATTTCCTACGACATGTAGCCAAATTACTGAAGGAACAAATTGATCGAGCACCAGATGACATGGTCATAGACAAATACTCATTTGCATTGCTGGACCGTCGAACAAAGAATCCGAAGCATATATGTCCTGTTGATACTTGTCCAGACATCTGAAATCAAATCTAATGGCCCCCATTTGTTTCATGCTCAGTGGTATAGAATTCCGGCCATTTAAATCTAGCTAAGTTCAAGATCACACAAATTTTGCTAAATTTCTCATGTGCACAATGACATTGAAGAGAAAAGTAAACCGTGTAGTCTTGCCAAGTGCATCTTCTAACTTTGACTCAGGTCATTTAGGGGTTGGATTAACTCTTGGATACAATTCGACATTCATCAATCCATTTAGGAACTAAAAGGTCCAAATGGACATAACTTCTGTGCTTGTCCGTTCTTCGCATGTCATAAAACCATGAACATTCACTGGCAAAACAGATCTTGTGTGTCATGGCAACTTTGCAAGGCATCCGGATTATTTTTCTATCCCAATGCCCCTTGAAGAGTTTACAACATTATAGCAGAATTCCTTCACTAGCAAGTAGCAATGCTTAAGATCCCATTAAACAAGGTAGCTATTACTTTTGAAGGTGTGGAGGCATAACCATGGCTCTCTAAAAGAGGACATGTAACACAAATTACATGTAACAACCATGAAAGGATTCTCTTAATTTTGTTCAGGAAAAAAACAAATTCTTAAAGGTCAGCGATCTAATAAAACATCTATGTAAGACGTTATTTCCACGTTTTAAGAGAATGATAGGAATCTCAAGACCTTATATCATGTGATAAATCTTGAAATCTACTCAACAAATTTGACTTGTAAGTCCCGAGTTCAGCATCCTCAGGAGACTCGGGGGTCGACCTGATGATTGATGCCGCTCCAGCTTGATGTAAGACCATAGCAGCCTCATCTGCAGTATAAGAATGAGCACTAAATGATACTTCCATTCTAACAGACATACAAGCATAGATCAGAAGTGAATTGGTCTAAATTGGTCTTAATCTCCGATTAGCTTGATCAGGCAAAATAGCATAAGCTAGCAAGGGCCATATAAATAAAATAAAACGTCTCCTCACATTCAATGTTATATATAAAGAAAACTGGCCAAATTGTACGGCGCTCTTTTGCCATAAATACACGTCTAAAAGATCACAAGCACCACAGAGTTTCCTTTTAAAGCTGAGAATTCCTTAGCCTGGGGTTGATTTCGTAAGTACTGGCGCCAAGGTTAACCGGGCTTCTACTGGAAACTATGCAATTAAAGTGACCGTGTTTTAAAAGTTTGGTAGTATAATTAAAGCTTCTAAGCCAGCGCATTTAAAGCTAATTTTTGTTCCGCATTATTTAGTCTATAGCATGGAAGTATGTATCATTTTGGAAGTGTCCAGAGATTACTCAATCACAGAATTTTTTGGTCTAACCAATAGGTAGAAGAACTGCCAAGAGGTTCAACCAATAAGCAGACTCCTCTCATTAACATTTCTTTAGAGCGTGAAGGATTATGGTGCTATGAGCTGGAATTAGGGTGCTAGTCTCTGACAGCTCGATGAATTTTGTCTATAGAAGTTCTGTGGCTAGATTCAGGATGATAGCACCAAACTGGTGGTTTGATATAAACAGGAAGTCTTCCGCGTGTATCCTTCACTCGTGTTATATACAGTTTTATCCAAAAGACGGGAAAATGGAGTGATCAGCTGGTAAAAATCCTGCACTTCTCTGAGTAACTACCAAGATGGGACAATCAATTAACACTTCTCAATGCAGCTTCTTCGTATATATTAAAGTCTCTGAGGAGATTACGATTTTCTGCATATAAAAAGTCAACAAATAGTAATGAAGTATGGCTCCATGATCATCCATGCACAGTATATTGCATTTGCCTTCAAGGAACTCACAAGAAGTTGAACAGCAGAAGCAAGGATACTGAGATTGTGTTTCAGAAATTAATGATAGAAGTAAAATGAAGCTGAAAGAAGGTCAAATTCTCAGAAACGTGGAGAACTTTTTGTAGTTTTTGGTTTCCCTGATATCCTAACAATGCTCAATGTGGAACCGTAATACCGTATGTCCAAATAACACATAAAGTGCATCCACAGAGCAGTGATTCAGCAGCAAAACATGACCAGCAGGCCTCGGACAAAGGGAGGAGGCCCCGTTTGCAGAATCAAGGGGGAATCCTCATGACTCCAGTTTGGAAGGGTGGTCAGAAGGCTGCGTCCGGCAAGGTCTCCTTTGCTCAACCTGTTCAAACATTGGAAGCAAGGAGGAAGAAAGGGAGTGAGAGGGACTATGGGTGTTGGTGAAGGAGGGGATTTGAAGCAGGGGAAGCAGGTGGCTGGGCTATTGGGATTTACTGCTGGCGAACAAAAGGGGGATGGGGACCAATACTGTGACCAAAAGTAAGGGTAAAGGGTACTTATGCGGTAGAAATTCATAGAGTAAAAGGAAGAAGCAGAGTGGGCAGGGGAAAAATCCTTGGCTTTGGGGAGTTCATAAGGGTCACTAATGGACAGATTAACTACAGCTTTCTTTCAACAATGCTGGAACATAGTAAGGAGAGGCGACGGAGACGATCAAAGCAACTCCAGGAGCATCCGAAAAGTTCGAAAGGAGCCTCAATGCCTCTTTCTTAGCCATCATACCGATGAATGAGGAAACACAAACTATCGGTGGGTATAATGTTGTTAGTCTAGTACGAAGTTCCATAAGATAGTTAAAAAGGTGCTTGTCAATTAACTAAAGAAGGTACTAGGTGAGACAAATAAATTTTGGACGTTGTGCTCATGGCAAATGAATCAGTAGACTCCAGTAGGAAAAAGGGCCACAAGGCATCTTATGCTAGATCTGGCATATGAATTGAGACATCTTGGACCATGTGAAACAAATAATAGGATATGGGGAAACTAGAGAAAGTGGATAAGTGAGATTTCCCGTGCTGGTTAACAGCAACGAATGGTTTCTTCCAAGCTCCAGCAGCCTACGACGGGGAACCGCTTTCCCCTACGTTGTTCATATTAGTCATGATGGCATTGAGTAAGATGATGGACACAACTGTAGAAGGATGATACTTAAGGGGATTCCCAACCAAAGCAGAGGGCAGAATGTACAAGAAACATAGGTACAAAGAGACAGGTCTTGCTAAGGTTTCAAACAGTATCAAACTTTAAGATCAACAGGACAGTGCAAGATCATCCCTGCGTTAGAAATAGGCAACATTGGAGCATTACTAACAACCTATCTTGTCCTACCGCTTGGCGCGTCAAACAAGGACCCGGCAGTATGGAAATCCAGTAAATGAGAGGGTGGAAAAAAGACTAATGGGTGGCAAACAAGCTACTTGTCAAAAGAGAGGGAAAAGGTACTGATTAAGAGCATCTTATCAAGCATCCCAACATACTCTATGTCTCTCATGCATACTCCTGCAGCAGTCATGGAAAAAATAAAGAGGATTCAAAGGAGTTTCATGTGGAATACTAAGAAGGACAAAAAGTTACATTTAAAAAAAATGTCACATCTAGTCAGTGGGAAGGTGGTCACATCTCCAATCAGTCACTCGCTATGGGATGGGGCGAAGGAAGGTGTTACATACTCCCTCCGTTTCAAAAAGAATGAACCAGTGTTGTCAAAGGTGCGCTTAAGCCCTAAAGCGAGGCTCAAAACATGTTGAGCGTTTCGCCTCGCTTTGCGGGTACTTCAGTGTCGCATCAAGGCTCTAAGGCATATTTTTTTTCTTGTCAATGAGTGTAATCCTAAAAAGGCAACTCTGAACAATTGATAATTTCAACAAAAAAAATCTTGTCAATGAGTATGTTTTCCACCATGTTCAAGATCTGCCGCTCGAAAACAGAAAAAGTAGCATAACACTTACGACTAAAAGGTAGTCGAATGATATGAGAAATAAGGTTCTTAACAAGATATGAAGATGAGCGAGTTCCAAATTTTCATGGACCTACTCTCCAGAAACATTACTCGAACAGATCAGGAAGTTCTGGTTGTGGTCCAAAAAGAGGAAAGGCGCCGAGCATTCATGCTTATCAATTTGGATCCCTTGGCACCAAAGCAGATTTGCTTCTTCATTTGGCTGGTAGAAAAGAGGCGATTCCGTATCAGACAATCTGAGGAAGAAGAGGACAGCTTATATCTACTGGTGTTTCATGTGCAAGAGATTGGGATAGAATGTAGACCACTTGCTGCTACACTGTTAGGCTGTAAGTCAGCTATGGTGGACGATGATTGATGTATTTAGCAGAGTAGGCAATGCCAGCCACGGTGAAGGACATGATATATAGCTAGATATTTAGAAGAAGAAAAGAAGTAGAGCATGAGATGTAGCTCCTCTAGCGACAATGATGGTCATTTGAAGGGAGAGAAATAGGAGAGTTTTTTAAGCAGTGCAAAACAATTTTTTATAGATGAGAGCATAGGAGAGTTTTTTAAGCAGTGCAAAACAATTTTTTATAGATGAGAGCAAGCCTATTGTTCTTCCTTAATTTTTGGAGAACGCATGAAGTTCAAGATAGTACAGATTAATCGGTGCTTTTTGTAGAGGATCAGATTTTTGTGTACAGTTCTCTACTTTTGTCTACCTTTTGTATACCGAAGCATTTTAACCTATGCATTAATAAAATCTTCACTTAATACAAAAAACGAAGTTTGCATCAATAGTGATATTTTTAATCTTAAAACAAAATAGTGATCTTTTAGATCACTCAAACACTTTCCCCATGGATTAAGACCTGGGACCAGTGAATTGCAAGCATAATTAGTCACCAACTTCACTTAATAAAGAAGGAGAACTAAGTTTATGTTCAAAGGATAAAGAATGTATTTGCCACATTATCTGTTGGCTATTGCTTGGGTTTGCAGATAAGTGCCTGGGAAAAGAGGCAAATGCTCTCATCTAGGTAGCTAAAGATATCGCTTTCCGGAAACATATCCACTTTGGGGAACCAAGCTAACAGATACTTAAGTGGTGTAAACAACAATGATAATAATTTTGTAACGGTTCAAAGCTCACTCAATTGACTTGTGTGTATTGTTATTGTAAAGGGAAAGTTTGGATAATCGTCCGATTATGTCCTGGCTTATTCTTAAAATTTTCAAAATAGCGGCTTGAGCATTCCTACAAATACTAGTTTATTCCCATATTCAACAAAAAACTGTCTTGAGCATCCGTGAGTACAGACCGCATTATGCAAATTGCAGATAAATTTGGATCCTGACCTGATTTAGATATTGCAAAAAGAGCCTTCAAGGCTTCCTTCCTCGTGCGATCATCTCTAGCAGCCTCTAACATGTTCAAAAGATGTTGAGTCCCACCAATTTCAACTATCTTCATCCTTCTTTCATCTAGGAAGCAACAAAGCACAGGGATAGAAGATTCACTTATAAGTGTCTCATAAAATCTCAAGTTTGGTCCAAACAGCTGTTGAATATGCTTTGACTACAAACTTCAAATATTGCACTTTAAGCAAAAACTGTAACCTACATCGCGAGACGGTTACAAGATATCATATAGAAATAAAGCAGCATGTAGATCCTCTTAAGTTGTATAATGTATTAGATCTTTAAAGACAAGCAAATGCTATTTAAGAAACACAGCTGCCTTCGCCATAGTACCAGGAAAAGGAACAACAATCAAATACATTATACCGGTTGACTAGGGTACTAAAATCTAAGGTACTAGAGTAGTGTCGATCTTATTTTGGGACAATGAAAGGAATTTCCTAGTTTTGTACAATTAATCAGTAGGGAGTTCCATTAGCTTTAAGTTTCACAGGAAGGTGATGCAGTAAATAAATCTCGAAGATTGGGGAAAGCATCCAGATTCAAGGGACTCGGCTCCACAGAATTGTTGTCCAGCATGTTGATTATTTTGATATAAGAGGATGCTGTGGAGGTTAACAACATCAGTTAAATTTAAATGAGCCTCTAACAACACAAAAAGGGTGCAACCTTCCTACACTCACACAATAGCTATTTTGGCTTTCAGATACCAATTATAGCTTTTCTTTACTACTTATCTTCCCATCAACCTTAAAGCTTAATTGATAGCTCCTTACTATCTCAAATCAAAGACATATCTGCAGCAATTACTAAGAACATCAAATTCCTTACAATGTGCACCAAATTGCCAGCATATACTTCAACCCCATTAAAGGATTGTGTATACTTCAACCCCATTAAAGGATTGTGTAGGCATAACTGCTCAATTGCCAAAATACTGTGACACAAGCTTACCGTCTATAGCAAAACGAGCTAATCTGGATGCACCCATTCTTTTAAATAAGGGATCTTTGACTTGTAAAAGTGAGACAGACTGCTGCATCAAATTGTCTCCTATATCAGACATTAATATGCCAAAGAGAAATCAGACAAGGCAAGAAATTAAATATGGTTTAAATGATTCATTTAACCATAGAAATGAGACCTTACCCATGTATGGGAAAATCTGATACCCAATAACTGTAGCAGTCCCAGCAAAAATTAATTTTAAGAGCCACCCTACTTTTTTCTCAGCTTCTTGTTCTATTGACCTTTCATCTGCAAAATCAATCAAACTACAAATGTTAAAGCATTCCAGTGGTATGAACTCACGAACTGTAACCATAACCAGACTTTGCATAACGAAAAGCTAGAAAAGAACACTGTTTCATGTTTGATCCAATGTACCTATAGAAAGGTTTCGGACTTCTCATTATGTTTCATATTGGCCCAAGGCTATTCTGATATCCGCAAAAAGAATTGTCATTTATCTTCTATGTTTTTTGACAAATTGAAATCCAAAAATTAAACTAAGAACAGCTAGGCAAACACCGGGGAAGTAACAAGATCCCCAATTTCCAGAATAAATCATTTGTTTTAGTATCTTTACTTAACTGCACAGCTCATTTCTATACTTGGTGAATAAAAACATACAAAATCTCTTGAAAAATAACTCATTAAAGAAGTGGCAATATCGAAAATTTGTGGCATAGCCCTAAAATCCATCCAAAAGTTCAAAATAAATGTTACCAAAGCCGGAAGTAGAAAAATTCCGGGGCTGTAAATTTATAGGCTTTCTCCTCCATAGATACTGCATTAACATCATTATGAAAGTCCATCAACAAATGAAAACAATGAACATTGCAAGATAAAAAAATGTAAATTGATAAAATTCCAAGTTAAGAACTTACAGGGGTGAGTCGCGCTGCTATTGTGCGCATGCTGCTAGGTGAAGAATAGTGAATCCCTCCTGGGTTTTGGCTGTATAGCGAAATTCACTCAGACGAAATTATTAGAGTGGCGGGGGACTTGACTAATTAATGAAAGTGATAACTTCAATATTGATATAGTAGTACTCCCCCCTCCACTTGATTTTTTTTTTGTCAACAGACCAAATTATACTAGGCTCTTTCAATTTATGTAACTCATTTGACTGGGCACGAAATTTAAGAAAAGAGATAAACTTTTTAAATTTGTGGTGTAAAATGAGGCACATATATTTTGTGTGGCTATAAATCATTACATAAAGATAAATTGTTTCCAAATAAGGAAAGAAGTCATTCTTTTTTACACGGACAAAAAAGAAAATAAGTTCACATAAATTAAAACGGATTGAGTATTAAAGATGAGAGCCAATACAAGGAGCATTGTGGATGCTTTGCAGATTGTTACAAAAAGGAGTGTCATGACCAGTCAAATGGTCCCTAGACTGTTCTACAATATTATCGCCACTATCATATTCAGTAATACAAAAATACATGTTGTTTGTTGATGTAGGCATTGTTGTGTTTCTTAAGTAGACACTGCCTAATAGGTCGTCCATAAGTTTCTCATTCAAAAAGTTTGGTGATTGGTGCAGAATGAGAGTCTGTTCTGGTGAGTTTTGTGTGGTTCCATATTGTACAAGTTCATTTATAATATGATTGTGCTCCCTATATGTGTGCTTGATACATGGGTTACCCAGCTTGTGTAGCAAATACCTACATTCCAGTAGCAAAGATGAGTAGTGTAAATTGTGATGGATTAGCATAGATATTACCTCTGCGAAATCCACGTTGATTTCTAATGGGACGAAGTGATGATGTCATGCTAATTGCAATCTCTATAGTAATGCACATAATTCCATATATGTAGAGTTTCTTGTGGGTCTTGCGCCCATGAATCCAAGTAACCAATTGCCCATGTCATTTCTAAAAACTCTGACTATACCATTTCTAGGGGGTCGTCCTTTAGAAGATCTGTCGGTTAATTTAATAATTTCATTTGTTGATGGGTTTCATTTGACATACATGGGTGTGACGGTCGATTTTTTGTGTATGTTCCTGCATAATATAGTTATATTCAGCTGTTTGGGAAATTAATTGCTGAATTTTCGGGGTGGGTGGGTGGTGTTGAAAAGATAAACAAGTTACGGAGGTTCCATATATGCCATGTTGTATTTGGAATTAATATCGTGAAGGTAGGTTTAGCGGAATATTATTTGTGGTATGGAGTAATGTATTAATGATTTGAATATGGTGGGTATTTTGGTATATCCATGCAGTGTAGAGCATTTGTTAGGCCTAATTGGGCCCATATGTATTGAGCGCTTGGACATTGGAAGAGTAGATGATTAACTGTTTCATCACTTTGTAGGCAAATTGTACAGATGTTTGAAGTGGTGATATGTAATTTATAAAGGTGAGTGGCAGTGGGCAGCCGTTTGTAGGAAATCAACCACAGAAAAAGAATTATTTTAGATGGTAGTTTTAATTTCCAAAGCCAAGTATATGAGTAGTGGTTATGAGCGCCAGTTAATTCTTTATAAAGAGATTTTATTGAGAATTGTCCTAAGGAGGTAAGACCTCATAGTATATGGTCAAAAGAATGTAGGTTAGTTAGTGGTGGTACATAAATTTGACGGATTAAGGATAGAGTTTCTATAGGTAGGTCAAAAGGCAAATTTGTAGTATTAATCATATTGTTGGTGATGTGTTGATTGACCTTGGAACCATCTTCGTGGTTGGGTAAGGGACCTTCAATAACATATCTAAGTGTGATATTTG